>NC_068376.1:24219635-24572135 GCF_023724105.1 Carassius gibelio
TCAAAGTACTGGTAGATGATGGTGACGGCCAACAAGATTCCAGTTCCTGAACCGATGGCTCCCAGGAAGTCTGCCATGACTGAGAGGCCACCTATACACAGGCCTCCGAAAGCTGCTGCTGTGGGGATGTACCTGATTGAGGATTTAAGGAAAGGTTTTAGTTATTCCATGTTTGATTCATTGAGTCCAATGAAGTTTGAGTGCACTGCATGTTTTACCGGTTCAGTTCATGGACCATAGAAGTTTCTCGGTGTCCCCTCATAACCATCTGCTGTTCTTTCAGCTGTTTGGCAACCTAGGTAATGCAAAGGGTACACATGAAGCCTGCATAGGTCAACTGTACAATGCAGCTCAGAGTAATCAATAAGCAGGACCAGTCTAATGCTTCTTACATCTTTGGCAGAGGATCCAGACACCTCAATCCAGGTCTTAGAGAAGAATGCACAGGATCCCAGCATAAAGATGATGTAAATGATGGCATGGACTGGATCCTCCAGAACTGTGCCGAAGGACTCTGGGGGAGAGAGGTAGTAACACAGACCACCTACTGGATAAGCACGAGCTGGCCCTCCACTTGAGGTATCCTGTTAAAAAAAAAAAAAAAAAAAACCTTTATAGGTGCACAAAGGTGTATTTTTTCAAATTTATGTTACTAAACTCAAAGAGTGATAAGCAAAATGAAAATGAGTAGCATTGCTATGGTCATGTGATTTTCTAAATGAGGGTAGACCACACATATGTAGAATAAACGGTTTTATAGGCTTCAGTTGAACATGAATGACAGTGTACATAATTTTAAACATGTGATTCTAAACCAAAGGGGACGGGGTCCACTAGAGGGACCTCAGCAAACTTACAAAGGGCCATAATTGTTAAACATTTAAAATTACGAATTACTATTACTTTTAATGTGTTTTAACTCTAATTTAAAATAGAAAAAAAATAATAATTATACATACACATATATACCTACATATACACATATTACATATAAGAATATTGTGTTGGACAATGTGGAGCTTTTGAGCCACAAAAGTAGTTTTAGAAACTGATTTAAAACACATTACTCTATTTATAGGTGAAAGTAAAAATGCACATTCAAACTGCAAAAAAATAAAAAAGGATTCAAATACAAATATGGGAAAGTTTAAATGAGTGACTTACCGACCAAGTACCCAGCAGGTTGACCAAAAAGTTCCCACTAAAGCGAGTGGAGAGCATTTGAGAGATGACATACAAGTTGGACACCAATGCAGACTGCAGGATGATGGGAATGTTGGAGGTGTAGAACAGTTTGATGGGATATGTGTTATACTGGCCACGGTAACGTGCAGATTTGATAGGGAGATCAACTCTGAAGCCCTGTGGAACAAGAAATAATATACTTGGCATTTAATACTTGAGTTGTGATCAATTAGAATTAAACCGCAATATCTGATATCATTTCCAAATGCACATTATTAGTGACCCAGACTGAGAGCAGATACAGAAAACTAGTTCCTCGCTCTAGGACATTTAAAAACACTGGATCATGAGATGATTGCATTTTGAAAGTCACTGAACCATTTCATTATTCCAGGCTTTGTTTTGAATTTATCGTACAGCCCTATGTGTGGGGAAGAGTTATCAGCTAATTAGGGTTAAGGATTTGAAGAGGCAATAGCAGCAGATATGGCTTAGCAAAACACCTCTAAGGTAGGGACATTTTTGTGGGCGAAATCCCATCATTCTAACAAGACTCTGCACAATCAGGAGCTTTGTGTGAGGGTGAAAAACTCCAAGTTTAGCTAATTTTTTTTTAAGTTGGTCACATGAATTTACTGCATTTAGAAACAAAAACCTACTCTGGTTGGAAGTTATTTCTGTGTGAGCTGTGTTTCTTACATCACTACACTTTGGAACTTCTTTTGCTAATGTGACCACACCTTTATGCAATAACTTACTAACCTGAAAGTATATGACCACTGCAAAGACGAAGACTGTAGAGATGAGGTTCAAGAGGTTGGGCAGGTTCTGTCTGTAGAAGGCTTCTCTCAGAGCTCGAACTTTATCAGTACGAGTGGCCAACAGGTGGAACAGAGCAATAATGGCTCCTTCAAACTCTGTACCTGTACGTACACAAACAAAGTTCAGTCAGCATCACGCAAGACACAAGAGACTGATTCAAAACCAGATGCAACATCCTGAAAACAAACCTCTTCCTGTGTTGACTGTTGTTGGGCTGAATGCCTTCCATACGATTGTCTCACAGATGTTGGTGGCGATGAAGAGAGAAATACCAGAGCCCAAACCGTAACCCTTCTGCAGCAACTCATCCAGCAGCAACACGATCAGACCGGCCACAAACAACTACAGAGAGTAGACAAATCATTAGTTACTGATCAAGCATAGCATAATTAACTAAAGGAAGGCGTTTTCAACAAAAGGATCATGTTTTTCACAAAACAAATCATAAGATAAGACTGATGGGATCCAAAATGTTGATCAATCAGTCTTTTAATGAGGCTCATTTGCGTAGATAGCAGATGTGAATACAAACAGATGAGAATATTTGAACAATGCATGCAAAGGTCACTGCGTTAGATAGGGCAAAGTCTTGTGAAATTACAGGTTATTTAGCAACCAACAGAGACATAACCAATAACTTGAAGGAAGCTAGAGAGAGATAAATTATTCCACAATAACGCAAATATAGATCCAATGTTTTTTTAATAGTCCTTGTCAATGATAGTATCTAGAATGAAGAGTACTAAAATTAAATGTACATTACATTAATGACAGAACATGAGCATTATCCATTCATAATAGTGTCAGAACATTTGATTGGAGCCAAATGCTTCTGTTAAATGGCCAAGCAGGGGACATCATCAGCTGAATAAATATCTTGAGTTTACAGATACATCAGTTTACCACTACAAAAATGCCTAAATATTTCATGCACAGGTGACTATAAAGAATGCAAATTAACCTGGATGATGATGAGAAGGCAGATTCCAGCACCCATCTCTGAAGGGTCTCCATACATGCCAGTCATCACATACACGATAGACTGGCCAATGGTGATGATCATGCCAAAGACTGGTGGAAAGATCTAACAGTTAGAGGTCTACAAAAGCAAATGCAATAACATTAAGATGGGTTTCCCAAAAGAGTATTGCACTGGGAGCTGCATTAGACCTTTCCATTAGTTTCAACCAATTAAATCACTTAACAGTGTCAGAGGAGCACCAAATTTATATAACCATGGCTTCTAACCTGACTATGGTTTATTAACCATATGAAATATAGAGTATAAATAAATAACTTCTGTGTGTGTGCACTATTTTTTTATGATGTGCCAAATTATAAGACCCTCTATACGCATGTTTGTGTGTGTGAGCTATATAGCACACACATACACACAATTCCACAACTTACCAATCAGAATTAAGAATTTCAGAGTTGTGTGTAATAAGCCATGGTATTATCCTGCATGCATAAGAATCATATAAGAGAATGTTTTAACATCTTACGTTTCTGAGCTCCGTTAAAGAGTGCTCTATCTTTCGGTGTGTCTCCAACTTCAATGATTTTAGCTCCAGCCAGCAGCTGCATGATCAGACCAGATGTCACAATGGGAGAGATACCCAACTCCATCAGAGTACCTTAAACACACATTATTAGACTTAATTAAACTTTTAATCTAAATCTAATGGTTGGCAAAAATGGCCAATGATCAATATAAAACACACACAAAAAAAATTGTGCATAACAAATATTACATATAATTGAGTGGATTTGGAAGAAATATTAATTTGGAATAATTTTGTATTTATTATGAAACAAGCAAGCACAGATAGTTTCTGGCTGATGTTTAATTTCTTAAAATTAAATGAAAGTTAAGTAAATGAAATTACTGTGTAACTGTTATTAATCAGACAGTGATTCTTAATTAAATAATTTGTCTTTAATCAAGGCGATGACTGATTCAATCACTATCTTCTTGCAGTGCTGATTCAGGTATACGCACCTCTGTTGGATGCCAGGATCACTCTCATCCAGTAAAAAGGATCTGCTGAGTCTGAAGACATGATTCCAAAGAGGGGAATCTGCAGAAGAGACACCATAGGAGATCATTCAAACAAAGTTTACGTTCTCCTAAAGCAATAAAACACATCTAAAAATGGTAATGTTTGGCTTGAGAAGTTTATAAATGCAAATTTTTTCTGATCATCAACAGTTTACAGCACTTCAGAGAGCTCAGAGTTTAAATGGGAGTTAACATACCTGGCAGCACACCAGAAATATGAACAGCGTGATTGCGGTCCATAACACCTTTTCTCTGAACTGAATCTGTGGGGAAGCGATTCAAAGAGTTTAATATCACTGAAGCTCCACAAGAACAAGTCAAGCAAGAGGCTGTTGTGATCAAACTGCATACCCTCCTCTCTGGTTTCTGGATCTCGGGTAAAACCGCACAGAATGGCTTTATCACCTCTAAGAATTTAACTGAAACAGAAAAGAGGTGCACTTAAGTTTACAGTTCTTATGCCCAACTTGAGAAAACAAGACAACGTATCCTAAGAGGTCTTGGTGGATCAGGCGACGTGGCTTTAGAGTTTCTGGCGTTCAAACAAGTTACTTGAATCGGTCTCTATTGCAACGTCATCATTCAGTCCAAGAAGAAAACTCCGACCAAAATCACACGATCAGACCGTGACATTAATCTGTCCATTAAACCAAACAAATCACGCTTCAAAACAGAGATAATTATTTACAATTATCGAAGTTAGCAGACTTTTAAATGAAGTTAGCGTTATATGTAAATTACGTACCATGGTACTAAATAACTTATGTGCAATATATATATACACACACATTTAGACAAATGTAAAAAGCATGCAACGTCTGTGCGATGAAAATAAACAGCAAATACATTTGTGACCATGCTAGTTTATTGACCAAGTGCTAACGTTAGCTGGCTACGGTCGCTTTAAAAATATGAATAATGACAAATGTATCCATTAAAGTCACATTTAAGACAACAAAATAAACAAATTGTGTGTTTCTGCAAACTGGACAATAAAAGAATAAAGAATATGACGTTATAAAAGTAAAATATAGTTGCTAATCTGTAATGAACGAGTGAAGCACTGAAGCTAAACATTTTTTTGTTTTGTTTTCAAAACAGCAGTTGTTAATAGCTCCAGAATGCATTAAACTCATTTTTAGTATACTCGAAGTAAAATAAAGTAAAAATCATGACGACTCACTGGCCATGGTGTTCCTCCGACGATCGTCTCCTGTAGTCTAGCGGCTAGCTGGTTAGCGCCGGTCACAGCCTCTATTAAGAGCGTGTTCAGGACACGTCATCAACCGGAGCACACAGCGGGCTGGATGGAAACCGAATAATGTATTAAATGGGCGGGATTAGTGGCCCGGAAGTTGTCTTTAAAACATGTATGATAGTTCTAAAAAACATTTTTTTTTTTTTTCATTTTTTGAATTGAAAGATTATTTTGGTGAGTGTGTTCAGGCGTAGGGTGGGGTCACGTGTCAACTGTTACTTTTCTCAGCGTGTGCAAAAATTGACCAATCAGAGTCATTTATGAGCTAATAAAAATAAAAGACTTTTTATAGACATTTCGGAGGGGTTCTGTATTTATGCTAGTAGAAATCATTTGAAATTAATACGTTAAAAATATATTACATTTTGTATAAATATATACCCAATAACTAAGACAAACACGTTCTATACACGAATGATTTGCCTGAGCCTCCATGCGCCACCTGGCGGAAGACATTTTTTGTCTCGAAGGACACGGGCTACGAAAATGTTTTGTTCCTTTTCAGCATAACATATTATATATTAAATATATTTTTAATAGATTACAATGATTACAATAATAAAAAAAAATCGATTATTTACAAGTTTTATTACAGTTACTTTTATTCTGTCAGTCTACCCTGCTGAGATTGACAGATTAATTACAAAGACAAACCTTAAGGTAATATCTATGGTTTTATTTTGTTAGAATTAAAAAAAAAAAAACACAAATTACGTTAAATTAGAACCACATATTATTCCAACGTAATATAATGGTAATATAATGGCGAGTTTTAAGAAGCACAAAATATAAATGTTCATATAAAATTATGGTAAATAATTAGTGTCTGCGCAAGATAAATGAAATCTTCAGTTTCACGTCTAATTTAAAAACAAAAACAACAACAAGTTTGTTTACAACAAGTTTACAACAACAAATGCAGTTTAATATCGGTAACTTGACACAAATAACCGCCAGGGGGCGTTCGTTCATTAGAAATCCGGAGGCTCTTGATTCATGAAAAACCTGTAGCCACGAGGATTTGACTGGTGAATCAGAGAGATTAGAATGTACCAGGTATTATGATACTCGTTTTTAGAAATCCTACCACATTTATTTGGACATGCACCAATGACAATACCATGCTTTTTGGACATGTATCATAATTTTGCTAGTATTCTAGTAATATTATTCATTTGATACCATAGGGGTGGTTCTAATTCAGTGCTTTTCAGCCCAGCACAGTTTTGGGTCCCACTTTATATTAATTGGCCTTAACTACTATCTACTTACATGTTAATTAATCATTTGGTACAATGCACGTATTGTTTATATAGTACATACATGTTTTACATTGTACTTATAATTTAAAAATGCCTGCTTGTAATTACATCTGTAATTAATTTCTAATTTCTAATTATACTGTTGACCCATCACATACACCTTAACCCACTCTTACCTACCCAAACCTATCCCTAACCTTACCCATATCCCACCTCTATAGCATTAGAAGTGTTTAGCAATATGAACACAATAAGTGCATTGCACTTTTTTTTTTTTTTTTTTGATGTAGGTACAATATAAAGTGGGACCCAGTTTTGTTATTTAAGATTATGATGTGATTTGAAAATGTACGATTCACATTGTTGCAAATCTGACGGATATAATCAGATCTATTTTATTTATTTATTATCATATAATTATATTAAAATGATTCATTGTTAATATTTTATAGCCTAATTACTAAAAGTATCATTTTTATAAGATGATGTAATTCACATCACAGCAACATTTAAAACTTGATAATGAATTATTTATCTAGTTTATCAAAACGTGATCGGATTATATCCTAGTCTTGTGCCTGCAGCTGATGCAGGCCAGTCTGACACACATAATCACTGAGCCCTATAACGTTCACACCAACCGGGGAATGAGCAAATGACACAGCAGAGAACACATGGCTTTTTGCTCAGTACTTTATAGACATTTATGCACACAGCGGCTGATTGAGATGAGCCATTGTCTGCACTTTAATAAAGAGGTATTGTTCAGACTGATTATATAATGTCAGTGAACTGTGAGATAACACAGAGGTGCCAAGCAAACACCACACAAATCACACACTTTTCTCACCCAGCATTTTTTATTTTTATATCTGTTTTGTGTCGTATAAGGCAAAAATGGTAATTAAGCTCTTTGTTTGTGTGTGTGTGTGTTTGTGTGTATCTTGTGTAAATTTATAAAGGAATACTATTTCAGCCACGTTAAAGGATGTGGAATCTGGACTGAGAAGAAAGTGGCGTGATACATAAGCAAAGGAAATTAATATTTTCCAGAATGTTTATTTTCACGTACACCAAGGCCTTCCGCTTCATTTATTTTCGTGGTGTTTGCATTTCTCAGTGAGATATAGTCCAATTGAGCTGCTATTTTCAGATACTGTTGACATAACCCAAGAACTAAATTCTTCCGTTGCTAACTGTGTTGAGAGATATATGATTTATTTTATGGAGTACGTGACATTCCAGTTGGATCATCTGATTCACTTGGGTTTGGTTTACAATTTGAGTGAAACAGATTGCTGAATTACATCCTATTTTCAGTGCCTTACATAAACTGAAGTTAACTTATTTAATTAAACTTTAGGAATCAAACTAATAAATGCTGTTTTACTCCATTACATCCATTGGTTCTCAATTTTAAGTTGTGATAAGCACTCAAAAAATACTAAGCACCAGTACAAATTCATATTTCGCTAGTCATCATGGCTTAAATATTTCCTCTTAATGAACTGACAAGCCAATTAAAAAGTCAATGAAATCTATCTATTTCAAATGTAATGGGCCACAATTATAGTCATATGTCCATGTATATAGTATGACATTACTAAAACATACAATCTTTGACCTAAAGCAATTGCATCAATGCATTTTAACCATTTAACCAATTAATGTTTAGCAAATTTCATGTCTATACAGTTAAAAACACTGAAACACATGGTTGTTTAACTAAGTTTATGAAATATATACATTTTGTATATTATATGTATATTTATTTTTGTTGTTTATTCTTGCTTCTAAGCATTTACTTTTCTTTTTAATGTTTAATCATTAAAACATTAAATTATTATTGTTTAAATATTAATATACATATTTGGAAGCATTCATTTTCTTGTGTTTATTTTAAAATATTGATCATATTAAAATATTGTTTTTTTTTCATATTTAAGAAAGTGCAATTACATGTGGGAAAACACTTTTATTCACAAATTGCTAGTGCATTTCTTAAATAATTTCAAAGAACACCTTAAATTAAGCTTGACATTTTAAAGTAGAAATTCTGAAATAAAATAAAATGTGCTTTAATAATCTTTATTATATTTACAACTTGGAAAAAAATCAGTATAAAAGGCATCTTGGGAGAGATAATTTATTATAACAAAAATTATACAAATACTACAAACTACTGAGGTAAATTAATTTATTATCATCAAATGTCAGATCCATTTTGCTCATTTGTGCCTGTTTTTCTCCTTATATTAGACGCATCTATAAATACTGTTAGTGATTTAGAGAGGCGTCTGATGAGTCAGAATGTGACTTTATATCAGGACAGGAGAGGAAAGAATGCACCAGGCAGAGCGCATTACATCTCAACAGATTCATAACCCAAAGAGTGCAATATTAGAATCAGTTGGGAAGTTAAAGCATTTTTTAATCTTTTTTTATTCCTCCTTAAAATGCCATATGTAAAATTGTAAGAATGCCTGTGGACCAGCACCCAAAATATTTTTTTTTTTGCAGTTTTATTGCATATTTTTACAATTTTACACCAACATACTATCTTCTAAGCAGAGCAGAACTTCATATACATACATATATATATATATATATATATATATATATATATATATATATATATATATATATAAATAACATGAAGTTGAGTAAATAATGACAGAATTTCCATTTTTAGAATGTCAATATGTGGATGATTGCAAACTACTTATATATATATATATGTATATATATGTATATATATATATATATATATATATATATATATATATATATATATATATATATATATATATATATATATATATATATATATATATATATAAGAAATGTAAAGGGTTTTTCTTTTTGTTTTTCTATACAAAAAAAAAAGAAAAATATGGCACAATATGAGGAACTTATATATATATATATATATATATATATATATTAACTGGTGTTTTACCTGCATTTTGAATTTTGCACTTAATTACGGTGTGTTTTAGAGTGGATGGATAATGTTCTAGTAACAAAAGACCAACATTATTGTCTGCACACTGATATAACTGCTCCATAAGAAATATCGACATTTGGACAATCTGTCATGATTCTGCCCTCGTGTCCTTGATTTTTCCTAGTCTTGAGGCAGGATCATGACAGACCCGTGTTTTGTGTACAAGCACATGGCCTTGCCTTTGGGCCATGTGCTTGTGTTGTCTCGTTCCCTTGCCCCGCCCCCCTTGTTAACCTAGTCGTGTCTTGATTGATCTGTGCCACCTGTCATGTCTTGATTGTTTCCCCTATTTAGGTCTCCAAGTGTGCTCTGTCTTGCGTCGGTTCATTGTGATTTGTGTACCTCATATGTGTTCATCATTCGTGATTGTACCTTGTCCTTGAAACTCCTCGAAGTCTTTTGTCCTGCAGTGAGTGTTTGTTAGTAGTTAGTGTTCAGTCTTTGTTTACCTTGTTTATTGTGTTTTGTAGAATTATTTAGTGTTTACCCTAGCCCTTGTTTTCCCCCTCGTGGGTTTTTATTTTCCTCTTTTTGTAAATAAACCTGTTTGTGTTGTAAATCCTGTCTGCACCTGAGTTCCTCCTTGCCAAAACCCTGACAGAATGAACCGACCACGAAGGAACTCAGCAGACAGGAGGCAATGCTGGATGGCATCAGCCAGCCAGCGAGATTGTTTTGAGGGCTCTCGCCTTGTGGTGTTCCGGGGGACCAGGGGAGGTCGTTCCGGAGCGAGTGGGCGAGAGGAGGAGCCCCAGAGGTCCCCACCTACCCAGCTGCCGGCGATCCCGGAGGGTCGTGTCCTGGCCGTGGCAACCCTGGGGGATCAGTTAGGTCCCTCCCAAGATCCTGAGGTACCTCCCACTACCTTAAGTCTCCCCAACAAGCGAGGGAGACGGCTTTCATGGGAGTCAGCTTCAGGGTCTTCGGCGTCCGAGGCTGCCCTGCCCGAGACCAAACTCCCCCAACCCGCCTCTGACCCAGCTGTAGCCTCTGCACCGCGCCCGAGGAGGAAGAGGAGGAAGAAGGGGCCTGCCAGTCCTGTGACCCTGTCTCCTCCCGAGCCAGCAGCGGTGAGCGTGCCCGAGCCAGCAGCGGTGAGCGTGCCCGAGCCAGCAGCGGTGAGCGTGCCCGAGCCAGCAGCGGTGAGCGTGCCCGAGCCAGCAGCGGTGAGCGTGCCCGAGCCAGCAGCGGTGAGCGTGCCCGAGCCAGCAGCGGTGAGCGTGCCCGAGCCAGCAGCGGTGAGCGTGCCCGAGCCAGCAGCGGTGAGCGTGCCCGAGCCAGCAGCGGTGAGCGTGCCCGAGCCAGCAGCGGTGAGCGTGCCCGAGCCAGCAGCGGTGAGCGTGCCCGAGCCAGCAGCGGTGAGCGTGCCCGAGCCAGCAGCGGTGAGCGTGCCCGAGCCAGCAGCGGTGAGCGTGCCCGAGCCAGCAGCGGTGGGCGTGCCCGAGCCAGCGGCGGTGAACGTGCCCGAGCCAGCAGCGGTGAGCGCTGGCGTGCCCGAGGCGGCAAAGAAGAAAGCCGTATTCAAGTCGGCAGTCGTGAGAGCGGAGGAGAGAGCCGCGGCCGACTCTGCAGCAAAGACTCTTGTACAGTCGGTCTCATCTCATAAGGAGATGCCAATTGTCCTAGCTGCTAAAGCCTTTTCTGATTATTTGTCCCGTCTTGTCCAAATTTTAGAAATCCCCGTCAGTCCTGTCTTGTCCCCTGACCCTGTCCCGAGTGTCCAGCCGTTGTCTCCCCGTGTCCTGTTGTCTCCCCGTGCCCAGCTGATGTAGCCCCGTGTCCCGTTGATGTAGCCCCGTGTCCCGTGAGTGTTGCCCCGTGTCCCGTGAGTGTTGCCCCGTGTCCCGTGAGTGTTGCCCCGTGTCCCGTGAGTGTTGCCCCGTGTCCCGTGAGTGTTGCCCCGTGTCCCGTGAGTGTTGCCCCGTGTCCCGTGAGTGTTGCCCCGTGTCCAGCTGATATTGCCCCGTGTCCTGTAGATGTAGCCCCGTGTCCAGTGAATGTTGCCCCGTGTCCTGTTGTCTCCCCGTGTCCAGTAGATGTTGTCCCCCCGTGTCCAGCTGTCGTCTCCCCGCGCCCCGTAAGTGTTGCCCCGCGTCCCGTGTCTGCTCCTGTCATGTCCTCTGTCAGTTGTCCCGAGACCCCTCCCCACCCCTCACCACCCAGACCTGCCCGTACCCCCCGTCGTCAGCCTTCGTCCTGTCCTCCTAAGATCCCTACCCCACCCACCCTGGTCTGTCCCCCATGAACTTTGTGCTCCCTCCTCCTCCCCTTCCCTGTTTGTTTTTTTTGATTTGTCACCCTAACCCTGCCGTCGTGTATTCATGTCTGCCTTTGTTATTATTTGTCATGTCTTGTTGGTTTGTGTCGGTGTCCCAGTCCGTCATGTCAGTCATGTCTCGTGTTTGATGTTCCCTTGAGGAGCGTCTGGAAGCCGCTCCTTAAGGGAGGGGTTCTGTCATGATTCTGCCCTCGTGTCCTTGATTTTTCCTAGTCTTGAGGCAGGATCATGACAGACCCGTGTTTTGTGTACAAGCACATGGCCTTGCCTTTGGGCCATGTGCTTGTGTTGTCTCGTTCCCTTGCCCCGCCCCCCTTGTTAACCTAGTCGTGTCTTGATTGTCCCATCTGTGCCACCTGTCATGTCTTGATTGTTTCCCCTATTTAGGTCTCCAAGTGTGCTCTGTCTTGCGTCGGTTCATTGTGATTTGTGTACCTCATATGTGTTCATCATTCGTGATTGTACCTTGTCCTTGAAACTCCTCGAAGTCTTTTGTCCTGCAGTGAGTGTTTGTTAGTAGTTAGTGTTCAGTCTTTGTTTACCTTGTTTATTGTGTTTTGTAGAATTATTTAGTGTTTACCCTAGCCCTTGTTTTCCCCCTCGTGGGTTTTTATTTTCCTCTTTTTGTAAATAAACCTGTTTGTGTTGTAAATCCTGTCTGCACCTGAGTTCCTCCTTGCCAAAACCCTGACACAATCAAGTCTTCATTAAACACGTTCTATTACGACATAATAGAAATTAAAATATAACAAAATACAATTAAATGGACATATTTAATAGAAACAATAAATAAATAAAAAATAAATGAGTAAATACATAAACATAAATTTCATTAAAAAAAATTAGGACCTCTGTCTGAAAACTGCTTCAGGCAGCTTGATCTTCCATTTCTTCAACTTTTTAGGTGGACAACAGAGAACGTCAGTTATGTAAAAACAATGCTTAGTCAACCTTGGCCTTTTTTCTGCCTGCCGAGAGGTTCAGCTGGGCTGAGCTGGTATGACTGAATGTTCACAGTACAATACACACAACACATGAGAAATAGGACTGGGATAGGAAGTGAAATGTATTAATCAAAAATTTATTTTATTCATGCACTACTCAAATAATAGTCTTTTTACCTTGCAAAGAAACAAAGCATTTACAAAGAGTTTCTTGCACAACCAGAATCACCTGAGCATTTGAAGCTATACGCTAATGAAATAATAAGACAAGCCAAGTCAATGGAGCTGATCAGGAATGCGTCGGTGAATAGATTTAGTTGATCTTGTTAGTGTAATTGGCAGGCCTGATTAAACACATGTTGACAGCACAGTCACAGTCCAGCTCATGCTATATGAGAGCGGCGTTTATGTCATGGCAGTGCTTATGTAAGATTCTAATTCTTCTTTGGACTGGTTTACTCTCACAATCCCTGAGTATGTCTTCTTCTTACGTGCTGTCTGAGAGTTTCAGATGAAGAGTCATGGCCACAAACACGCTTCCAGTGACGTAGGATCACTCTCGAAATTCCCTTTCCTGAATTATAAAACTAACCTAATACATGAAAGTATCACTTAAAGTAAATGAATTCCTAAAGCAATAGTTATTCTCCTTATTTCCCCTTCAACATACATTCAGTGAGGTCCAAAAACCCACTAGAGAAAATGCTTTTATTTTTCATTTTAAATTCAAACACAGTTTTGTCAGTTATATTTTCAGCAATGTATATGTGAGTTTATTAACATATTTATAAACTTTTTAATAATTTATTAATACTTCATTTATAAAGTTCGTTTCATAATCCTACAATGTTTTATAGTGAAAATGCTTCAGTTGTACATTTTAAATGTAACATTTTTCTTCACTGTAAATTATATTTTCAGTATAATAGATTTGAGTGAGTTGAGTGAATTCATTCATTCATTTTCATTCATTTATAAATGTCCTATTTTTTTATAAACTTGATTTAATCAATTTTATTTAAAAATCATAAAATATATAGTGAAAATGAGTCATTTTAAATTTAATTTAGAACAATATTTTCAGCATAAATTAAGAGAATTTGATTTTTACTTTTTAGTTACTTAGTAAAAGTCTTATTATATATATATATATATATATATATATATATATATATATATATATATATATATATATATATATATATATATTATATTAATTCTTATAAATGTTTTTATAAAATGTTAGTGAAAAGGCTCCAATTTAGCATTTTAAATTGAATTTAAAAAAGTATATATAATTGGAACTTACACTTTTTTTTAATTTTTTTTATAGCTGTTCATTTATATAGTTTTTTTTACAAGCTCTCACAGTAGCACTTGGAAAGCTGAAAAAAAAAGACGAATTAAATATTTACAAATGTGACCTCAAAAGGTGTGACTCAGTTCAGAGAAAAAGACAAAAGAAACCAATGCTTTGCCCTCACAATGCTCTATTCTTAGGAACACAGAGAGAACAAAGGTAGAACAGAATGAATTGAACTAAACCAGAGCACAGCTGAGTACATATAATGAGTATGCAGATCAACTCTCCAAATGAGCCAGCTGCATACTTCAATCCAGTAATTATTATGTAAGCTGAACATATTCCCCATATGTATCCGGTTGGGCATGAATTCAGTTGATATTTGCCATTATTGCCAACATTTTAGAGGCATAATTAACATATGTAGGCCAATTATCCCCACGAGCTAGAGTAAAGGACTAAAAATATGGTACTGTTATGTTGCCATAGCGATTTCAGTATTACCAAACAGCTCCATTGCTATGGCAACCACTGTTCTGGAAAAAGGGTGATGTCATAATTTACTGACAAACATTCAGTCACAAAAAAAAAAAAAACCCACACCAAATCTCACACAAACGTACTGACCATTTGCATGACTATTGACACACTTGCGGTCATCCAAGATGTTACATCAAATCCCTGGGACAATGCAGCCCACTGAGAAACGAGATAAAGCAGATAAAACAAGAAAACAGAACAAACAATTACATGCACACTGTCCTCAAAGCCTGTAAAGCCCATTATTTGGCATCTGAAGCCCCTTGTGAAGCGCTTATGTTTGGACCAGCTGTTCATGGACCACAATTCACCAAATCTAGAAGATTATTATATGACACATTTAAGTCCATTTGAGTATTAAATATTATTATATTATAGTGTTCCTGTGGCTCAGTGGTAATGCATTGTGTTAGCAAAGCAAAATGTTGTGGGTTTGATTCCCAAGGAAAATATGTTAGGTAAAAAGTGTTAACCTGAATGCACTGTAAGTAAAAGTGTCTGCTAAATGCATACTTTAAATTGAATTATATTGCGGGTCAAATGTTAGGAATTATTACAAAGAAGTCTTATGCTCGCCAAGCCTGCATTTATAGTGAAACTGTATTTTTGTTGAATATCATTACACTTTAAAATCTCTTTTCTATTTGAATATATTTTAAAATGTCATTTATTCACGTGAAGGCAAAGCTGAATTTTCAGCATTATTACTCCAGTCTTCAGTGTCACATGATCCTTCAGAAATCATTCTAATATGCTGATTTGGTATTCTATTACTAATAATGATTCTTATTTAATGATTCTGTTGTTGATAACGCATGCTTTACATGTGCGTCATTGTGTGACAGTGATACTGGCTCATTTGTAACCTAGACAAGTAAAGAGGAAAGTAAAGAGGAAAAGGTCAGGCCACTTGGTCAAGACACCTTTGCTTTAAAAGATTCACACAGGGCAAGACATTAGCATCCTTAAAACCTGTGATAATGCAGAGTGGTTTTCCATTATCTCTAAAGAAAACATTCTAAGTGAATTCCTAAAGCGATAG
This sequence comes from Carassius gibelio, assembly GCF_023724105.1. Taxonomy (NCBI): domain Eukaryota; kingdom Metazoa; phylum Chordata; class Actinopteri; order Cypriniformes; family Cyprinidae; genus Carassius; species Carassius gibelio. Next base: position 24,235,339 of record NC_068376.1, read on the forward strand.
TTTACCCCAAAATTTTCATAATTTATTCTCTCATGTCATTCCAAACCAGAATGACTGTCCTTCTTCTGTGGAACACCAATGTAGAGATTTTGAAGAATGTTGAAAACCAAATTGTTTTGTTCGTAACCAAAATGTATTTTTCATTTTCCGGCTGACCATTATCAACTTAATACTTTTTATTGCACAATTCCTTATTTAGCATCTACAACTCAAGACCTAATCTGGGTTTTATCGACTTATAGCATCTTACTTGATAAGACAAAGAAAGCACATCTTGCTAAAAAAAACAAATCAAAGACCAGAATTTAACACAAACAAGTTTTATTTTTCCTCCAACATATTGTGTACAACAGATATAAGATAGAGGTATCTGAACATGTCAAATAATAATATTTATTAATATCATTATTGTAACATTAATAACATGGAATGTAGTTCTTGTATCCCCATTCACTTTTTCAATGTTTTTTTTTAGCTTATTTAGGAAATATGACAAATAAATAAAGCTTTATTATAGTCTCTGTATGTCAACTAACTATCTGAATATAGTCATCTCTTCACAACGGGTAAAGGTGCGAGGGGAGGGTGCTATAGAGCGTTAACAGTCTTCCTTTTCGCCACCTATTCCTTCATCCAATAAGGAGCACTCGGAAGCTAATCAAAGTTCCGGAACTTTCTCAAGGGATGAGCACATGAACGAAATCAGGTCCTTTTCTGTAAATAACCATTTTATCTTCTCAATAAATAGAACAAAAAGGGGAACGTCAGCAACATTGGAACAGTACATGAGTGAGATGCTCGTGTGACATCTCTACGTTAGCTTTTCAACCCTTTTAAATCCTCTACGCACAAAAATTCAGGAACCAAAAAACAACCGATCAGGTGGAGCTTTGAGATTTTAATGAGCTGAACGTCTCGAAGGACTGAAAGAACGAGGAAGAGAAAGAAACATTTTCCCCATCCGAACGCCGTGCTGGTTGTGGTTTAATCTGTGCCGTGGTCCTCTAGTTGCGAAATGATGGTGATTAGGTTCTGCAATCCGAAGATATAACCGCTATCCTGGCCTTCGTGGACTACACTGTCCTCGTCGTAGTGCCGACACGTGGTGTGGGCAAAGTCAATCATGCGTACGTCCACCACCGGGCCACTGTCTGATCTGGTCATGCGTCGCACCACAGAAGAGCTGCCGGTGCCGCTGCCACCACAAGCACCGCTTTTACTACTGCTGCTGCCCGCACCTGCGCCGTGAGGAAATCCAAAAGCACCACCCTCCTCTTCTTCTTCTTCTTCCTCGTATTCTTCCTCCTCCTCTTCTGAAAGCCCATCCTCTGCGGTGTGGCGGGATCGTGGAGGGTCTCCATCGTATATTATCAAGAGCGAGCTGGAGTAAAAGCGGTAGCTTTCGCAGGCCTCCAGGGCCGCCTGCATGTCTCGCAGTCTCCGCAGCACCGGCGACAGGAGCTCACGTCTTAGACGCCTCCCGTCGTGGAAGAACTGAAAGATGGCCTCTTTGAAGCCAGACAGGGTCAGCTTACGGCCGTGGTACTTGTTCATGAACATGAGCTGCCCTGTGTCTGAATGGAAGACCTGGAGGAAAGTGAAGAGGAGCGTGTGAATAAAACATTGCTTTTAAGTGTTTCTAATATCATGGAATTACGTTCCAGAGTTCGGCTTACCTGCATGCCGCAGAGGCGCACTCCGATGCTAGCGGACGTACTCTGCTGACATTTGCGGATCTGGACGGCCTTCTTCTCCTCAGAGGCGTCGTCCCCGTGTTGCCTCGTCCCCATCTTCAAATCAAGCACGCATGGAACCGTGTAGCGCCATGTCAGGTTCTCCAACAGGATGAATTCTGATGAGAGGTGCTGGGTTAAAGGAAACAATGATTCCCATTTCTTTTCAGTATTACTCTACTACAATTAACCTCCGTTTTATCTGCATGATAAACAGCCCTGTTTTATCGATTTACCTCACAATTGTCGTTCTAATTGTGAATCTGCATAGCAATAGCTTTATAATGTGCTTTTCAAGCTTTTTAAAGTACTGTTATTTGTTGTGCAGTATGAAAAGCTACAATAATGAGTAGTGATTATCATATACAATGTATATTTTAGTGACTTAGGTAAAATAGGTGTTTCTTTAAAATGTAAACGATAACTTTAAATACATTTAGTATATAATGTGCTATCATTAATTTGAATTATATATTAATTCGTTTTTAAATTACATATTACCATCATTTAGAAATACATTTTTCATTAGCTATAAATACACTATCAGTAATAATGTATCAATATTATATTCATTTGGTGCTCAAGAAACATTTCATTGTTGAAAACAATTGTGCTGCTTGATATTTAGTTCATAATCTTTTTTTTCCCTTTTCAGGACACTTTGAAAAGAACAGCAAAATAAGAGCATTTATTTGAAATAGAAAACTTTTATAACATTATAAATGTCTTTACTATCGCTTTTGATTAATTTAATGCATCCTTGCAGAATTAAAGTATTAATATTCTAGTATTCTAGAGTATTAATTTCTTTTAAAAAGAAAATACATTAGATTGAGCCTTATTGACCCCATATGTTTGAATTATACAGTATATAAATGTACGGAATAATTTATCAATCAGCAGTAAACTGCACTAGACCAATCCTGCTTTGTTGTTTGTGGCAGCACTGAAGGATACTGTATTGGTTGCGGTGTTTTGCGTTCTCCTTCATCCTCTGCAGATGTTGTTGGTGGCACTTGAGGCTCCAGGGGTTGTGCTTGAGCTGAGGTCCAGCAGCATTGTTCCTCTCCAGGCTGTAGTAAAACACCTCGGCCTGCGTAAGCCACTCCAGCTCCTCCTCGCGTTTCACACTGAAGGGGTGAGGGTAGAGATGGGTTAGCCAGACAGACAGATTACGGCTAACTTGCTGAATCAGTCTACGTGTTTGGTAGAACTTGTTTTAAGAGATCTGAACAAACCCTTAAGTCATGTGGCTAGCTTAGAGTTAATATCCATGATTCCTAAAATCCTAAATCCCCCACAAAGAACAAATGCCTCTTATCTGGCCTTTCGCCCCTCTCCCAGTCACACTGAGGTCACTTCTAAGTCACAAAGCTACGCTAGTTACATAACCTCCTGCTAAACTTTGGCTCAAAACACGCATTTGCACCAGTCCGGTTGCCAGCAGCTGAGAGTGCATCTGCTCTGCCCAGCTGGGTGTTCTTGGGTCAGTGCGCTCAGCGCTTCTTCATGAAGACAAGGACGCTACAATAGGTCACATTCTCACTGAGTCAGACAAGTACTGAGCAGGGCCATTATTACAGGAGAATACAGACCAGTATTATTCAAGAGACGTGGGCCTATGCATTAAAGCTTAAGACTGCTAACTGAAAAGCTGCTGGTTCGATCCACAAGGAACAGTACATGATTTGTCAGTATAGTGTCCTTGAGAAAGACTCAGAACCTCCCTCAAGTCTCTGTTAAATGACTACAGTTTGATCTGAATACAATTTTTTTACGTGAGTTTATTTATGCAATTTTGTGCTACAAAATTGTCACATCTGTGCTTCTTGGCTGCTAACTCATCAGTGTTTTTTTGCACATTGCTTGACAGTTATTAGGGTCTAGTAGCACTAAGCAATTTGGGGGAAATATAATGGCGTTTTTACTGATAAAAATTGTGAATTTTAATTTTTTTTTTTTTAAATGCCAATTTTTGGCTGCACAGTTTGGTCCAAAAACATGATTACACATCTTATACATTTATTTTTATTTCAATGTAAAATAATGAGTATTTCATGCAAATAATAATAATTTTATCACATGCATTATTAAAAATAACTTTAGAATTACTACATTAATAACTGCTCTGAGACACAGTAAAAATATTGTAATTGTAAGCTGCATGTGTGTAAATGAACACACTCCAAACTGTACATGTACATATTAAATTAAACATCAGCCTTTGTGATTTGAAAATTGAACTAAGACAAACTGTGATATTGATTGTATTATTTCAATTAATCATTCAGCCCTACTTTTTAGGTGGATGCTGTAAAGGCCCATATCAAAAGACACATCCAAGTTTCCATTGTATGCTGGTTTCTGGTCTTTCATTCAATGTAAATCTATTGGATTTGTCCAAATGTTAAAAATGTGTTTTTGTGAACACTTCTACGTTTCAACTCTTCAAACCTATTTTTTGCATCTATTATGCACAGTGCTAGGATGATTGCACAATCCCCATCTCCTCACCTCTTGTCCTTATCTTTCCGACCATGTCTGGACCGGTCCTTGCTGTAGCCCTCATTGTCCAGCAGCATCTTACTGACCCGTTTTATTTTGTTATTGGGTTCCAGGTCGGCCGAGGGGTCCACGTTCTCCAGGTCCCCAAGCTCACTGTGCAGAGGGTACGCAATAAGACACAAATTTCCTTCCTCATCCTCCTCGAAACTCACTGACACCACACCTGCAGAGGGATAAGAGAGAGAGAGAGAGAGAAAGAGAGAAAAAAAAAATAGGCCAGAGGTGAAATCACAATAACTTTGCTTTATTGTGAAGCAAACAAAAAGGAAGTGTCAGAGTTCCGAGCTTAAAAGTAAACTGTCTGGGAAATCTTTAACATCTCTTACCCACTTCTCTTTTTTGCGCTTAAAAGTTTGCCAGTCTTTAACAAAAGCTACTGAGCCAACAGCACGGGCTGCTCCTAACCTGACAGGAATCACACAATCCATAACAAACAAACAGACATACTTGAATAAGACAGAGAGGAAGCAAAGAAGGCTGAGGGTTAGGAAGAGAGAGAGAGATAAGTCTGTGAAACATCAACAGATAATGTACAGGAGCTGCTTCACTGGATCAGTTTTCTGAATCTCTCATAACTAACCACATCAAATGTCTCTTCAATCAATGCCACACAAGAAGGAAAACAGCTGACAAACAAATGACAAGAGGCTAAATATATGATGAAACCAACACTATTTATTGTCAAACATCATATCAATTTGTGACTCAAATTTAAGACCAATTTCAAAAGTATCCAATAAAACACAATGCTTTAAACCTGGTAAGAAAAAAAATGTAGGGATCTCATGTGAACATTACAAGAATTACAAGAATGTATTATAATCCCGAAAGATCCAAAGACATCTTTGCACTGAAAAATAAATAATATATAAACGAACAAATAAATACAAATCTGTTATTCTGAGAGAAGAGAGAGTACTTAAAGGGATAATGTTATGCAAACTCAATTTGAACCCTAAATAATAAAAAAACAATGAAACAATTAAAATAAAGATGAATTTTTTTTGTTTGTTTTTTATTCTCATTCTCAATAACATTATCCTAGTATGTTTAATATATATATATATATAAAGTAGAAAATATGCAAATAATGAAATACAATAGTTTTTATTTAAATCAAAAGAAGACAGAACAAAAAAATGCTACTCAGCTGTAGAACTTTGAATCATGTAAATTATACATTTAATTGTCCTTTTTTCTCTTTTTTTTTGCATTACGGAGAATGAGATTTTGTAAGCATTATAGTAGATAAATTATAATATATTATAACAGAAATTTATAAAGCATTTAAAAAATAAGTAAAGCAATTCTAAAGTATTATTTTCAATGCAGAGCAAAATGCAAAAAAAAAAAAACACACCCAGAGGCAAAGTGGCAAATGCACTTAATATTATATTATTGACATTGACCTCCTACAGTTCAGAAAAAATAATTTCAAAACAACATAAACAACCACATAGATTCCAAGCTTCTATTTTGACATCAATCATCCCCCAACCTCACCCAATAAAAAAACAGATGTCCTGCACACTTATTACACTGATAAAAAGGCCATTTAAAGCGTATGGATGCTGCAGTGTGCATCAAAACAGGGCTGTATATATCTGTGTCTGTGTTTTGAAAGAACAGAGAGAGAGAGAGAGAGAGAGAGAAAAAGAGGCAGAGGAACATAGGCATAAATCTAACAGGAGGAACTTGTATTTCCAGGTGTGTCCTCAGGAATGACAGCAAATTTTTTAAACCACAAGTGTGTGGTAGGCAGTCTATAATGTTCTGTCAGCAGTCTTTGGGTCCAGAAAGAGACATTTGCCTCTGCTTTTCAAGTTTGTTAAGGTGGAAGGCAGTCCACAATCAGGTATTTCATCTTCACACACACACACACACACACAAAAACCTGACACCTAGGTGTATGTGTTAAACAAAGCACAACCTTGCTATCATATGAAACTTACCTTATATGGGACCTACCTGAAAGGGATTTTTACAAAGATAACAAGTGCACCCAAATATTTAAAGAAATTTAAACTTCTATAAAACACAAAGGTGATGGTTGTGTAAGCATTCACTTTTATTGTTAAAAAATAAAAATAAAAACTATGAATGAGGTGTCTTTTTTCCACTAAAAAAAGTAAATCAACCGTGTTTGGGACAACCTGAGGGTGAGCAAACAATGGCAGATTTGTTTTATTTTTTGGGGTGAACTGTCTCAACAGCGCCGCTGTGAGGACAACAGCGTTCATACGGAAACAGCAGCACTGCTGGACATCATTTAACTTGAGCATGTTTTTTTACAGTCTAACACACCGAGAACTGTCACATTGTACGCGAAAGACAGATATGTATTAGAAAGTAATGTATTTTATAGCCAGGAAAACGGAATAAGACGTCACATTGTTACTTACCTCGATACTGCGGTGTAAACTTCCGCATGGCCACAGGGAGGCTCTTGTAAAACTGGTGCTCTCGGGGGATAAGGGGCTTGCATATCGTCTGCTCCCCGAAGCGGAGCACACAAGAGTGTCCCCCAACCTGGTGCACAAAGGGCTCAAGGAGTACGCCTTTCCCCAAATACCCCTGCGGCTCTGTCTGCATCCCCTCGATGGCTGGGCTCATCCTCCGGGGGCATTAGACTCTCGCTCCTGGTCCAGTTGGACACCAAAGACGTGTAGACGGATTAAACGGACTAGATGGCCTCTGTATATTTCTCCGCCTTTCGTTTGATCTCGATTCACTCTATCATTTATTCACGATCAGCTATGTAATCTGCGCCGTACAGCAGGACATAAACAAAAGAAACAGGAAAGAGGAAGCAAGTCGAAACGACAGAACACGGCCTTTCTTTTACGACACGGATAACGTTAATCTAGTTCGTATCTTCCTTATTTAGCAAAGAGCTCTATAATTGTTCAGAGGGCGAAATTTATGGAATTTAATCGAGAAAGTGCCACTTAAACGCTTGAGTTTCGGCCGCTTCTCTCGATTCTCGAGAGCTCTTCTACTGACGCCGTAATCTCTCGCCGAGTTGACAAAATGTCAGCGCTGCATCAGTAGCTCCGCCTCTAACTCAAAATCGACCAATCAGAGCGCCAGAAACGGTGTTGTGTCATAAGCGAAGATGACAGAATGCGAACAAAGAGGATGGGTGGGGGAGGGGAGGATGTAGAAGGAAAACAGTCTGGGGTGTAGGGGGGAGGAGCAGAGCGACTGTTTCAGCTGTTTTTCTCACTGTGACATGGATGTCTTGGGAAGCTGGCAAAGTGCACATTTTAAGGCCCTCGCAAGGGTCACGAAAACGAAAATGCGAAAAATGCAGTTTACGGGGTACAGGAAAGGAAAAAGCAGAAATGAAAATTATCTATATTAAATTAAAATATTAAATGAAAACAATTATAAACTAGTAGATTACATCGACATGGTCAAGATGTCAAAGAAAAAAAAAAACAACAACAATAATTTAAAAAATAAACAATAGTTTTTTTTTCTCAGTTTGTTTATTTGTATTTTCACAATACACATTGTTTCAGAGCTGCTTAACATAAATCATGATGTCAATTTTTATAATATCTTAATGTCCTCATACCTTTTATAACTGCTTTTAGCAGATAAGAGCAGATAAAGTTGGATATACTTATATATCCATATATTGTGGAGCTGTGTGTGATATATATATTATATATATATATATATATATATATATATATATATATATATATATATATATATATATATATATATATATATATATATATATAGTCAATTGCATAATAAATTAAAATAAAATAGAATACAAAAAGAATAGAAAGGTAGTTAGATTTTTTTAAAGAATAGAATTAGAATAGTGAGTGTTACAGTTAGAGAGTCAAATAAAGATGGAAGAGATGTTTTAAGCTGATTCTTGAAGATGGCTAAGGACTCAGCTTGCAAAGCTCCCTATATAAGGATGGATATAGCTTGTATATCCGAGATCATCCACATATATGATGATATTATATTTATTATTCAAATATTTGATGATATTCTAATTATATGACCAGCACCTGTATGCTATTCAGTGCAAATGGGTGGGTGTTGAGAGTAAATGGGAAATATAATTCTGAAAACATCACAGAAAGTTAATGGAATGACCTGGCCACATGATTTTTCTCAGAGAAAGAGAAATATTCATAATTTGAAGGAGGATGGACACACATATCATATACAGTAGGAGGTTTGTAGTAGTGCTGGACCACAGGCAGCGGGTTTGACTTTTATCCCTCTCTCTAATCCTGCCTGCTGGAACTCAGGAGTGGGAAATAGGCCATGGAAAAAGCATGAGGAGGGATGAAAAACATTAATAACCAGTGCAGGAACCCCTTTTTCTTGAAATTATCAACACAGCCAGATGTATTTTTACTACTGAAAATCACTTCAGATACTATCTATTAATTATACCATTGTCTAATATTATTTAGACATAAAGATTTAAATTGTCAGAATGTAAAAAAAAATCATAATTTTACTTTAATATGCAGTATAAGATAAATTAAATATATATTTTTTATTATTATGAATAAATGCAAGTTGTGAGTTTCCAGTAAAAAAAAAAAAAAAAAAAAAAAAACCCTTAAGTGAGTGAGTGAGAATAGGACCCAAATTTAAGTTGTTATTTGCTGAAATGTATTTAGCATTAGCAGCATTTTCTCTGATGCAGAGCTTGAAACATTAAAACGTAATTACCGTATTTGAGAATGTGGGCCACACAATTTAATTTATTCATTAATGGAATAAATGCTAATTTAAGGGTGGTATACACGCGGATAAAGGTTTTGACCAGTGACACAAGCTTGGCCTTTGGTCACAGAGACCTTTGAGACCTTTGAACTTGAGAATCCCTGAGAAAACCGTTGTGCCTTTAAATAGGGTACATAACCCCAAATGGCTGTATGTGGAGGCTTGGCCCTGATATTTTTGTTTAAACAGCATATGCAAAGTAAATCATCACAGAACTAGATATGCTGTTATTAAGAGCTATAGAGACCAGTATGTCTTTACAAATTGTTTAACAACACTGACCTCCATTTAAGTTGTGAAATGAGGGAAGGAGCCAATTCAAACTGCCAACAGAGTGAAACACAAGCCTAATTACTGATCTGAGACGGAACAAAGAGTTTCAGCAGTTGCTTGCTGTTGCAATACATTCTGAGATATATGAAACATTCTGAGCTTTGAAAATCTTAGCAGTGTAAATCTTAGACCCAAATAAGAATGAGAGCACTGGATCCTGCAAGGGTTTTCACAAGGGCATTAAACCGCGGCCAATGCCAAGGCAGAACTCCTCTTAATTCAATCCCAGACTTGGTACACTGTGATCCAGCCCAAACGAAGTCAGCCAGAGCATGGTCTGCCATGTAACCCAATAAGAACTTGAGGTCAAAGCCAAGGCCAAGGCCAAGACTGGGCTTCATGAATGGAGACAGGTGAGACAGTAATGCGATTAAGGCCATGCAAATCTCTCAGTGTAGCTCCTAATGGGTTAAAGACGCTGGAATGGATGCGGAGACTGGCATTAACAAACCAGGACAAAGTGTACATGTTAGCATGCTTTGTGAAATTATGAACACCGGTTGCTGGCCATTTGGTGTTGTGAGATTTTTTTTTTTCAATATATTTAATAAGTAAATAAAATATAAATTTACTCTATTTACTTTCTTAATACTATTCTTTCGGTTTCTGGTGTGCATGATTTATCAGTGCATATTATTAAAGAAAACTATGTATCTGCAAAATCTTTCAACAAAATATAGTTTAAAGGCAAGGACATTCCTTTTCAGCTGACATCAACAAGATCCTTTATTTTTCAAACCTCACCTTCTTCTTAATCCATCTGTAATAAAGGACCACTTAGAGACCACTTTTCGTGATCCGATCAGTTTTTATTGTTAATATAAGTCCTGGCCTACATTTTATTTTCCTTGCATTAAATATTCAGAAACATTTCGGAAATATGTGTCCCTTTGCAAGAAAATGGATTGTGAATGCCGTTTTTTAAGTTTAATTTGGATTGAGAATAATACAATCTACAATAAGCTATAAAATAAATAGAAAATAAGGTTGGTTAGCTTTGATAAAAAGGACAGCATTTTAATTTATATATTTCATCATTCTAAGCAATCTCCATTGGTTAGTAAACTATCACATACAGAAATAGTGTTAAATAAACTCTCCCTGTGTTTTGAATCACTTATAGCAATTAGAGAGTAATGACAGCAGAACATGACATCTTAAGAATCCAAATCTGTGTGTGTATATGAGACAGAGAAATTAATAGAGGACCGGATGACCTTGTGGAATCAACGGGGGCCAAATCTCCTGATTTTGCCCACCTGATGACAGTGGCATGAGCAATAAGGATGGATTAGTATGGGGTAATGAGAAGGCGTTGAATGAAATACCTGAAAACCAACATAAAGGACAGCTGGCAAAGTAAGTGGGAAAGGAAAACAATAGGAAAACTTGCAGTATATAAACACTATAAAGTCACCTGAGGAACACGAGAACGTCTTTTCCATGAGTATTATGACCTACAAACAGTTCATGCTCAGTAGTGAGATCATACTCTGGATCTAACTGACCAGCCAAACCCGACAACAATACAGGCCAATAGCCAAAGATCTCTTAACAGCCACGTCCTGCACTGGGTGGAAAATAGTTGGGCTCAAGGTAAGTCTATTTACCAGACAGCTCAGAGCAAATCTGCACAGGTCACTGAATAATACCTGCACAGCCTATACTCTCACAAAGTGCCTAATAATAACACTGTTTTTCAGTAGTCTTATAATAGAGGTGGATTATATTTAAATTACATGAAATATATGCATCCCTAGTAAATTTAGCCATTTTTCCTATTTAGATTTACATTGCACATATATTTCAATAACATATAGTTTACTAAACCTTTCATTTTCTGCCATTAATACAACCCCATTTTTAAAAAAATCTTGCCATAAAACTAGGCAAGTGGACAGGCAAATGAGATAATAAAACAATAAATTAAACCAATTACCTATAACATGCTCTAAAAGTGTTCAGCAGCATATACAAATAGTAGAAGAATCAGGCAATACAATCTTAAAGTACTCTGTGGCTTTCTAATTTTAATAAACATATGGAAAACATGTTGAGCCTTTCTTGACTGGCGTCTTTAGAGTATCTTAAATGATTGCCTGGGTGTCAAAGTTGTCTGCGGTTTTGACTTCGCTCGTCCACACTATGAAAACAATCCATTACGTGCAATAAACACATGTTCTTCACATGGAGATAATCCGTCTTCAATGTCAACACATGTAACCCAGAATATCCCTGTCTATATATGAAACGTCCCTGAGCTGGTGAGATCATGACACGTATAACGGGTGGTTTAAAATAAGCCACATGCAGGATAAAGTGAGAGTTTCTTGATGTCTTTATGAAGGGTCGTTGGCCTAAACACACATCCTCTCTAAGACAAAGCTTTTGAAACTTCCGTGCTCTCCACCCTACTTTAGAGAACAGCATATCCTGCTGAGATACGAATGCTGTTAGTGAGTCAGGTTTTGCCAAAATTGTGATGACCAAATGTCCCCAATGTAATCAAATGTTAAAGAAGAAGCTTATCACACTAGATAATGAAAATATAAAAATGTAAAAAAAAAAGGTACGGTTAGGGGTAGGTGAAAGACCACAATAGACACAATCGAAATCAGTCTAATTAATCATCTAATTAATTATCTCTCATATGTAGCATTGGAAAGTCTACTTCTTTCTAGTAATTCAATTTATTATGAACTTGTCATATGTAGAAGAAGTCTTCTTCATTCTAATGAATCGGATCATTTTAAACTTTCTCATATGTAGGATTAAGAAGTCCAGTTCATTTAATTGAGCTTGTTTATTCTAAACTAGTTTTATGTCACTGTAAAATATGCTTCATTCTAGTGAATCAGTTCATTCTAAACTAGTATAATATGTAGAAAGTTAAGTCAGACTCATACTAGTGAATCGGTTAATTGAAACTCTTTCATATGTAGCATTAGAAAGTCCACTTCATTTTAGTGAACTGGTTCAACTAGTTCAATAAATAAACTAGTTATATTTCATTGGAAAGTCAGATTCATTCTAGTGAATCAGTTCATTTTAAATTAAGTAGCATTGAAAAGTCACATGAGTTTGGCTCAATGGTTCAGCCTAATCTAAAAGACAGGTCTTTTTCTTTAGAGCTAGGCAAGTTTTCCTCATCATCTGCCCCAATCATTCGTGGTGTACCTCAAGGCTCTATTCTGGGGCCGTTTCTTTTTAACCTATATATGCACCCTCTGGGGGATGTTATTAGGAAGCACAATGTTTCTTTTCATTTATATGCTGATGATACACAGTAGTACCTCCGATACTTGTCCCCCAAAATGAGGACGGATATCATTAAGGAGCCGTGCAATCATTTCCCATCAATTTCCTCACAGGTTAGAAACCTGGGTGTTATCATAGACTCAGAATTAGTTTTATCCAAACAAATCAATTCTGTTGTTAGGAACATTTTTTATCAATTGCAGGTCATTTCCAAACTAAAATAGTTTTTACTTTTCAAGATTTGGAGAAGGTTATTCAGGCTTTTATTACCTCTCATTTAGATTACTATAATTAACTGTACTCAGGTCTTCCTCAGTCTTCGTTTTCACGCCTCCAGTTGGTACAAAATGCAGCTGCAAGGCTGCTGACTGATGCAAAGAAATATGACCATGTCACCCAAGTTTTAGCTTCCCTCTACTGGCTTCTGGTCCATTTTAGAGTTCAGTTTAAGATTCTGTTGTTTTTTTCTAAAGCTCTTAGCCATCAAGCTCTATCTTATCTCAAAGATCTTCTTATCCCTTTGTCATCTACCAGACTTTTAAGATCTTCTGATAGGGCTCTTTTATTTGTCCCCCGTTCCTATTTGAAAGCAAAGGGTGACAGCATTTTCTGTCACTGCCTCCTTCTGTGGAATCAATTGCCATCTTGCACCTGCCATTACCAATTTTAAATCGAGGTTGAAAACTTATCTCTTCTCTTTAGCATTTTAATCTCACTTTATTGTTGTTTCATTTTTGTGTCTTGTCTTGTTCTTTTCTGTTTTAAATTTATTTTACATTGTTCAGCACTTTGGATATAGTTTGCTATGTTTAAATGTGCTATATAAATAAAATGTACTTGGGCTCACTCGGTCAATCCATTGAAAATAAACTGTTTGACAATTTGAGTCCCAGTACTATGTTTCCAACTCAGATATGTAATTGAGGATAAATGTGTTGTATTTAGTATACATTTATTAGTTCAAGTTTAATTCTATGCTTGTAGACTAGGCCACTGGTGTTGGTTGTAGTCTAGAGTTTCAGGAATTTAGAATATGAGAAAGAAACAATTAAAAAATATATTACGTAGCATAGCAAATGCCACACAGGAGGACCTTGTTCATTTTAACTTTCCTTAAAGGGGGGGTGAAATGCTCGTTTTCACTCAATATCCTGTTAATCTTGAGTACCTATAGAGTAGTACTGCATCCTTCATAACTGCAAAAAGTCCGATTTTTCCCGGAAAAACACGACCGGCTGGAGGCGTGACGTGTGGGCGGAGCTAAAGAATCACGAGCGCCAGTAGGCTTTTGCGTTGAGAGCATGTGGAAGCTGTGACTTTATCGTGAGGGAAAAACCATCATCCAAAACAAACCATGGCTTACAGTCAGATTCAGCCATTTATTTATGATCCAGAATCAGATCCCGAGGCTGAAACTGAACGAGAGCAGCAGCAGCAACGACTCGCTCCGAGCGGGGCTCGAACCCGGGTCTCGGGGAGGCGGAAGCACTAACAAGGAGCCAGCGATATTTTAAGCAGTTTTACTCACCGCATGCGGTTCCAACACATGATCGTGACCCTTTTTCGTTGGGATTGCATCATCCTTAAGAAATAAACGATACGCAAATCCGTCTTCAAACTGGGACTTGTTTGTAAAACAAGAATCTTCGAAATGCAGGGAACAAACAAAAACACTTGCACAACTCCGTTGATGCTCTGTAAAAATAAACTCCATCCACTGGTCCCTTAATGCTGTTTTTTGGTAATCTGTGCAGGGTTGTCTTGCCCTGGCAACCAAAAACACACTTCTTTTGTGACTTTTCGCGACGCTCTCGCTCTGATCAGTGAATGTCTGTTGTGCTCTCAGTGCTCTGCTATACGGGAGCAGCGCGCTCTTCCGGCAGACGTGCCCTCAGGACCCATATAAGGAAAATCCGCTCCATCTAACGTCACACAGAGCCATACTCGAAAAAAACTTTCCGAAACTTGTGACAAACTGGAAGGAGTATTTTGGGAACAAAAATACTCCTTCAAACGTACAACTTAATTTTTGAAACTTTGTCCATGTTTAGCATGGGAATCCAACTCTTTAACAGTGTAAAAAACTCAGTATGCATGAAATAGCTTTTCACCCCCCCCCCCCTTTAATTTATTTGCTGAAGAGAGCAAACTCACACACCTGTGCTCATAAAGAGCAGCTGTACACCCATGCTTATGCTCACACAAATGTGCATCGTCAATACTTACAACACATATATGCTGTATACAGACACTTGGAGACATTTTTCTTGTATCCATGGTAACCCGCTGCTGTGTCACATTTGGTAGAGATGATACATTTTGTATTATATAATCGCATGATATTCCTGCAGATCATTTCAAAATACCTGTACTCTAAAACACTTTGAGTAAAATAACAAAACAAAATAAATAATATTGTCTGTGTTCTTGTGTACACATTGTAGTACACATACAAGAACAGATTAAAGATTTATTAAACAATAAATAATAATAATTTTGCCTTTAGTGTATGATGTTTATGATTTAGTTTATTTTGCCTTTAGTTTATGATGAACATTCCCAATGAAATGTATACATAAATAAATAAAAATGGGCTAAACGTGTCTACTGTTTGTGGACTGTAGCCGAGGTAACACAATCTTAAGAATGTCAATAAAGAGAGACATTTCATCAACTAGAATTTAGCACTCAAGGTGAGAAGAAAAAAGTCTAGAGTTGGATCACTAACAGTTAACAGTTATTTGGAGAAAAGTAAATTCCAGAGCACTGAGACCTGACCCTCATGTGAGGGATAAAATGAGCAAACATATTATCCTTATTGATTGGCAATTCATCTACTCACCATACCCTAAAACATGATGTGGCTTTCTTTTTTACAGCCTTCTTATTTAACATTTTATAAAAGGTCAGAATACAGCTCGCAATGAAAAGACCCATACGTAAATGTAATATATGACATACTGTATGTAATATCCGACATCCCCAATATCAAGAGAGATATTGCCATATACTGTACTGGAGTTAATATATACACAATTCCCATTGAAAAATCTGTATAATATACAGCTTTCTCATGACATGCTGCCCTTTTAATTTTAGATAAGTGCAGTGAACCTGAATAATTGTACATATGAACTGAATAATTGTAGGGACCAATATATTTAAAAAAATAAAATTAAAAAATACAATTCTAGAAAGTAGACCCTCATTGTCAGGTTTATTAAGAGCATGTAGTTTGTCGAGGTACAGTCTCAAAGTGGTTTCCCCAACACAAACAACGGATGTAGTGCAGATCATTAGAGGTGGGGGAAGTGTGCACATAAGGGGAGAGAGAACGTGCAAGATATGAAGAAATCAAGAGACACAGAGGTGAGACAAAAGAAAGGCAGTTCTCTCATTTTGTGTCTAGAGAAGTGTTCAGAAATCGCTATTGGTGACTGTGGCACGCAGGTACACTGAACTACAACCCATGAGAATATCTAGCTCCCTCAAAGCAAAGGAGTACACAGATGCAGTCTCAGGATGTTTTCACAACCTAAATTAGCATGCAATTAAATGCTATGGTACACCGGGTACAATGCATTATATCACACACAAAACACAGTAACAGCACAAACAAACACACTTAAACACACTAACAGAGCGTATGAGTTTTTCCACGAAATAGGTGTGTGTGTGTGTGCGTGTGTGTGCACCTATAATGAGGGCTATTAAAGTATATTAACTGTAAAATGACAATGCAGTTGCTTTAGAGGGATGAATAATTGGTGTATCCATTTTAATATGATTAGATTTCCATGTTAAAAATTTAAAAGCTTATCTTAGGTTACAGTCTGTCTGTAAGATATCTCTTTCTAACCGCACATGAGACTACACTTTAATTTACTCTGAACTCACTCTGGTTTCACACTTTCACTTTTTCCCCTCCTTCTTGTTTTTCTTCAGTATAGCGTCACATCTGGCTTTGCTCTATGGGTGCTAGCAATTGATGGCTGCTAATTAACCTATTAAATATAAATTATCACATTTTAATTGACTATTGGTTTTTCTATGTCAAATTGCCCTTGGCTTGCTAACTGGAAGGATTTGTAACACACTATTTTCTGTAAAGTTGATTATGAAACAGTAAGTTTTGTGAAAAGCACTATATACACATATAACTGACTTGACATGACATTTACAAATGTGTTTAAGAATAATTTAGGTGAAGTTGTGAAATATGCATCTGACATAACAAAAACGGATTCACAAATAAAAACATACATTAAACTTATTGGTTGGAACAATTTTCATGTATTTTCATAAATATTTAACACATACAAATATGTATACATGTCCTAAAACTTGTTAATACATATTGATATTATATAAGCAAATAAATGATAGATTTATTTAAAAAAAAATGACAAAAACATAATAATAATATCAAACTGTATAAACTTTATCTGCATTTCTATATGTTTTTAATAGGTTTCCATATATAAATTATATATATATATATATGTATATATATATATATATATATATATATATATATATATATATATATATATATATATATATATATATGCATGTTGACAAATATGGTTTTTATATAATAGCATTAAAAATCATCAAATAGAAATTGTTTACATACTACAGATCCTGAGATAATGTTTGATTTCTTTTACATGTTTTAAATTTTTTATTTTCATGGGATACAGACTGTTAAATTGAAAATAAAGGCAAGAAGAAAGACAATAAATTGTAATAATCATGTTTTATTAATGGCCATAAATAAATAAATAAACAAATAAATTAATTCATAAAATTTTCTGAAGTATTTTTAACTTCCTGCCCTTTTAAGGGTAAAATCTGAAAAAAAAGTTAACTATAGCCTACAAAGTAAGAAAAGGTATATAAAGACATTGAAGTTATATAAGAGGGTAATGTGTTTTAAATTCCACTAAGGATAATTATGTTAACATTGACTCATATTTGATCTGAATAAATAATAGGCCTAATTATTGTTAGATAAAAAAAAATAGGAGTTTGGCTCTCTTGCCCAAACTTAATAAGCTATATCAAAAACATAGAATTTATATAAAATTATATAAAGTTATTACTAATATTATGATTTTTATTTCTACTTATAATTTTATATTAATAACCATTCTGTCTTACATTAAACCATACCCCGTGTTAAAGTGTTGATGTGTGAGAGCGATATCAGGAGATGGTGATAAGAGGTCGCCTTGTACTGCAGCCAAAAAGCTGTTGGAGAGTGTGGATGTTCTGATTGGCTGTTGATTGTTTTGTAGAAGGGTGCTGATGTTCTAATTGGCTGTTGAATGTTTTTGAGGAAGGGTGCTGATGTTCTGATTGGCTGGGTCCCAGTAGGCACAGCACACCTGAGACCAAATGTTGACTGTCTGTGGGCTGCAGCAGGCACAGTGGAAAAATACAGAATCCCAACTCTGCCAACCGTGAATAGGTTCACAGGGAGATGTGCATAAACACAGGCACACAAACAGGGCATAGAACAGAAAAATGTATTCTGAATCAGAATCCATTCAACACCTTTGAAGTCTAATATGCATGTGTGCTTGAGTTTAATTAAGCTCCTGTCAGCATTGCATGTTATTTTGATCACACAGTGTCCCACAATATACATATGCATGTTTGAAAATAAATTATCATAAGTATTAGCAAATGAAATGCAGAAAATCAGTCCTGGTCCTAGTTAGACAGGAAGGACAGCAATTTAATTACCAAAACAAAACCCATAATCCTATTCTATGCAATCTCATCCGGATTGAAATGCACCTAATGTTCCACACGATGCTACAATGAAAATTAATTACTGAGATTTTCTATGTTCAGCTTATTTGGAAATCTGAAATCTACAAATACAAGCATAGCAGTTTAACCAACACAATTTTACATTTTCTCATGAAAACTGTGGTTGCCAAGTTGGTGCTACACTGTAATCAATGATATGACCAATAAGTTATGACAACAATGTGTTTTTACATCATTAAAATAAGTTTTTCAACTTTTTTTTATGTTGTACAAAGTTCAACTAATTTTTTAAGCCATTTTAATGTAATTTAATTGGAAATGAATTAAACCGCTAAGTGGATTTGGTTTTTTTTTTTTTTTTTTTTTTTTACAGTTTATGCACTGTGGCTAACGTATTCTAAGTAGTTTTTAGCTTATTGATATTTGGCTACCAGATTATTTTGGTTGGTTGCTAAGGTGTTTTGAATAGTTTTAGCACTTTACTATGTGGTTGCTGGGGTGTTCTGAGTATTTTTTTCTGGCTAAAGAAGGAACCATAGGCTAAGAACTGCTTTGGTAAGGTCGATGCACAAAAAAATAAAAATAAAAAATAGATGATGCAATATGGCAGCTATGATAGGCAAGGCAAGGCAAGTTTATTTCTATTTCAAATTTCGTACACAATGGTAATTCAAAGTGCTTCACATAAAAGAAAGTAAAAATTAATAAAATAATAACATAAATAAAACAAGCAATTTTAAAACTTTTAAAATTATTGAAAAATTACTTTAAAACGAATTTAAAAACAGTTAGAAAATGATTTTACATAAAAAAAACAGTGAAAATATTGTGCAATCAGTTCGGACAATGCACAGTGCTCATTCAATAAATGCACAGCTAAACAGATGAGTTTTAAGTCTAGATTTAAAAGTGACTAGTGTTTTAGCTCATCTGATCTCTTCTGGAAGCTGACTGCAGCTGCGGGCGGCAGAGTAACTAAAGGCGGACTCCCCTTGTTTTGTGTGAACACTTGGTATTTCTAACTGACTCGATCATAATGATCTGAGTAGTCTGTTAGGTTTATATTCAGTGAGCATATCTGCAATATATTTCGGTCCTAGGTCATTTAGTGACTTATATACGAGTAAAAGTACTTTAAAATCAATCCTAAATGTAACTGGAAGCCAGTGTAAGGACCTGAGGACTGGTGTGATGTGCTCAGATTTTCTGGTTCTAGTCAGATTTCTGGCAGCAGCGTTCTGGATGAGCTGCAGTGGTCTAATGGTCTTTTTGGGAAGGTCGGTGAGGAGCCCATTACAATAGTCCACCCTGCTGGTGATAAAGGCATGAACTAGTTTCTCCAAGTCTTGGCTGGAAACAAAACATCTAATTCTTGCAATGTTTTTAGATGATAGTATGCTGATTTAGTTACTGCTTTGACATGACTACTGAAACTCAGACCAGTCTCCAGAATCACACCAAGATTCCTGACTCGATTTTTAATTGTTTGACCCCTAGTCAAAGGTATGCCTTCACCTTGAAAACTTCATCTTTGTTTCCAAATGCAATGACTTCAGTTTTTTCCTTGTTTAACCGAAGAAAGGTCTGGCACATCTAACTATTAATTTCACCAATGCATTGGCAGAGGGAGTCAATGGGGCTGTAGTCATTTGGAGATAAGGCTAGGTAAATCTGGGTATCATTAGCATAGCTGTGATAGGCAATTTGGTTCTTTCTCATTATTTGACTTAGTGGGAGCATATACAGGCTAAATAAGAGTAGTGCGATAATTGAGTCTTGTGGGACTTCACATGTCATGGACGTCCACTTAGACTTATGCTCTCCTAGACTCACATAATAGCCTCTCCATTCCAAGTAACACCTGAGCCATTTGAGTACCATCCCAGAAAGCCCAACCAAGTTTTTTCAGTCTCTCTAGTAGTATGTTATGATCGACAGTGTCAAACGCAGCACTGAGATCTATCTAAATTACTATGATGCACAACCTGCTAAGAACTTGGTAAGCCACACTGCAATCTTTTTACGTCTTTCGTTCAAATCCTGTTCCATCCATCTCCTCACACAATACGTCTGTCACTCATAAGTCTCTCTGCAATGTCAAATCACTTTGGATCTGGCAACAGTAGCCCATTAAAACCTACTTCATGACTGTGTCTGATACTAATAGTACATGACCTATTAAGTCACCGATCCGTGCTGCCATCGAGGTCCGTCCCTGCGTCACCCACCATCAAAACCCATCTGACTTTGTTATAATAAATACCTGTTTACTTGCAACTGCTTCCTGTCCTTATCTCCTGTGACATCTATGGCCTCTTCATGAAGATTAAAATGTTTGTAAAGCAAAACACTTGTAAAGAAACCAACCATAACATTTAATGAAAAGTGTAAATATTATTTCTAGCAAATATGCAGGTACATTACTAATATAATTTTTTTTGTAACTTGTTAAAACTAAATGTTGTTTTTTTTTTCAGTTTACTTGCATGTATCATTGACTTCCGTTGTAAACCAATTACAGTAAGCACAATTTTGTTTTCTTTGTTTTTATGACAATATTATTTTATGTGGAGAGCATTGTCTTGCTTTGTAACATTCCTGTAACCTGCATAATTTTTGAGGTAGTAATTTTTACATTTTGGAGTCTTTATTATTAGAATTTGCAAAAAGGACATGAACGGTAATCTATTCTCTCCCTCTCCATCTTATGGGGGTGTGAAAGTGTGGTCTTTTCTCAAGCTATTACAAATTGGAACACAGTGTACTAGACAAGAGCTTCCCATGCTGTGAGTAATCAACACAGTGCATTTCTTCATTTTAAAATGGATGACAAAACCAGAGAAAACTGCATTCCTCTCAGATTTCAAAACAGACTAGGTTTATTGAGGTGGCCAACCAAAGGAAAAGAGTTAGGCAAATAAATAACAACACACAGAAAAGCAGATTGCCATCGTGCCCTTAAGTGTGCCAGTAAATGTTCGGTTTAAATATAAACATGGTGAACACCCATGAAAGGCCACGCAAAATACAGAGCAATTTAGCAGTGCTGCAGTCATGCTCACACAAAGGGAATAAACCTCTTGATTAACCCAACCGCCCACACAGACATCCAGCCTCCACATCACTCACTCATAACAACCCAAACTTCAAACAGAAATGCCACGCACCCCTCGTCCCTCCAAGCACACCTGTCTGTTCTTCTCTGTTATCCCTGACGGCCAGTGAACTGTAAGGCATTAGATGCTCACATAAACAGTGGCCCCAATATTGTGTTCAGTCACTCTTACAAATGAACTTTTTGTAATGAAATGCAATAAAAAGTGCAGTTAGGTGGATCAGTATATAATAAAATATATATATATAGGTTGATATAGGTTTTAAATGATAAAACAATAATTTCTGAGTTAATATCTCCCAATTCTTTTTTTTTTTTTGTTTCTTCCACTTTTTATATCATAGTTCTGACTTTTTTTCTTGCAATTGCGAGTTTATATCTCGCAAATATCAGTTTTTATCTTGCATTTCTGAGTTCATATCTCGCAATCAGAATTTTGAGATAAAAATTCACAAATACTCTTTTCATTTTTTAAATCTGTGACAGAAACAGGCTTCCAAATGATATTTCATTCTCTAAAGAAGCGTTTTTTTCTCATTTATATCTCTTTTTATTTCTATTCTTTTATTTTTTTTCTTTCAATCCAAGTGAACAAAACAAAATACAGAACAATTACAATCTTTGCACCCAAAATATACAACAAAGTTAAAATAATGATAATATTTCATTAAAAAACATATACTTATAGATACACACATATACATACAGTACATGTATACATAACAATAACGGAATAAATAAAATAAAAATAGTGATAAATTAACAAGTGTAATAAAATAATGTAGTCAAATTCTGTATATGAAAACAAATCCATTGAACATCAAAGACAGAAGGACAATGATCTCATTGCATTCTGGTAGAGAGGCAGAGATGATTTCATGCATTGCTTGGATTGTGGAAAGAAAACAGTGGCTGAGAAGTGATTTCATGCAATGTTATTCTGACATATCAGTTTTGTTTATCTTCCGTGTAGAATGTGATAGGTTAGTGAAGACTAAGACAAAGAGTGAGTGAATAAAGGAAGGAGATGTGTAAGGAAGCAAAATTAGAAAAGGACATGTAAAAAGTAAACCTCACTTCAACTGAAGTGGGATCCCCAGAAGTCCCATTCACTTTTCATTCAGCAGTCTTTCAGTTTCCCCTTTCATCCCCACATAGGTGCAGCATGTGTCTATAAAAAGAAAATAGGTCTGTGTGTGTGTGTGTGTGTGTAGGCTTGTGTAGGGTATGTGGGTATGTTAGGGCTTAGAGTCACCAGAGATCTTCCTGATACTCCATACATTTGTTTACACTCAATACTGCTCATTTGAGCTTACAGTCAGTTATTGCGTGATATATATTAGTAACCTATTTGTTATTGGCTAATATTAAAGATAGAGATACATTCATTTGTGCATGGTTCAAATCTCTATTTTCACATTTAAATCACCTCTGCGACATATAAAACACACTTGAATTTCATATTTTAAAACACTGATAAATTATTTACAATTAAATGTAATTTTTGAAAATATAAAACAGAATATATTTTTCATATACTAATTTTTTAATATATTTTCTTTATTTAAAACCATTTATTTTGATACATAATAATTCTATTTCCTTATTACAAAAAATAATCCCATTTTTGGTCATAACATGAATTTCAATATTGGTGCATCCATAGAAAAAATTTGTATGTTTGGATATAAATTGATCCTTTTATTCACCAAAGATGCAGTAAAAAAAAAAAAAAAAGGAACAGTTAAGACATTTTACTATTTCTATTTTGAATAAATTCAGTCTGTTTATTAAAGAATGCTTCTATTTTACAGTATTGCTTTATTATTATTATTTTCTTCACTTGATTAAATGCTATTAAATGGTTTTCTTTTTCAGAATCCCAACTCTAATATCCCTGCTATTTGAGCTATTCAGAAAAGGCAGATAATTATACCTTTTATATCACATCTTCTTTCCATGAACTGTGCAATGAAAGTCACCTTTCAACACTTTCTCCAGGGTGACTGACTGCTCTAGGTCTCATGTCCCACAGGAGAGCTAAAAAAAGAGGATTGGATGTTCCTTGAAGTCTTTGGGAATCTGGATTGATGATGGGGAATGTTAGGCAGCATGGTCCTTTTTGGTTCACTAATGTAAGAGGTTAATTCAGTGTGTATTTCGGTGCTGGTGTCATCGCTGTCCAGGCTTCCTGCCAGTGATGTCTTCAGTTTAGAGTTACAGCTGATGAGCTGTGTTGAAAATGAAACTTTGTTTGACGAATCCATTCCCTTAGTTTACTTGCAACATATTTATGCATGTATGTTAAAATGCCTCTGCTTCCATGCCATATCTAAACTTGACATGACACTCTAGGGTATCGTTACTGACGTGATTACCAACCTCCCAAGTTTGGTGAAGTCATCCAAGGGCCATCCAAGACTCATCGGATTGTTTGGAAGTTCTGGATGTCAGAGCCAGAACCAAGGCCAGGGTTTAGACACCAGAGGTGAGAGTGTGTGTCCTCTGCAGGAGAATATATCTCTATTACATTATCAAACTGGTTTTAATATTTACTTAGATTTTTTTATATTATTATTATTAATACATTTTATGTGTAATGTGCTGCAATGATGTGCATGAAGCAAACAGATATAAACCATAAATAAAAATACAATGAATGAACTAAAAACACCCTAAAATAAATGTGTCTCAGCTGTGCTAAAAAACACATGTACTGGAGCTTTCTGTGTGAAAGGTTAATCAAACCTGAGTTGACCTGAAAATAGCATCACTAATGACTTTGTCAATACACAACACTTCTAATCAATAACAGTTTGGCTGTAGTTAGAAGGTATAGTGCATAAAACCTGGGTCACTGGCACCAGCCTGCTTGGCTTTGAATTATACATGTTTGTATAATTCAACAGGATTGGCCAGAGACAAGGTTACTGGAACCCAGTAACACAAAACCTCCAACATGAGGAGAGAAAATGAGCACACACACACACAGACACACACGCGCGCACACACACACACACACACACACACACACACGCACGCACACACACACACACGCGCACACACACACACACGCACGCACGCACACACACACGCATGTTTGTTTTTGTGAAAAGTGGGGACATCCCATAGGCATAATGGTTTTTATACTGTAGAAACTGTATATTCTATCGGCCTTCACCAACCCTACCCCTAAACCTAACCCTCACAGGAAACTTTGTGCCTTTTTACTTTCTCCAAAAAAAAAAAAAACTCATTCTGCATGATTTATAAGCTTTTTGAAAAATGGGGACACGGGTTATTTCCTCATAAGTCACCCTCTCCTTGTTATACCTGTGTCATACCCATGTCATTATACAGAGTTGTGTCCTGATATGTCAAAAAAACAAGAGCACACACACACACACACACTTACAAATGCACTGACAGGGACACACTTCCACAGCAGTACAAATATAGTCCAACCCGGGAAGTCATGGCCTAGTGGTTAGAGAGTTTGACTCCTAATCCTAGGGTTGTGGGTTTGAATCTCGGGCCGGCAATAACGTGATTTAGGTGCCCTTGAGCAAGGCATCGAACCCCCAGCTGCTCCCCGGGTACCACAGGATAAATGGATGCCCACTGCTCCGGGTATGTGTGTGTGTTCACTGCTCTGTGTGTGTGCACTTTGGATGGGTTAAATGCAGAGCATGAATTAGTATGGGTCACCATACTTGGCTGAATGTCACGTCACTTTCACTTTTTCCCTTTCAACCCATTTGTAGTGAAGCACTGTTTCGGCTACTATCTGGTTGGAAAGATATAAACAACCACCAGTCAGCAAGTTCTCACACACACCCACAAGACACACAGACTGTCTTTCTGTCATTTGAACATTCATATCTATCTGTCCATCTTTACATAATACTGTTTTTACTGTATTTGTTTTCATTGAATATTTAATATGCATGGCACATTTCTATGTTCCTCTGGTCTGAAACTCTGAAACAACATATACAACTATCTTTGTTTACTTTAGTGTAATTTTGGCTTATCATTACTTAGACATTATGTAAATATTAGGAGATAATTCAGATCCTATTAATCATGTGACTAACAGGAGTGAACTGAAATCCTTTGTTTTGTATTTCTGAAGACATATTTAAAGCAGGCTAAATGTTTCCTTATGTGGTCTCAAGCACTGGGTTAGCCACCCACCACACCAAACACGTGAGAGAGAAACGATAAGATGAAGTTTTTGGGGAAGCTTCACTGCACAGAATGGACAAGACCTCCGCTCACATTATGTACAAAAACATCCACCGAAAAATTTAATTACAGGGATAGTTCAATTTTTTTTATATAGTCACTTTTTTATACAAACAGTTCTCCTAGCCAACTTTCAGCTTGGCTCAGCAGTTATTCAATATGAACTAAAACTACCAAAACACTTCATACATCAGCTAATTTTTCCATAACACTAGCAAAGGCTTTCAACCAACAAATACATTGTATCGCTCATAAAACACTGACCTAAAAAAAACACCAACAACAGGTAGCATTATACAATTTTTGCTTTCATAAGTCTGCTTATAATTCACTACATAGTCCATGTTTACATTACAATACAAAATTAATATCTTTCGACTAGATGGAAATGAAACTGAAAGACTACCTGTGTATGTGTTCAAACTTGATTTGACAGTATTTGTTTTTTGAAATTCTGAATATGGTTTTCAGTATAGAATTAAAGTAGATATGTTGCAGATTTAATCTTATACATTTCTGTATCATAGGTTTTGAAGTCTCAGAGTGAGAAAATAATTTATGTAATTTGAAAGATGCAGTTTTTGCCAAAGCAGTGATAAATGATCCACATTTTAAGCCACATGTTGTGCTCAGCGTGTCAATGTTGCCAGGCTTTCCATGTTTTTTAAATAAACTAATTCCTTTTAACCAGTTCGAAATATTAGGAAACTGGTCTGAAGCCGTTTTAAAAGAATTAAAAGAGATGCAATCAACCAAACACGTGTAGTTTATTCTCAGCCTAACTAATTATTGAGAAACAACAAAAGAGCAAATCCTTTTTGAAAACCGAATAAAAGCCTGATTGAAAGTACTGCAATTACCCTGCTGCTAATTGTATTGAACTACCTACTATTCAATGAAAAACAATGAGCGGATCAAATCTGTCACATTTGAATCCACCTTGCATTGATGAATATGAGGTGTATATTAAGACCTACAATTAGTTTCATAATGGCTACATTGAGCTCATCTGCTGCATTAATTATATGTCTGGTGATTTGCCGTCTCTTGGAGCTGTGAACACGAGTTCATGTCAGTCCACCAGTAGAAATCCATGAATCGGTGCACATTGCATGGAGATCTCTAAAGTAGCCACATCAGCACTTTCAGACATAATATGGGGAGGAGGAGTAGACTTACATAACGCTACGATACAAACACACATTCACACTGCAGCACGTGTTCACAGTGCTCCGGGGGAGACACAGACCAGACAGAAAGACAAAACCAGATGTTGTGCGAGACATGTCTGGCTGATGGAAGGACATTGTGCATGGGTGGTTTTGTACAGTAGATCTGTTAAGTAAGAATGTTGAATGAAAGGATTGTATTTCTTCAGCAAAAACAAAGAGAGGAAAGATACGAGATAAACGCCTCAAACGCTCTCTCCTGGGGCTCAGAGGTTTTTAATGTCAGAGTCTCACTTAAAATACGGTCATTCTGGTCACATTCCATCAGCATTTATCCTACTCACGCAGTTTATCTGGAGAAGAACAAGAAGCGTGTGAAACAGTAGCGGGTGTGTATGAGTGTGTGTAAGTGGTTTAGGGTGATGGCTATTAAGTGTTAGTGATTCCAGGAACAGCAGATAGCACGGGGTTTATTGATGCCTGTGACCCTCCTACAGGCCTGGAACTGTTCATCACACATTTCTCTGTTGTCTCAAATGTTTCTAGATAGTTCTAGATACTGCAGCTCAGTCTAGAAAACGTTTTAGAGATACACAGTATAAAAACCAACTGACTCTTTTCAAGTGTCATTAATAGCCACAATACAATGCAAAACTGTTCAAAATAATTTTTTTTATGTTAAACTATTACAGCCCTAAATAATAATAACAATCAGTGAGTTGTAATTTTTCTTTTTTAATTTTAATAATGCCAAATAATACCACATTTTATTTTTTTATTTAATTACATTTTATCTCATCTGATCATATCTTTATTAATAGCTGAGTTAAAAATCCAGAACAAATAAAATGGCACTGATAGACTAAGCCCCACATGTTATTTATGTCTAGAGACGGCACTTCTTTGAGCACACACATTTCTGTTTCAGTTTCATAGACATGAAGTGTCTCCACAAAAGCCTCAAGCTCCGCCTGGCCTTATGAATACCTCTACACTCAGGAGAGAATGAATCACCAGCATCCTACTAAAAATCACAGCAAACCCTCCTAAATAGAAATATCTCACCCAGGCAATTTTGGGAATGTCCAGGCAGTTATTCAAACAGAGCCATAAAATCCACATGACTGTTATTTCCTGATTAAAATGCTATTGAGTGAATGGATCTGACATTAAGAAATAATTTAGAGTGACATGCAATTAAGGTCAAGTGAAAGTAAATACTAACCATTGTTGGGCATTAAATTGCATTCTTGCGATAAACATCTGTGTTTTAAAGATGCTGTCTTGTCTATACTGTTGGATTGCCTGGTACAACCAATGTGATCATGAGTTAAGTAACAGTGGGCATACAGGCTTCTCGAACAGATGGACCTGTGGAGCACATGACCTACAGTGCAAATCTAACTCGTAGTTGTAAACTATATCCATTTGTGTTATGTGCCCCTAAGCAGGTTGTTTTGAGTTTTTATAAAGAGCAATAATGCAGGCAAATGTTCATGCAACTCGGATGTGAGCCAAGCATGTCTCAATATCCAATAAATTTGACGTTAGCAGTCCGCTGAGAGTCTATGTGTGTGGGTAGTTTATTTTTCACTCCGTCTCTCTCCAAGACAATGAGCCTTTTGCACATCATACAATGGAGGATCATTCACATTCTGTTCTCAAACTCTTGGCTTGTCCTCCTACACATTCGAGTGGAGAACGAAAGAACATCAGACCAGGCCAGTTTATGCTGCATTTGACTAATGACCTGTTTCTGTGTACTTCCTCTGTGATGATGACAACAATGTTTGGCTAATTAAAGGAAATTAGAAAGACAAAGCATCCAAATACCCATTGATCCAAAGTCAAAGAAAACGCATTACAAATGAATAGGGGAAACCAGGGGAAACAACCTAATAAAACCACACTGAAAACAGTGAACGTTTATTTCTTCATCTAAACAAATGACATCACTTGCTCACCAACTGATCCTCTGCAGTGAATGGGTGCCATCAGAATGAGAGTCCAA
Source organism: Carassius gibelio (assembly GCF_023724105.1). Classification (NCBI taxonomy): domain Eukaryota; kingdom Metazoa; phylum Chordata; class Actinopteri; order Cypriniformes; family Cyprinidae; genus Carassius; species Carassius gibelio. The sequence goes on from NC_068376.1 coordinate 24,264,322, forward strand.
ACAGCTGATAAAAGCATCACAATTATCCATAAGTAATCCACAACACTCCATTCCATCAGTTAACAAATTGTGAATTGAAAAGCTGGTCAGAAACAAATCCATCACCATCAAGTCTATACTTATGCTTCCTCCAGTGAAAAAGTACACCCCCCGTTGTCCTCTCACATCAAAATCCACTGACACACTTGTTTAAACAATTTTTGGCTATTTTTGTTTGTAAAAAGTGCTTGATATGTGCATATTTCTCTCCTGATTCCGACAAAACAGCTTTTATTTTTCCACTGGAGAAAGCGGTATTATGAATAGAGGACTTGTATTTTATCCAGAATTAATTGTTTGAAGTGAAAAACTTCTTAATGGATGGATTTGTTTCATGCTAATTTTTCACCTATTATTTATTGAAACATGGGAAACTTTGTCAGGACAAGGTTATTTTACCATGAATGTCAGGTCGGGGCAAGCTTGGATTTTCATGCATTTTTAATGTTTCAAGGCAATCACTATAGAAATGTTCAACAGCTTTTTTTTTGTAGGAAAGAGACAAGTATGTGTCTATACAGAAACTGGCATTCAAAATCCACTCTGATGAGCACGTGAGTGCTCCATTATTATAGTTTAAACTTGTTTTTCAGGTATCAGACTTATTTAAGAGCTTCTCAGCAAAAGTTCACGGAAGTGAACAAGGGAAATGGTGATGTTGGGCGGTTGGTGGTTTACCTCATGTTGCTGCTTTTATTTTATTATCTGAAACAGCAGACACATATCTGCACATGTATGATTTCACACTATACACATGGACCGGCAGATTCTTTTTTATTATTATCATTTTTTTTTTTTTTTGCTAACAATGACAGCTAGCAATGTAGGATTAATGGGACAGTGGAGCTGACAGCATACCTACAATCTGTGAGTAATTTATTTTGCAAGTTTCCCATTTCTTATGCAAAGAAGACATTTACATAGAATTCTTAAAGGTTCAGCACCAAATAACAGCTTGTTGAGTTTTAATTACCATACTAATATTTTTTTTACATTGTTTTTCACTGAGACATTATCAAGGTTTTTTTTTTTTCTGCCCTGATTCATCTTCTTAACTTCCATCCATTTTCTACTGTTTGGCAATGCCCTGCCTTCCTTCTTCCATGTATCTAGTTACTGCCAGGTCATGGATCCAGCCAAGTCAAGAGAGGGGGAGTAAAGAGAGAAACAAAGTCAGAAAGAGAAGCAAGAAAGCCAAAATGTAATCTTAATTGCATGTCTTGATTCAATACATAAAATCCAAATATTCAATCAAATAAAATTAGTATGTCCCAAATTTGTCTGTTTACCTTATAATGACATACTCATCTTTCCAATTAAATTAACATAATTTATGCACTTGATGCATTAATCCTTTCTTTTTTATTGTTAGTGATGCTTGCTTAACAGCAGCACTCATGTTTTCTTTAGAAAATGTAAAATTCTGTTGTATTTTTTATTTTTTTATGTCATTTGCATTGTTCAAACATAACCAGTAGCTACTTTGGCAATGCAATTGCACAGTTATTTGTCATGAAAAGAAAGCACACTAAAAGTGATAGAAGAGAGAGAGAGAGAGTGAGAGAAGGAAGGAGAGAGGAACATTGTTTGTGTGTCTTTGACTGTTCCACAGTAATGCAAGCCAGAAGTAAAACGTCAAACTCTTCCTGCACACCAGTGAAATAAATCACTGGATCAAAGTAACCAAACACAGACAGAGCTCCATGCTTCATAGCTGATTCAATGAGTTAGTGAACTGAATTAGTGGCGTGTCTATGGAAAAGCATCATATAGGCCTTTTATGAAATTGACAATGTAATTTAGAGAGTGCAATGAAGGGCATAAGAGCAGAAATAGGCTGCTCCCTGCTGGCTGCATTGAGGGGATTTCTTTTTAACACCTCAAACTTAAAAATCTAAAAAATAAATGAAAACGGCATAAATAAATGTGATTTTTCAGGAGTCTTTAATGAATAGAGTGGTCACTGAAAAGCATTTATGTTACTTTGTAACATTATAAATGTCTTTACTGTCACTTTCGATAAGTTTAATGCATTCTTGCTAAATAAAAGTATTATTTCTTTCTTTCTTTCTTTCTTTCTTTCTTTCTTTCTTTCTTTCTTTCTTTCTTTCTTATTTCACTCAACCCAGACTTTTGAATGGGAGTGTATCATGGGTCCATAAAAATATTAAACAACCAACATAGATAAAAATAAGAAATGTTTCTGTTTCAGTATATTATAATTATAATAATTATAATTATAATATTACACAACTGTGCTGTTTTAACTGTATTTTGATCAGTGCAGCCTTAGTATAATAGACTTCTTTTAAAAACATTCAAAAGATTTATATGTTTAAAAATGGACATAAAATAGTAAATTAAATGTAAAAATTATGATTACAATTCGTTATAAAGAGAAAACAGACTTTTTTTTCTTTTTACAAATGAAAACAAATAAATAAATAAAAGAAACACCCTTTTCCCTCAGTTATAAATGACCTTAGTGCTAATGGGCATGGACTTTAAACCGCAAAACTCTCATTTTGATTTCATGGGCTCTTTAGAAAGCTTACAATCATACAACCGCTCTCTTTTGTCTTTCTCCTGTTTTGGAAAGACTTTATGTATCACCCTCTTCCTCAACTGAGGCCAGAGCAGCACCTTTGGACACTCATAAACAGACAGAGGGAGAATAGCCTTCACTCCAGCCTGAATGGCTATGACGCAGATTCCTGACCAATGTAGTTTACTGGCTACTGAGTTTAACAACAACCCATTCCGGCAAACAGACACACACTAAAGAGATCTGAACAGACCCCAAACAGAGTTTGAGCTGACGAACGGAAGTCTGGATGACCTTTGTCCCTCAACTGGCTGTCCAAAATGGACTGTTTAGGCTAATAATAGGCCAAGCTGTTCTCAAATGCTTGTAATGAACAGAAAAGTACTTTCTCTGCAACTTTAGAAATTTCTCTTTCAAGCAATGTAAAGTAAAACGTTTAGTTGCGATGTACATGTTAACGATATTAGCATGTGTAACTGTAATTGATAACGGCGTCTACATTTGCAGTTTATGTTTTATATTGCATTGCTACAAAATACTGACCTTACATGCATGTTTTTAGTATAACTCAATGCTTTGCAACATTAAAAATAAAATCTAGAGTGTTAATATGTATATTCCATAGAATATTGTTTTAAAGTATTAATTTCCAAACAGCAAATACATATGAATAGCTGGCTTGTTACAAAGCACTCTTATTTTATGACACGTTGTTTAAATGGATAGGTTGTGGCGCCACCATGTGGATACTGTGTTTCTAGCATTGTATCAAAAACTTATGAAAAAATGTGAATATATATATATATATATATATATATATATATATATATATATATATATATATATATATATATAATTTAAATTCGTGGAACCAAGATGTAACTCACTAAGATCCAAATGTGCCAATATAATTTCGAAACATTAAATTATAGCCTAAAAATTTTTTTTGTCTTAAGTGTTATCCCGCAAGTAATTAATGACATCCTACTCATTAGGCACATTCTTTTTTTTTTCCATTGACTACAGAAAAGACACAAATAAATAAAAGCAATTTATAATAATAAAATAATAATTATCTATAAATGATTTAACATTCATTATTTATATATTTAGACAAATAAATATTTTTTTAAAAATATTTTGGAATAAGCAATTATAATTTTTTTCTTATATAGACAGTGGCATATATTTTAGAATTAGCAAACACAAGAAGTAATAATAATAACATCTGTATTTAATTTACGTGGAAATCCAAAATTACATAATCTGCTATGTATGTTAAAATGTCTCTCACGTTCAGCTTCAGAATATAGCACACCCAAAACACGTTAGAACACTCAACCAATTCCCCCTCCCTCCTGAGCCAACATGAAAGTATAGTAGTGTGAAACAGCTGTTAATTTTTCATATATCACCGAAACCTCTATGTAAAGTGTATGTATGCATGTATTTAAGTATAGGTTATTTTGATTGCTGGTTTATTACATACCTACATTAGAAAGAAAAGTCTACTGACGTCACAGCCCCCCCCCCCCCCCCCTTCTCCCCAAAATAGCCTATAGCCTGCATGAGAACAAATTCCCTGCATTCCTTCAAAAATGCGAAACAGAACTGAAAATCACAACCACAAGCCAAGGAAATTCAAATGTTTGTAGACATAAATTATATATGGGCTTAAATGCTATTTAGACAAGGAGGGGGATTGCAAACCTTAATTTTGCCTTAATTATTGTAATCCCTGGGGAGATATTTAGGTTTGGGGAGGATTGAGCAACATCACTTCCTTGTGAGGTGTCTAGGCGTGTTCTGTGTCAATGGGGGATTGAACGCATTCTCTATCTCATGCTGATTACAAGAAGTCGAAACTGTCCCGTACGAAAAACCAGTTAAACTTGAGATTTTTTTTTTCCCAGATATGTTTAACTTTAAGTACAATTAATTCTACCGTTTTCAGTGGAGTTTTTGTAAGTCGTTTTAGTGCGCACGATCACTCTTCATTGGACTTCTGAGGAAGAGGTAAAAGGCCACAGGTGAGCCTCAGGTAAATTCACACACTTTTTATAATCAATACAGTTTCTCCTTTTACTTCTTAGAATTTTTGTAACATGTCCACGACATAGGTCACATTTTAGTTAATATTTCTTAGCCTCAGCGTAGTTGGTAAACTGTATGAATTAATTCCTTGACTAAACACGAAAATCAAAGCTAGTTACACTGTGACATGTTTGATGATAAATTGCGCGTTAAGTTGGATATTATTTTTTTTGGACTGTCAGAAATTCGTTAGAAGGAGTTTATGTAATGTCCTATTGCTAACATTACAGTAAAAAAAAAAGCAAAAAGAAAAAAAGAAAATCGTTCTCTTAAATATATGTTGCGTAATTGTTTTTACGAGTTCACTTACAAAATATTACCACAGTAACCATAGTTTCCGCCAAAATATTAAAGTGCCAAACATGGGAACGCCTTCATGCTGTATTATTTATTCTATAATAAATCTACAATAGGGATAAATAGATCAGTGGTTGCATTACTGTTCTTTAGCGCGTCTTATTGTTAAAGTTAATGACAAGATACTGTGAAAGGATGGAATGGATGTTCTGACATAATCATGTAAAATCAATTTTACAGTGTACATATTGATCTCTCTTTCTTCTCTATTTTCCTATTCAAAGGTCCTGTTTATCTTCATCATGTATTAGCAATAGCAGTGAAATCCATTCGCCTCAGGCTACATAGGACAGCGGAGATGTTCTTCAGCCCTAGGACCTTGTTAAAATGTGTCTGGTTGCAGATACATCTGACCTGTGCACTAAAATCATGTCCTACAGTCCCACAAATGAACATAAACTTTTCTGTTTCCTACTCTAGCTCCTTTTTCCAAACTGAAAAAGCCATACAGAACATCGCTGTTAATGAAAATTTTGATGAGGTTTATGTGGCCTCACAAAATGTGGTTGAAGCCTTGGACAAAAATTTCACCAAACTGTGGGAAGTAAGAACCGGGCCAGTTGGCAGTCCAGATTGTCAAACCTGTCATTGTGGTGTTGAGAATAAACCAGGAACGCCACTGGACACGGATAACCAAGTTCTTGTTTTAGAGCCTCTGGACTATTTTAACGTACTGTATATCTGTGGGAGTACCCAGTATGGAGTCTGTAACCTCGTTAAGCTTAATAAAAGTGCAAGACCCTCCAACTCTGAATGTTTTTTTGATAAAAAGGTCAACTCACACTCAGCTTGTCCAGACTGTGTCGCTAGTCCTCTGGGAACAAAGGTCAGCGCAGTTGAAGATGGTTATTCAACATTCTTCTTTACAGCAGCAACCATCAATACCACCATTGCTGGAACTTTTGGCAAACAGTCCCTTTCTATTCGTCGTGTACTTGCCACAGAAGATGGTTTTGACAGCCAAGTGAAGGGTCTGACAGTTCTTCCTGAATTCCAGGATATGTTTACCATCGACTACATCTATACATTCTCTACGCCAGAATATGTGTATTTCTTATCTGTACAGTGGGAGAGCCCAATTAAACCAAATGCCAAGTTGCAGACCCATCTTGGGCGGCTGCCGATCAAGGACAGTGAGCCTTGGATGTACAGGGAAATTGTTCTGGAGTGCCGTTTTGAGCCCAAACGCAGGAAAAGGAGCCAATGGATTAAGGATGTACTGTACAACTCGGTTCAAGCTGCTCATTTCAGTACGGCTGGCAAGGAGCTGGCCGATGAGCTAGGAGTAAAGACGGAAAGCTCAATTCTTTATGGTGTGTTTGCTGTAACCGATGATAAGGGGAATCCTGTCAAACAGTCTGCCTTGTGCGCATTTTCAATAGATGATGTGAACCGTGAGATTGAGAAAGGGGTAGAGTCCTGCTGCTCAAGTGGGACAGAGCAGATCCCTCGGGGATTGTGCCATTTTCAGCCCTGTGAAATGTGCCCACGTGAGGTGAGTTTGTGTTTCTCACTGCAGTTCCATTACATTTTACGTTAGTGTGGTCTTGTTTATTAATAAATCTGTGTTTCTCCAGCCTGCTCCTGAGAACCCCCATTTTTTTGTGTCTGTAAGAAATTGGGACTGCATACCCTGCATAGCCCCCAAACACAATAGTAACTTAACAATGCCCTAGCAACCCCCAAACACCATGGCAATTGTCTCACAATGCCGTAGCAACCCCCAGAACACACTCGAGTCGGAACCCTATCAACCCCTCATCATCATCATAGCAGGCATGCAACATGCTCTAGCAATGTTATAGAAACCCCCAGAACACTCTGGCAACCACCTTCATTTTGTGCTTATTTAAAGGGTTTATGCAATTGTTCTAGTTTATATTGCACAACCAATACCTTAAAAGGAGTGGACCGTAAAATATTTGATGGGTTAGTAAAGCCAGTGTCAGGGAATTACTCACACAAACATTTTATTTTCGTTTAAAATCAAATGTTGAGCTGCACTTGCTCAGGGGTCATGCTGTGAGAGTCGGGCTTCATCATACACTGTTATTACATGTGTTTTGGAAGTCTCTGCTGTGTTGATAAATTCATGAAGTCCAATTTTTTGTTTTAAAGATACCAGCTGCCACATGCTCGTACATGAACTTTATTACGTCACTCAATACCTTAATATTAGACTGAACTTTCTGTGGCAGACGTTTGTGCTGAGTATGGCTTTATCCCTCAACAGATCTTAAACAGGCTAGGAGCCAGAGCTGATAAGTCAAAGAGAGCCTGTAGTGTCAGGATATTCAATACTCACATCAACAGTTTGTTTTTAACCAGTAGAACAGAAATACTGAAGAGGTTGGCTGAAATAAAACATCTCACTGTATATCGCACTTAAATCTTTATTTACATTTTTTTTTTTGCTATCTTGAAATTCCATTATTTTACAGAAATCCGTTTATCAGTTGTTCTGAAATTATTTTTTTATTTTCGCTTATTTACTCAACTGGATCAGTAAGTTTCAAAAGCACATAGTTCAGACAACGAAAGAGTAATTTATCTTTTTTCAACTCTTAAATGTCTCCTTGATGGAGGTCAAGATTTCCAGTGAATAACAACCAAATGTGGTCGCAGTGGTTTTACCAAGTAAGAAATGTTCCTGGATAAACATCTTTTGTTGATCCTGGATCAACATTATTGTCCAAAAATATAGACTTAACCCAATCCATACCCCTAAACCTAACCCTACCCCCCCAAAAATGTTCCTATAAAGCAGTGGGAAATGATAGCTGATTAACAAGGGTATAGAAGCACCTAACCCCGATTGTAAGCCTAAAACAGATTTTTTATGAAAAGTTATATCTCAGTTCTATTTGGATGATTGAATCAACAAGGATTTTGTTCCAGGAACATGTTGTATTTCGTGAAATCATGCTCACTGTGTTAACATATTAATTGAGACCACTTTAATCATACTTTTAGGGTAACTTTACATCCTTTTTGAAACATTAGAAAGTCGGAAAACTCTTTAAAATGTGTGTTCCATGGAAGGAGAAAAAGTCAACATATATGATAGCATCTGCTCTTATGTTTTATTAATTTCTACTGCAATGGAAATTAAATCCTGACTGGACAGTACATGTTCGCTTCCTATTTATTCAGTGAGCGTTACTCCTGAAAGACTGCAAATATCCCACAAATCCTAATTTGGTTCAAGCTTTTGGGGGCAGGAATCAAATCATTTATTAGTGCCAGATTGTGTCTGTAGCCTTCCGTTTACAAGTTGTTACTTCCTTTTCACTGGAGTTGCTGTTGAAGTGGATGTATTTTTTCTGTCACAGTGCCACACTTTTGAAGCCAGTAAAAAATTGTAACAAACATGGAACAGTCCATTGAAAATATAGAGTGTATATTGTTGCAGTTGCTAATTTAGCAGTTTTCATTTAGGCAAATTGACAATTCCTGTATATGCTGTATACACCCTGATTTTTAAATATATTTCTTGCTAAGCAGCAAAAAGTTGCAGCAAAAAACTGTTTTTGCATTCACAATATATATTTATTCAGCCACTATTTTGATTTATTTTGTCTAGAACCGAGATGGTTTGACTTGCCGTGCTGTCCCCACGATGGTGGCAAAGCCTTACTACAGAGTGGACTTCTTCAATAGGCAGATGAACAATGTGCTCTTTACTTCTATTCTGGTGACAACTATTGAGACCAAGACTGTGGCACACATTGGCACGGAAGATGGAAGGCTCTTTCAGGTTATTATTTTTTTTGGAAGAAACTGATTCCTGTTCAAATATTGTGAAAAATTACTGGCACCTTACTGAAATTTACTTACGCTTTAATGGGGAGCTAACATGTTTCTGAAGTTCTTCTAGGGTGTTTCAGAAACCAGTCTAAGAGCCCCTAAATAGATTTTTATCTCACAATTCTAATCTTTTTTTCTGAGGTAAAAACTCACAATTCTTTGGAAAAATGTCAAAATTGAGAGGTTTTAACAATTTTGACACAAAGGTCAGAATTTATATCTGTTTTTATAGTCCAAAGTCCAAATTGTGAGCGATAAATTTACAATTTCAAGAAAAGTCAGAATTATGCTTTAAGAAGTTGCAGTTAACTTCTAAAAAAAAAAGTTTTATTTCATGCTGAAAAAAAAAGAATTGTGAAACTCAGTATACTGAGGATAAAAGTCAGAACCACTAGATGTAAATCAGAAATGTGAGAAAAAAGTCTGAATTCTGAGATCATATCTTGTAATTCTGACTTAATCAGATTTGTGAGTATCTCAATGGAGGCTTTCATAGAATCCTCTCCTTACCAACTGTTTAGAACATTAAAGTTCATATCTTTCCTGCTAGTCAATGGCCAATACAATCATAAACCAGACCTCTATTGGATGGAGACAGTGAATGGATTTTTCCTTTATAAGGACAAATATTATGTATATTTTATATTTGTGTAGCTGTTTCCTGTGTGGTTTTGGGTCTTGACGTAAAAAAAGTACTTTACTTTTCAGGTTATTCTGAGCAAATCGTCTCTTGTACTTTTTGCCAACTACTCTCTTGTGGAAGATAAGCAGAAAGTGTCACGAATAGCTGCTGTTCGTTCTTCAGAGTCTCTGCTGTTTGTTGTTGGAAATAAGGTATGCACATTTATTCTGTACAGTTCAAAATCTTATCAGCCATCAGCAGTGAACTGAAGGTTTAAGGTTTGAAAACACAACGACCAAAAGTGACTCATAGATTTCAGTTGCATTTTTCTGTGTTTACATCTGTCCGATCTCAAACCTGTCTCTTCATCCTGTATGTACAGCTGATAAATGTGTCTCCCAGAGGTCCAGGCTGTGCCCATTTCCTCAACTGTTCAGTGTGTTTAGATGCCCCCAAGTTTATGGGATGTGGCTGGTGCAATGGAGTCTGTTGTCAAATGCATCAGTGTGACGATCAGTGGAGTAACAACTCCTGCCCTCCAGTTATCACCCAGGTAACACATTGAATAATTGGGCAATAAATGGGACAATAAACTGTCTGTATTTTAAGTTTGCATTTATAATTTAAAGTGAGTGTGTACTGATTATATGAAGGCTGCTTCAGAGTCTTTGTAGTCATCTCAGGGCAGGTCAGGGTATACCACAGTACCTGCTGGACTCTCAGGCTACGTCCACACGAAGCTGGAGCTTACCCCAGTCCGATCTTTTTTTCCCTCGTTCTAAAAAACAATCCAGTCCACACGGCGTCATATCAAGAAATATCTGTGTCCAGTGAAAACGACTAAAAAATAATGTAGTATACATGCCAGATCAGTATGTGGCGCTGTAATTTTGTCACAGAGATATACTAAAAATGAAGAAGAAGAATTGGAGCATGTGCATAAACCTTGCCCGCTGTATACAAACCATTGTTGCTCTTACGTGATGTAGCGGTGTCTGACTAAGGTCGACATGTGGGATGACATCATAATTAAAAAAATGTATACATATGGCCCCGTCCACACGAAAACACAAAGACTTATATTCAGATTTATCCACTCTGGGATCTGGTTTCAAAAAATATCGGTTTCACTTTCCAAAAACGCTGGATCTATGTGGACGGGTTCCCACTCCTGTGTCAGTGTCAGCTTTGGCTGTGAACTCATTTGATTGCATAAGGACCTTTATTTTGTAAAATGTTCCCCATTTAAGAATACTAAAATGAAATAGCACAAACTCGATTCTTCGAGTCCAGTGAGATACATTTTTTTGTTGTAATATAAAAAAGGTCAAATACTTAGATATCAAACAGACCTATTCTGTCTCTTTTTGTAAAACATTTAGTCGCAGCTGAATACCATAAACAAAAATCATCACTCTGTGCAAAATAGAGCTGAACGACTCTGGATAAACTGAGATTTATTGGAGGTTGTGGTTCTCTCACAATTCTAAAAGAAAAAACATTTGACAACTAAACAAAATCACATGTAATTTATGAATGAATCAATGACTCATTCAACATTTACTTGATTCATTACTGGATGAATCAGTGTATTTGAATGAATCTCTTGTGATCAAAGCATTATATACAGTATATATATATATATATATATATATATATATATATATATATATATATATATTGTAAATAACGTAATAATTTATAAATGATAAACTGATCCTTAAAATAGTATGAAAATACACTGAACTTTATAGATATGCTCAAGAGCAAAACATTTATAGCTGCATTTATGAACGGTTTAATAATGCCTATTAAAGGAGTGCTATTATGCTTTTTCACTTTTTCAACTTTAGTTAGTCTGTAATGTTGCTATTTCAGCATAAAAAAGTTCTGCAAAGTTACAAAGCTCAAAGTCCAATTCAAAAGGAGATATTTTATTCAACAAAAATCACTTTTTAAAGACTACAACTAACAACTTGTTTGGACTACAACAAATATCGACTAATGGGATGAGAGTTGGTTGAGCTGCACTAGAGAAGGCAACGAGTGTGATAAATACAGTATGTAGTTGACCATAAAGGCTGAAAAAAAAAACTCCTTATATTCAGGTGTGAAGAATTATTAGTCATTTTTCCTTTACTGATAAAATGAGCCAAAAAAAAAGTTTTAACTTAGACTGAAAAATATAAAATTATTAGCATCATACCCCTGTGGTAACTTTGTGAAGCTGTCTCATACAAATACATGACAGCTGCTCTCTAGGTTAGACTTGAATGTTCAAATCACAGGGACGAACAAAGAGTGATCACACGAATGTAATCACGTCAAAGCTAGGTTGAACAGCTGAATCATCAATTAGGAGTAAGATCACTTTGTTGTTTAAATCGTGTTCATAATAAATACATTGCGTATCGTAATATTTCAGGCCTTTGTCATTTATTTATTGTCACATAATTGTAAAAAAAATTATTATTAACTTTATGCACAACCACAAAATGAGCTTTTTTTTTTTTCTTTTTTTTTTTGCACGAATCCACTTTTGCTTTTCAGTTTTTTCCCAGCACGGTGCCCTCAAAAGGTAAGAGTGAGATCACTCTTTGTGGCTGGAACTTCCAGTCTTCTTCCCGAGCTGCTATCACTCAAACCTCTCACCAGGTCAAAGTAGGAAACAGTGGCTGCACTATTATACCAGAAAAAAGCAGCAGCTCCCTGTAAGTAACACACAGATTTGAATTTTCGCACTGAAAGGTTTGATAAATACAGTTTTTAGGTTTTCCATATATTTTTCAGATTTTATTTCATTTCAGTTAACTAAAACATTGTTTAATAGTTTTAGTTTTAGTTAACCGTAACAACACCGGTGTTCATGATTGTAATTTAACATTCTTTTCTCAGGCTGGTGTGTAGGATTGATAGTAAGGTGTCTGACCCGGAGCAAAATATTGATGTAACAGTGCAAGTGGATGAACAGAGTGTGGAAAGTGGATACTTCATCTCTGGGAATTCTAGCATTCAAGGCTTCAGTTTTGTGGTAATGAGCAAAACATTCTCAGCCTTTAATTACTACACTCGATTAAATGGTTTGACATATAGATTATCAAGAAATATTGGTTAGCAGTACTGCTGCTGATCAATTAGATAAACTAAACCAAATTTAGATTGATAACGCTATTTGCATACTTTATCTCCCATCAGACCCCAGAAATCACAGATATCAGTCCAGGCTTTGGACCTAAGATTGGAGGAACTCTGATCACCCTGTCAGGAAAACATCTGGATGCTGGTGGAAGCAGAACTGTCAGCCTTGGAGACAGAATTTGCCCTGTTGAAAGGTTATTGTGCCAGAAATTCACTGTTAGTCATGGTTTAAAAAAGATAATAAGAATTCCAGTGTAGAGCATTATTTTTAACCACTTAGATTTGAGTATTTTCCTACTATTGTTTCTCCACAGCGTCTCCGGGGATGGGACTTCTATTGTTTGTAGGTCTGAAGGTGTTGAGGAGACTTTAGAAGTAGATGTGAAGGTTATAATTGATGAATCAACTATTTTAGCCACAAAAACGTTCAGCTATATTGGGAATCCTGAGGTGACGGGTGTGAAGCCCAACTGTGGTTTCAGAAGGTGAGTCAAAACATTCAGTTTTTTTTCTGTAACAAACATTTAATGGCATCTTTAACAGTAGATATACAAGTAATAGTGATGTGAAAGACCATTAAATGGTTCAATATGTATTTTTTGGGGTCCTGCTGCAATGAAGTGGATCAAAAATTACCATCATCGGACAGAATCTGGACTCTGTTTCCCAAGCCATCATTAACTACAGAGGCAATAGCATGACACCTGTGCAAAAAGTAGGACTAGCTAGCATTTTGAAGAGCCATGTTTATTAGTAGTATATATGTTGCCACTTATTGGATGCTATACCCCCTTAGGTGTGTGTTGGTCAAGGGAATCCCAACCAAATGGAGTGCACAAGCCCTCCATGTGAGGAATCAACAGGAATCCTCACTGTGGATCTGGATGGAGCAAAGGAACTCCTGCCTCAGAATTTTACCTGCCATGCTAATGGAGAACCCATCAAGTTTGAAACAGAAGACCATGTGCTTGAGCTCAGCCCAGGGCAGGACAAAGTCTCATTGCATGTTCGTCTCAGTGGTTATATAGTGTTGTTATATAGTCTTGTATATGGTCCGACCAGGCCACATGTCTTCATGTGTTGTTTTTGTAAAATATTTATATATAATATATATGTTAAATACACTACTGGTCAAAAGTCGTAGAATAATTTTTCCAAAAAGTGTTGTTTTTTTTAAAATTGATTTTTAATAAGTCTCTTATGTTCCCCTAGACTGCATTTAATCAAAAATACAGTAAAAACATTATTAGTATGAAATATTAATACAATTTAAAATAACCTTTTTTTAATGTTAATATATACAAAAATGTAATTTATTTGTAATAATATTTGAATATTTTTTTCTCTTCACATATTTTTTTTCTGGCCAAAATACAATGACGGACATGAATTACAATTAAAACAACACAATAAATGATTTGCCAAATCATGTTAAATTATGACATTTACAGTGACAATCAAATTATTCTTCCATTGTAGATTAATCTAATCACTTTTTTTTTATTCCAGCACAAAAAACTAGCCCTGGTGTCTGATTGCATGAAAATCATTATGACAATTGATGGAGTGGATTGCAAGGCTACAGTTCTGGACAAGGAGATCACCTGCAGGATCCCGAAAAATCTGACTATCAATAGCCGGGGGGCACCAGTTAAGGTCAGAGTTTTAATAAGTTGTAATAAGTTCAAGTTGGCTCTGCATGTCATTTCTGATGCACTGCTCTATCACACTGTGTGTCTCAGTTGCTAGTGAACGGAGAAGAATATGACATTGGTTTAGTAGTAAGAACAAACAACAATTTTATTGTGGGCATGGTGCTGGGCATCTTGGCTGCAGTCGGTGTGGGAGCAGCTCTGGCCTACGTAGCCATAGCACGAGAGCGCAAGAAAAAGAAATGTAAGTGCGTTCTGTCAAAATAACTCAATTTTTTCCAAAATTAAAGGATATTTTTTTTAGCGCTGTAAAATAATTTTGTAATTATTATACTTTAAAGCAAGTTTTAAAAATATATGGAAAATATTTGCTTTTCATTATGATTATTTTTGATAATTTTTTGTAAGCGGAATGAAAAATGTATAAAAAAAAAAAAAACATTTGTGAACGTACGCCCCTTCCCCCTCAAAAAAAAAAAAAAATACTAAATATTTTTTTTGGTCAGCAGCTGCACTTGCTCAGGTTCGACTATCACTGCGTTCAACTCGTACTACAGTGGAGAATTATGACAGATCACCTGATGGTGACTACAGAAGAGGTGAGACAACCTGAAGTCCTAAAGTTTTTCTAACCATGGAGACACTACCTATAATCCAAAGAGTATATAGCCCATCTTGGCACATCGAATCTTCATGGAGAGCGTCCATTCTTCAATGAACATAAACTGTGCATTCTGTAGGTCTGACAGCTTCTCCATTCCACGGCTTGAGCACGACATCCTCCAGTCTGCCTTATGCTGGTTCGATGGAGTCTGCAGCAGCTGCTTTGATTCAATCTCAGACCATCTCTGTGTCCGCTCTCCGGCTAGATCTGTTGGAGGAGGTGAAGAATGTTTTGATCCCACATAATAAGGTTAAAATCCAGCATGACCAAATCATCGGCAAAGGTACATATCTTAGGGCAACGACAATCCATCTGGATTTGCTACACTGTTTTCCATCTTTTTCTCTTTTTTTAATAGTACATCCTCTTTCACACACTCGCATCATTCTCAAATCTTTTCTAGGTCATTTTGGGACAGTGTATCATGGATATCTTAATGATAGTGATGACAAAGAGATCCACTGTGCTGTCAAATCACTGAATAGTAAGTAAATTAATGCTGTTTTAAATAGGGGCACACCAATATTAAAACTGTGGATGATACAGTTATAATTTTTTTATTATTATGTCATGGAAAATAATGTAATAATCAAAAGAAATTAAAACAAATATTAAAAACGAAAATTAATTAAAAAAAAAAATTAGAACACAGATTCACACAATTAGAATACAGATTCAAAATGTATCTTTATTTAGAAATTTGCTTAAGATTTCATTTAACAGAGTTACTAAAGTATTAGTGTTATTAAAGATTAACTTTTAAGTGAGCATTAGGTATTAAATAGATAAATTCTGCATGCCTAGCTTTATAGTGTATGAAGCTTATAAAAAACATTGATATTACAATATTTTACGTTAGAGTTTACATACGGCTTTGTAATGCCCAGTAATTATGAAAAAAAAAAGAAAAAATAAAGGAAATATGGTTTTCTCAATTTTTCTTGAAAGGGATCACTGATCTGGAAGAGGTGGAGCAGTTTTTAAGAGAAGGAATCTTTATGAAGGCCTTCCACCACCCCCATGTCCTGTCCCTCTTGGGCATTGTGCTTCCCAGTGATGGACTTCCCCTGGTGATCCTGCCATACATGAAACATGGAGACCTTCGGCATTTTATTCGCTCTCCACAGAGGGTAAACACATTTATTTTATACCATTCTACATATCGATATTACAACTGTTTTCTGTTGATGTGTAAACTTCACTGAACATTATTTGTAGTGCACCTGCCATCCAATAATCACAATAAGCTTTGTGCTTCGTTACTTTTAATATAAAAGAAAGTCTCACCTTTAAAATTCCCTATTTTTTCACCATCTCTGTTCAAGCAACACATGATCCAATCATCTTTTCCTCCTTACTACTAGTTATAGCACAAAATATGTATGAATGAACATCCGTACGAAACAGAACGATACAGTACTTAGTGAAATGTATCGTGTCTCATAAAAATTGCTCTAGCAGTGTTTCAATCACAAAAAAGCATCAATAAAGCAACTTGTGAATAATTCCATGTAACGTTATACAGTATTTATCTCATGACATTCTGACAATAAACTTAATAGATAGCTAGACCAATAACCCAAGAAAGCAGCATTTTGCCAAATATATGTACTATTTTACATATTCATTTGTACTGTACCTATTCATTATTTAATGTTAATAAGTTTGATTTATTGATTGATTAATAAATAAAATGTATTTTTGGATTTGGATTCAGCTTTTGGCCAAGTGCATCCTGAATTTTTGGCCCAGAGTAATATCATTTCAATGGACCACTAATTTTAACTTTTTAATCTAGGTATATTCATGTTAACTTTTACATTAAAATGTTGCCTCATTACAATATATCCTTCATGTTCAGAGTCCCACAGTGAAGGACCTGATTGGCTTCGGGCTTCAAGTAGCCAAAGGAATGGAGTATCTCGCAAACAGAAAATTTGTGCACAGAGACCTTGCTGCACGTAACTGCATGTAAGTAAGAGGCAAACTTTATTTAATCTGATTTAGTCTGGTAATGTATGTATACACCAAAATGTTTTTTTGTTGTTGTCTTATTAAAGAGCAAAGAGTATAGACACAAAAATTCTAACAAATGTAATGAATCCAATTTTCCTAGGCTGGATGAGTCGTTTACAGTGAAGGTGGCTGACTTTGGGATGGCACGTGACGTCTATGATAAGGAATACTACAGCATCAAGGACAGCAAAAAAGCAAAGCTGCCAATCAAATGGATGGCTTTAGAAAGCCTTCAGACACAGAAATTCACCACCAAATCAGATGTGGTAAGTTTACATGTGGACAAACCTAACAAGAAATTTCAAGAATAACAGTTTTGCAATCACATAAGTGTGATCTCAGTGATGAGATCCTGTCATCCTGGAAGGAGAGTCAGGGAAAAAAATTGTAACGTATTTTATTCCCTCTAGTGGTCTTTTGGAGTGTTGATGTGGGAGCTGATGACAAGAGGGGCCAGTCCGTATCCTGATGTGGACCCTTATGACATTACAACCTATCTAATGAAAGGCCGTCGACTGCTACAACCACAATACTGCTTGAATTCCCTGTATGATTTACCTACCTTTTTTATTTTTTTTAAAGGGTTGTATCATGAGGAATCATATTATCTTTGGCTTTTTGATATTTATGCTATGAAAATATATAATTTAAAGGATTTTTTTAATGTAACTGTCCACATTTACACCTATTTTGCATTTAGAAAATCACAATTCATGGTGAAGCAGTAAAGCAAGATAAATATATTATTAATATCCCTGTTGTTAAAGTATTCAGAATCAAAAAAAACACGGGACGTGATGTTAAACTGTCCATTGTGCCAATGGATGGTATGCACATGAGGTTTGCCTTGATGTTAAGAGTGGCGTGGGAGCTGTACCTCAGATATGGGAAAGATGTAAATTTGGGACACATCATCAGTAGTATGCCTTTGAATCATGGGGTGTTTCGGCCTTTCAATACTAAACACCCTCATCAAAGGTGGCCAGCAACAGGGTGATCAAACCTGAGCTTGTGTCCCATGCCCAATCATGAAAATTGCCTAGTTGTTTAAATGGCGCAGCCCACGGGACTATGCAAGGCAGGAGGCGTCCTCTTCCCTGAGTCAAGCCTAGAGCTGACCGCATACCTTGTTCACCCTCTTCATGGAGGGTTGTGACCTGGGTTCTCAAGTGGGTTATAGAGTGGGGGGGATTAGTGAGTGGGTCATGTTGATGCTCTTTGAGCCCAACAAGGGTCCTTCCTTTTAATCCATATCCACTGGCTGCTTCTTTCGGCCGCTTCAGAGACTGATTTAATTGTCTGTCGCAGAGCCTGTCCATGGATGCCAAGGTCTTTCAGCAGTCTGATGGTAGAAGAAGCCACAAAACCTCTGCATCCCACTTCAACCGGATAGACTTTCGCTTTCCACCCTCGTTGTTGAGCGTCTGCTGCCAGTTCTATATAGCGCAGTTTCTTGCGCTCATAGGCCTCATCCGTTGAATTCTCCCATGGGACTGTAAGCTCTATGATATAAACAGTCTTCAATGAAGGGGACCAGAGAACCAAGTCTGGTCTGAGGGTGGTGACTGCAATCTCAGGTGGAAAGATTAGTTGCTGGCCAATATCAACTAGCATCTTCCAGTCCCGGGCCATGGCTAGCTGTCCAGCTTCTGTTTTGGTAGGGGGATGTTTGGGCTTTTTCTGCCCCTCTCGGATGAAGGTTGGGGCCGTGATGGAATCGATCGCTCTCAGGGGCAGGGAGTTAGTGGTATTCCTCTGGCTCTCAAGAGCTGCTGCCAGACTCTTGAGGACCTGGTTGTGTCTCCAGGTGTAACGACCTTGTGTGAGGCAGGTCTTACAACCGGCCAAGATGTGCTTAAGAGTTGCTGGAGTTGGGCAGAGGGCACAAGTAGGGTCCTCGCCATACCACTGGTTGAGGTTTTTTGGAGATGGGAGCACATCATAGGTGGCTCTGATGATGAAGCTGATGTTGCTTGCCTCCATTTCCCAGAGCTCCCTCCAGCTAAGCTTTCTCCTCTCCAGACCTTCCCACCTCATCCATTGTCCCTGTCTGACAAGAGAGACAGCCTTTGCGCTTCTTTCCGTCTCCTCCTGACGACGAACCTCCTCGACCACCATTTTCCTCCTTTCTGATGTTGAGGCCTTACGCCAAGTTGGCTTACTTGCCGTAAGGCCAAAGCCTCCTCTTCCCAACTGGACATGCCCTACAATGTCACTGTGCTTCAGGGCTGAGGTAGCTTGCTGCACCGCGTCAGATGGTGTCCATTTCCGTCCGGTTACCAGGAGTGGAACGGCATTGCTGATGGTCTGGTCTCTGGAGTCCTTCAAAGTCATCTGGAGTCTCACTTTAGAACACTTGTACTCTTCGGTGAGGCTTGTGATAGGCAGTTCAAGGACCCCTTTGCCATAGAGGCTGATGTTAGTCAGACAGCATGGGACGCCGAGCCATTTCTTGATGTATGAAGTCATGGTTCGCTCCATCTTCTCCACCGTTGTTATTGGGAGCTCATAAACAGTGAGTGGCCACATTACCCGAGGGAGAAGTCCAAATTGCAGGCACCAGAGCTTGAGCTTCCCTGGCAGTAGGGTACTGTTAATGTCTTCCAGACTATTGGTAATGTCCTGCCTTACTTGCTGCACTTGGTCTTTGTCTCCGAGGCTTGCGTTGTACCATCTACCCAAGCTTTTGACAGGTTGCTCAGAAACTGTTGGTATTGGGTCATCACCAATACAGAACTTCAAATTTTTAAGCTGTCCCTTAACTATTGAGATGCTTCGTGACTTGTTCGGTTTGATTTTCATCCGGGCCCACTTGATGTTCTCCTGCAGTTTACCAAGTAGCCGCCTGGTACATGCTGCAGTAGTGGTCAGAGTGGTCATGTCATCCATGTATGCTCGGATAGGTGGAAGGCGGATCCCGTTCTTAGTTCGCTCACCCCCCACCACCCATCTTGAAGCCCTGATGATGACCTCCATGGCCATTGTGAAGGCCAGGGGTGAGATTGTACAGCCTGCCATGATGCCTACTTCTACGCGCTGCCATGATGTTGTAAAGTCGGCTGTTGTAAAGCACAGTTGCAGGTCTTCGAAGTAGGCTTTTACTAAACTAGTGACAGATGATGGAACATGGAAGAAGTTGAAGGATTCCCAGAGGAGGTTATGGGGAACTGATCCAAAGGCATTAGCCAGGTCAAGGAAGATGACATGGATGTCTCTTTTGTCTTTCTTCGCCGCTTGGATCTGATGCCAGATCATGCTGGTATGCTCCAAGCAACCAGAGAACCCAGGAATGCCGGCCTTCTGTACGGATGTATCAATGTACTTGTTCTTCTCCAGGTAGGTGGACAACCTCCGTGCTATCACGCTGAAAAAGATTTTTCCCTCAACGTTGAGAAGGCAGATTGGCCGGAATTGACCAATGTCTGTCGCATCCTTCTCCTTGGGAATTAGCACCCCTCCAGCCCTTCGCCACCCCTTAGGTATTATTCCCTTCTGCCACACTATCCTCATGAGCCTCCAAAGATAGCGTAGCACATCTGGTGCGTTCTTGTAGAGCTTATACGGTACTCCATTCGGCCCAGGGGCTGATGCTGATCTTGCGCGCCGTACTGTACTCTCTACCTCCTTCCATTTTGGAGGGCCAGTCTCCAGATTGAATTCGGGAGGTTGAATAGGTGGGATGTCATGTGGGATAACTATTTGTTCGTGCCTTTTTGGGTCATGGTTGCCCTTTTCCAGATGTTCTTCCAGTTCCTCCTTGGGAATTTTCAGGATTCCGCTTTTTTCCTTAGCGAAGAGATCTTTAACGAACTTGAAGGGGTTTTTGTAGAACCGTGTTCTTGTGTGTTCCTTCTTCTTGCGAAGTTTCCTCAGGTTCTCTGCTCTTCGCAAGGTTGCCAACCGACACTTGATGTCCCCCTGGAGTAGCATGAGACCCTCTCTCTCTGCATCAGAGGCCTTCTTCCACTGCTTTCTCAGCTGCCTTCTCTCTCTGACCAGAATTTCGATCTCTTGCTGCCTCCTGGATTTGGCTGGTGCTGATATTGCTTTGTTGCTTCTCCTAGCGTTTACTCCAAAGCGCTCTTCTCCATAGTGGTAGATGATGTCAACCATCCTTTCCAGCTTTTTCTCTGCTGTGCCCACTTGTTGCTCCAGGATTTTTGTCAGGTCGTTATTGATTATTTCCCACTCTCTCTTTTCAACAGCTTTGGGCCACTTCACACTCGGTCTGTGCCCTTTGATCTTTTCCTCCTTGGGAGGTCTCTGTGGTTGAGTGGGTTCCTCCACCGGCATTTCTGTGCTTGTATTATCCTCCTCAGGGACACTGGTACTGATGCTCTGCGAACTTTGGTTTTTATCCCGTCGCTGTGCTTCAATCGACTGATTTGACTGGTTGCTTCGTAGGAAGTACTGGTCAATGCGAGGCCCTTGTCTCTGCTCTTTCAAGCACCCTCTCTTTCCTTGGTGGGTCCTCAATCCCCTGAATGATGTTATTTTCGCCCAGCCACAGGTGCACACTTGAAGAGAATGTCCAGCTGCTGCTGTGGTTGTCTCATGTGCCGTGTTCTTGCTCGTAGTCATGTCCGTTCCTGAGTCTGTAACCATGCTGTCAGTCATTGAGCCATCTTGCGCCCCCGCTCTCGCAGGCTCTGGGGGTATGTTCCTTTGTTCACTTTCTGTAGCATTTAGCGGGTGTCTCCAACAAACTGAAGCAGCGTCGGAGACTGCCGCCATGGGTAGCTAGCCCATGACAGCCCCAGTGGGGACTATTCCCTCCAGTCAGCAGTCTCTCCAAGCTGTCACACAGACTTTCCTATGTTGTCAGCTGTCCTTTCACAGCGGTCACTGGACAAGTCCAGATATTCAGAATCAAAAAAAAACACGGGACGTGATGTTAAACTGTCCATTGTGCCAATGGATGGTATGCACATGAGGTTTGCCTTGATGTTAAGAGTGGCGTGGGAGCTGTACCTCAGATATGGGAAAGATGTAAATTTGGGACACATCATCAGTAGTATGCCTTTGAATCATGGGGTGTTTCGGCCTTTCAATACTAAACACCCTCATCAAAGGTGGCCAGCAACAGGGTGATCAAACCTGAGCTTGTGTCCCATGCCCAATCATGAAAATTGCCTAGTTGTTTAAATGGCGCAGCCCACGGGACTATGCAAGGCAGGAGGCGTCCTCTTCCCTGAGTCAAGCCTAGAGCTGACCGCATACCTTGTTCACCCTCTTCATGGAGGGTTGTGACCTGGGTTCTCAAGTGGGTTATAGAGTGGGGGGGATTAGTGAGTGGGTCATGTTGATGCTCTTTGAGCCCAACAAGGGTCCTTCCTTTTAATCCATATCCACTGGCTGCTTCTTTCGGCCGCTTCAGAGACTGATTTAATTGTCTGTCGCAGAGCCTGTCCATGGATGCCAAGGTCTTTCAGCAGTCTGATTTTATATATTAAATTATATAAAATTATAAAATATTTCTAAACACCAGAAGAACGTCTCGGTTACGTACGTAACCCTCGTTCCCTGATGGAGGGAACGGAGACGTTATGTCGACCGACAAATGGGGTCTCACTTGGGAGGCCAATCATCTCTGATTTTAAGAGAAAACGCCAATGAAATTGGCAAGTGGATTAACACACCTGAGCCACTCCCCGAGCCAGCGGGTATAAATAGGGCGACAGGTGCATCCACTCATTAGGTTTTACGCTGAGGAGCCGAGAACGTGTCCCGGCAACAGCGAATGGTTCAAGGTTGTGGCATGGGGACATAACGTCTCCGTTCCCTCCATCAGGGAACGAGGGTTACGTACGTAACCGAGACGTTCCCTATCTGTCGGTCACTACGAGTTATGTCGACCGACAAATGGGGTCCTATGGAAAACGCCATAACCTGAACCTCGTCACAACCCTGAGGCGCTGCAATTGTTGACAAGCCTTGGCGTGCCACAAAAGCTACACTTAAGGTCGTAACCTTCCCAAAGCCCCAGCGCAAATTCACTGACCTTGGTACCGAAGGGGCCAAAGGGTGAGTACATCGCTGCTGGAGAAGGCCATGCTGCTGTTCCGCCCACAAAAGAAAATGGAAGGGATTCCAACCTTCAGTGAAAGATAGCTTCAAATCTTCCCTATTTGTTCTTTCAGCTGGCAAGACAATGGGGAAGCGAGCCTTTAGGAAAGGTCGCTACGGAGACCACATCCTACCCGTAGGGAGGTGACATGTGGATATACCGATATGGACTGACCCAGGGGGCAGTACTACATATGGAAAGGGTCTCTGAGGCAGGTCCTACCTTGGAGTAGGGATGGAACGGCTGCCAGAAGAGACTGACAGAGCGATCTGTCAAGGGAAGACACGGGTTTGCCAAGAGGGAAACCTTACCGTGGAAGAATACACATATGGGATTACCCGTAGGGAACCCAGCCATATGGACACCTAGCCCAGTACAGGGGCTGACCGGCTCCGGGCATGCTAACGCCAGTACTGGGCCTGGCGACAGACTGCTCCGCCAAGTCTGACGCCGAGGGTGCTGGAGGATGCTCGACCAGGGTACGCCAACCGGGGAACTCTACTGGGAGAAGAAGGCGCTCACATCCCCGTGTTAGGGGGAATGGCGCAGCCAGCGAGACACCCAGCCAGCCCTTCCCGCCAATTACCTGTTACCCAACACACGGGAGGAAACTGGCTCTACACGGAGGTTGTAAAACCTCGCAAAGGTGTTAGGTGTCGCCCAGCCCGCAGCTCGACAAATGTCTGCCAGAGAGGCGCCGTGCGCCAACGCATAGGAGGAGGCCACACTCCGTGTGGAGTGGGCCCTCACCCCCAGGGGGCACGGCTCGCCTTGGGAATGGTAAGCCAAGGCGATGGCGTCCACTATCCAGTGGGCCAACCTCTGCTTAGAGACAGCCTTCCCCTTCTGCTGACCTCCAAAGCAGACCAGGAGCTGCTCAGAGCTTCTGAAGCTCTGGGTGCGGTCCACGTATATGCGAAGCGCTCTTACGGGACACAGCAACGACAAGGCTGGATCTGCCTCCTCCAGGGGCAGCGCTTGCAGGTTCACCACCTGGTCTCGGAAGGGAGTGGTGGGAACCTCTGGGTACCACTGGCCGTCCGGCCAGTGGCAGAACAGAACAAAACAGAAACTGAAGATTCTCCGCCCGGCCCTCCTCCGGGGGAAGGAGTGGCGCTGTCTTCGCCATCTCCTGAAGAGCAGTTCTCCGCATCTCCGAGTTGCCCGTGTCAGGGCCGCTTGGTCGACTTCTTGGAGGACTTCGCAGCCGGGAGTGACACGGGGGGCGCCGCTCTCCTGCGCGGGGCTCGACGCGCCGGCCTCGAAGAACTCTCAGCACGGGGCGGAGCTGGCGTAGAGGACGCAGGGGGGCGCCCACGGCGACGAGCAGGCTGAGGCGCTACCCTCGACGGAACGGTGGCAGCCGGAGAGACACGTCGGGGCAGGATGTGCTGGATGGCCTCAGTCTGCTTCTGTACCGCCGAGAACTGCTGGGCAAAGTCCTCGACAGTGTCGCCGAACAGGCCTGCCTGGGAGATGGGGGCGTCGAGAAAGCGCGCTTTGTCCATGTCCCTCATCTCAGCCAGGTTCAGCCAGAGATGCCGCTCCTGGACCACCAGCGTGGACATCGCCTTCCCGAGGGACCGCGCCGTGACCTTCGTTGCCCGTAAGGCGAAGTCAGTCGCCGTGCGCAGCTCCTGCATCAACCCCGGGTCGGTACCACCCTCGTGCATGGCTTTGAGTGCCTTGGCTTGGTGTACCTGCAGGATAGCCATGGCATGCAGGGCAGAGGCACTGTAGGCCTTGGCAGCGAGTGCGGCCGTCAGCTTACAGGCCTTGGACGGGAGGCGCGGACGATTCCTCCAAGTGGCGGCGTTTTGTGGGCACAAGTGCACCGCAACCGCCCTCTCCACCTGGGGAACCTCTACGTACCCCCTGGCTGCCCCGCCATCGAGGGTGGTGAGGATGGAAGAGGGAGAAGAGCGGCTTCTGGCCGTGAAAGGGGCCGTCCACGACTTCGTCACCTCTTCATGCACCTCCGGGAAGAAAGGCACCGGAGCAGAACGAGGTTGTGAGCCGCGTCCCGCGCCGAGAAACCAATCATCCAGCCGTGAGGGCTCGGGACTGGGCGGTGTAGTCACCTCCAGTCCGATACTCACGGCTGCCCGGGCAAGCATGGCCGACAACTCCAAGTCCGATTCGGCAGCAGCGACAACACCCGAGGGGGGCAGCCCCGCCGAACCTTCATCCTCAGAGGTCGATAACCCATCCCCCGATGCAGCAATCGACATCTGGTCTTCGGGCGGCGCACCGAAAGACACGCTGTGAGACGGCCCAGCAGAATCAATCGGCAGCTGCACGGGACAGTCGCTGCGTGAGGAGTGAGAGGTCCGTGGGGCGTGGCCCGGCGGAGAAGCTCTCACTGTGATCCTCAAATCTCCCAGAGCGCCAGCCGGCGGCCTTCTGCTCGAGCCAGAGAGACCGGGACGGGTGGCGACAGAGGGGTCTGCTGCACTCCCCTTGAGGAGTGAGAGACGCGATCGCAGCGCTGCCATGTTCATACGCCCACAGTAGACGCATGAATCATCCACGAGCGCAGCCTCAGACACTGCAGACAACGCTCGTGACCGTCAACCGAAGACAGGAAACGACCGCATCCAGAAGGACACGGACGAAACGGCATCTTGAAAAAGACGCGAATCGTCCGTGATTTGCTCTTTTAGAACTGTCTCTTTTAGCCGAAGCGCCCAGGGGAATCGCCGTCTCGCAGGGACACCGCTGTAACGCGCCGTCACACCGACCAGGAACAGTTCAACAAAAACAAAGATGAATGGCTTTGTAGTGATCTTCTTCATCGACTACTCGGCTCCGAAGCAAAAATCTAATGAGTGGATGCACCTGTCGCCCTATTTATACCCGCTGGCTCGGGGAGTGGCTCAGGTGTGTTAATCCACTTGCCAATTTCATTGGCGTTTTCTCTTAAAATCAGAGATGATTGGCCTCCCAAGTGAGACCCCATTTGTCGGTCGACATAACTCGTAGTGACCGACAGATAGGGAACTAATGATAAGAGTAAACCGTCTTGAAAAAGTATACACTTTTTTTGTTTGAAAACTTTTATTAACATTGTAAGTGGATCATAAAGAACATAAAAACTATACATTAGATATTAAACTTAAATATAATAAAAATAATATAACAAAACAATATTATCGCTTTAAAAATGGGGGAACAGCTGTGAAAACCCAACAGGAATTTTTAGGTTTACATGTAGCTTCATAATTGGGCATAATGGGCAAATAGATGATAAAATAATTTTGGATTTTGTATTATAGGTGGTCCATCCTGCTGCAGTGCTGGAATCCTGAGCCTGAGAAGAGACCAAGTTTCCCTAGTCTCGTGAAAGTCATTCAAGAAATCCACTCCAGCCTTGAGGGGGAACATTACATCAACCTGCAGATCACATATGTGAATCTGGACCAGCCCCGGCCCTACCCCTCACTCTGCCCGGCCCCACCTGCTTCCGAATATTCTGACCAGTACTCCACCTGACCCTGGTCTCGAATTAAATAAGTTTGAGCTGCGTTCATCCTGTGGATTCAGTGGCTTATATGGTCCGGTGAAGTTTGGGAACCAAAAAGCATGCACTGAAGATGATCTGCTGTATTTGGAGAATCCCAACATGTGTCAAACTGAATTCTTTTCGTGTGTCTAAGATGGTCTTGCTGTTGTGAACTTTGTGTGGTGTTATTTGCATGACCAAACTGGTGTCACATCTTTGGGATTTTAAAAATTTTGGGGCAAGTGCACTTTTTGAAGGTCCCGTTCTTCGTGATCCCATGTTTTAAACTTTGGTTAGTGTGTAATGTTGTTGTTGTTGTTAGAGTATAAATAATAAATTCTAAAGCTCAAAGTTCAATGCAAGCGAGATATTTTATTTAACAGAATTCGCCTACAAAAAAACTGTTTGGACTACATCCCTCTTGTTCCTGCAGTAATGACGTCACACAAAAAAAGTTTTTTGACTAACCTCCGCCCACACAAATACAAAAACGGAGGCGTGGTCTTGTTGTGCTCCGACGGAGAAGAGGAAGAGCTGCATTTGTGTTTGTCGCCATGTTGTCGAAACGCTGTTATATTCATCTCAGAATCCAATCATCTTTGTTTGGCCTTCTCAGGGACGCTGTACTTAGAGATTAATGTTTACAATTTATGTTTAACTCGGTTCCCAAAAATTATAAACCACATGTAAAACTATGTGCAGCACATTTTGCTGAGGACAGCTTGCTGAGGACAGCTTCCTCAATCTCAATCAGTTTAATGTGTGTTTAATTCGCACAAAGATTAATCCTGAAAGATGGAGCAGTTCCCTCTTTGTCTGGAGAAGGCAATGTTTATGCACCACAACCGGTAAGTGTATTTTATTATTTAAGTTGGTGCGTTTAACAGTTTCTGTAACTTATTACACAAAGGGCAATGCTGTTTAGCTTTGTTAACTAGATGTTAGGGCTGTGCAAAAAAATCGAATGCGATTTTCATGCGCATCTCGTAAGTTAAAACGCTCCTGTGATTATAAAAAGGATTACTACAGTGAAAACAGTGGTATACAGATAGGTGAATTGTGTGAAAAATACTATGTTTTTTACACGCGAAACATGAACACATGTTATATTGCACACTGTAAACACAATCATAGCTTCAACAAAGTGTGAAAAACGGGACCTTTTAAATGAATTTTATATTTTAAACATTTTTTATTTTTCAATTTATGCAAGAATGCTGTGTTGTGTTTTTATACTTTTTAAAGCACATGGTTTTGTTTCTTACACTGAATGACAACTGAAGATCATTATTTAGTTATTTCTCATACTATAGTGCATCACTGTGTTCTATCCAGGCACAATGCAGCAAGATTCCTGTGACTAAACAATTTTTATGTCCACACTGCCAGTGAAAATGTCACACATTCTTTGTCAGTGTTTGATGCTTAATATACATTTGGTCCAACAGGCTTCCAGTACATTGCTGCAGAAATATAAACCCATTGTGATTTACAATGTGTAAGAGATGGATAACTTTTATCACTTGCTTTGTCACGTTGTGCCTGGTGAGTACACTGTAAATGGTTTCTTTAAGGAAGAGTGATATGATTACTTAAAATATGGTTTGATCAGTTTAAATATTATTATTATTTTAAATAAAGAGATACAACAACGCTAAAGTCTGAGTTCCTGGCATGATATTATGCTTTATTTGTATATGCTAGCTGGTCCACTGCAGGATTTTTTGAGGCTCCAATTAAAGACTTTACAGACCTGTACATATAAAATTTATACCACGTGAGCGGGGCAATGTCTATGATAATATATTAAACTGTAAAATGACTGTAAAAATCATGCTTTACAAACTTAAAAACTTTATAAAAACTTAACTTTTTTAGCCTTTAAACCATTTTTTACTTACTGGATGAGATTAACCAGTTCACATATTCAGCTCTGCGTGTCTGCAGCTTAAAAACATGCAGACTTGCTTGTTGAAAATGTTAATTCATTCTCTGCAGAAATATAGAACAGAAAACAACAGCACCTGACACCTTTGAAATTTGCAGCGATCAGGTTTATTCAATAAATCAGATCCTTTTATGGCTTAATGGGAAATTGTGAGCAGTCGTGGCCTAGTGGTTAGAGAGTTTGACTCCTAACCCTAAGGTTGTGGGTGTGAGTCTAGGGCCGGCAATACCATGACTGAGGTGCCCTTGAGCAAGGCACCTAACCCCCAACTGCTCCCCGGGTGCTGCAGCATAAATGGCTGCCTGCTGCTCCGGGTGTGTGTTCACGGTGTGTGTGTGTGTGTGTTCACTGCTGTGTGTGTGTGCACTTTGGATGGGTTAAATGCAGAGCATGAATTCTGAGTATGGGTCACCATACTTGGCTGAATGTCACATCACTTCCACTTAATTGACATATTTAGCCATATCAGAATTCTCGCCTTTCCGTCCCCAAAATTAAGACCTCCTGACATCATAATTAAGACTTTTATTGTACCATTTATGACTTCTTTTTATGGACTTAATTTTGATATAACTAAATTTAAGACATATAAAGGGCACATGGAAACCCTGTACTGGCATTTTTCCCACTTAAAACACTAATTTACGTTAAACTCATGCTGATACAATTGCTTGATCTGTGATTGCACGTGACTCAACTAAAGGGGAGCGCGCGACGAAAATGTGCTGCTACTATGTGGCTGGTTTGTGGCAACTGACAAGGAAGAATAACAAATACTACTTGCAACTCGGATGTTCAACGTTAGTAAAATATCTTTGATATTTACTTTAGCCACTGTTGCTATTGTTACAGGCGATTTACTTTTATGAATGGATTCGAACAACAGATTAATAGTTGCTTTGGATCATGTGTTTGACTAGGATGAGCAAGATATCTGTCCATTTAATTTAATTAAATTCCATTTTTTGTATAGCGATTTATACAATAAAAATCGTTGCAAAGCAACTTTACAGAAAATTCTATTTGTTTCTGTTTCTTTCCATATTCACGTCACTGCCTTCAATGTTAACAGTGGCAAGAAAGAGCAGTAAAAGGTGAGCTAATTTATAAAAAATATCAATGTCTAACATATGAACACATTAAAACTGTATTAACTTATGCAGCATCAATGTTATATGTTGAAAATGTTTCTTTGCATGACTCTTTCCAAAACTTGCGGAGCCATCTCAGTGGTAAACTTGGTGAAAAATCTCCTGACAGCATTGAAAAGAAAAAGTCAAATCTCAAAGTTTTATATGAATACATCAAAAACCTATTGTTAAATTCCCGAATGAATCTTAAATTCTGGAAAAGCACCCCATTTCTGAGCATAATCTTCTCTGTTTCTCTCTTTGCATGAGCATCTACATGCCTCTTTTTGATCGCTATACTGGTAAACATGATAAGAGAGATCTTGTGACAGCAGTAAAAGGCAAGTCAAATCTTAATGTTTTGTAAATGAATACATCAACAAACTATTAGCTTGTGTTAAAGCATCATGAATCTTATATTCTGAAAAATCACTGTATTTTGCTGTTTTGGTTCATTCCATCGACATGTCATGGTTTGAGCAATGGCAAATTTTGTATAAAAATCTCATATGACAGCAATAAAATGTAAGTCAAATGTCAAAGTTTTGTATGAATAACGAGGTCCCTCATTAGCTCATGTACTTGAAGATATTCACCTTCCTTGTCACTGGAGGTCACTGTATACCTACTGTAGATTATTTTCCACATGTAACGTTAGTATCGCTAGCATCAGTAGGTTTTGTTGAGGTTTGTCCTCTGGTGGACTGCAGTGAGTCATAGTTGTCACATCGGAAATAAACACAACACTTAAATGCCAGTGTCATGAAATGCTGAGTTAAGTACTGCTTTTCAGTCTCACTGCTTGTATTGATCTCATTCTAATGTTTACATTTACATTTAAATCATATAGGCTCAATTCTGTGCTGAAATAGCTACTTTCCAAGACCCAGACAGCTTCTAATGGTTAAAATCAAGTCTTGTCATACTGATGTATGTTTTGAATTAAAATGGGTTGCAAATGCCATTCCATGATCCAACGACCTGAAACACGCTATTTCAAGCACAGTTTAGCTTCCTTAACAGGAAAATTAAATGATTCAGGTACTGAAGCATACATCTAGAGCTATACACCAATATAAATTCTCAGAAAGCCTTTGATTAGCTGCTACCAACTGTTCTTCATCTCGGCTCACCTTGAAAACAGGGTATTTAACTCGCTGTTTCCATAGCACTCAGCCTTTGTTAGAGACCCAGAAAGAAATAGAAGAGGGCTGGAACTGAATGATGGAGGGTTGCTACTGTTCGGTGAGCTTGTTAGTGGAGGGATTCTGGAACAGTCACGCATGACGGAGCTACATGTACCGACGGCCGTCTCTCTGTAAAGCAGAATCCTTCAGACGTAGACTGAGCAGTAATCCAGTTCACATTGTTTATCTTCTCTAAAAGGGTGGGATAAAAGAGAGACAAAGTCTGGCAGCAGTTTCTATGGGTGATTTGAGTTTGACAATATTTTCAAAAGCACTTCTCAGGTTTTCTGTGCAAAACATGATCTGTGTCACACTGTTTGTGCCACCAACTTGGAACTTTTTGGAAAAAGTGTGCTACTCTTTTTCTAAGCAAACACACCTAAAAAAAATCCCTTAAACATATTAAAAAGGGTCAAGCATAGCATACCAAATTAACATTTAGTATATAGGGGCAGAGCCAAAGTAACACCAATAAGTAGGCTAACCACCTAGTAACCAGCGAAACAACCATGATAACCCTGTAACAACTAGCAGATCATACTAGCAACTTTCTAACGACCACTTAGAACACCAGTTAACTTAGTTTTGTGCAGGTAAATGTTTTGGTCATCTTTGTCTTTCCATTTCTCTTTAATTGGTGTGCTTTTATTTTGAAGTTTAGTTTTGAAGCTCTTGTCGCGTCATCATTCCTCCATTGATTGTTCAGGTTTTGTTGGTCTTTATTTATACATATCTGTGTCCAAAACCTGAAAAATTATTCTGTTTCAGACAGTTTACTGAGGTAGGGTAAAGATGATAGTGCCAAATTAATTTATTAGGTTATGTGTCATTGGTTTGTCTAAATGAATGGCTACATTTTTGCTTCTCTAGTAAAATCATACCACTGTCAGGAAATATATGGTATAAATTAAGATCTGGTAGAATATCTGAACAGTGAGTTGGCTGTCTTTCTACAGTTGTGCTCTATTTGTGGATTGTTCTCAATCCTTCTCGAAACCAGAGTATTTGTTCGTTGTTGTTTTTTTCAGAGTGCTGGTTTCATTTGGAAGCTCAGGTTAGTGAGGATGTTTCAGACGTCAGAGCTACAGCAAACACCTGTCATCTACTGGACACAGTGTTCTTCGTCAGTAGATTTGACGTGTACTGTGCGTGTTTGTACTTGGCCAAAATGTTCAAAAAATAAAAAGAGAGAAAAAGGAAAAACACTAAACAAAAAATAAGCCACTGACGAAAAAAAAAAAAGTTTAATCTTTATTAATGAATCACTTTCTATATATATTAAGATTTATATATATAGAGCCATTCCTTCTGTCTTTATTGGAGCAGATTTTTTATTGTTTATTTTAATGTTATTTGTTTGCATTTAATTTGTGGTTGACTTTAATGCCTTCCATTTTGCTATATGTTTTAGTATATATGTATCTTGGCTACAAGCTCTACCAGTAACCCAGATGTCACGATTTTGTTCATTCGTGCTTCTTTACCCTAACATCTTATTTTCTGTATTCAGTTTGAAGTTCAGCCTTGAGCCTGTGTGTTTCCAGCAAACAAGACTGCAGTGCATTCTTCCATCCTCCTTCTGCTGCTCCTCTGCGTTGTCGCATAACATCTAGAAAGATTATGTAAAGTCTCTCTCAGGTCACAGAGGTACAGTTTGCTACTCACATGAATGCTGTTGAGTTGAATGTCTGTGGATGGGAATTTATAAAAAAATAGTTACCATGCCATGAAAAGCTTCTTTTTTTTTCACAGACCCAAGGCCACATGCGTCATTGGGATGATTATTAAGGTAACCTGTTCGGATCTCTGCAGATCACATTGAAAGCGAAAAGATTGTTCTGTTATGAATATGAGTTTTTATTTAATTTTTTTAAATCTTTTTTTTATCATCAGCGTTTAGATTTGTTTTTAAAAGGTTAACGTTTCACCTCTCAGTATCAAATCAAAATTATTTTACTTCAGCATGTTTGCAAAAAAAAAATACAACTTAGTAAAATGGTAGAAAATTGTGTAAATTTGCTGTTTTTTGGATTTCTTGCAGAGCTCGAATAACAGGGTTACACAATTTAAAATATAATAGAAGTATAATTCGTAAGTGTTCAAACAAATAATGGACATATAAGTTTCATTTTGATGGAAATGCAATCTTTAAATAGGCTTATTGGAGGCATTATGTAACCGAGACCTCATCTGTGTGTTTCAGGACAAGTATTTTGAAGGAAATTTATCATTTATTTGTTTCACATATAAATGAGTCGTACCTGAGTACCTGAGTCGTATACTTTTTACCCACATAGAAAATAGCTTAACTGCAAATGAACAGACTTTTAATTCATTCTTAAAGGAATAGTTCACCCAGGCCATCCGAGTTTGTTTCTTCATTGGTAAAGACTTGGCATCACATCCCTTGCTCACCAGTGGATCCTCTGCAGTTAATGAGAGAGTTCAAACAGCTGATGAAAACAATCTGATGTAATCCACATGACTTAATCCATCAATTAATTTCTTGTATAGTGGAAAACTGAGTGTTTATAGTAAAACAAATCCATTATTAAGATGTTTTAACTTTAAACCATTGCTTCTGGCCATAACATGAGTCTGTT
Organism: Carassius gibelio; assembly: GCF_023724105.1. Taxonomy (NCBI): domain Eukaryota; kingdom Metazoa; phylum Chordata; class Actinopteri; order Cypriniformes; family Cyprinidae; genus Carassius; species Carassius gibelio. The sequence continues at coordinate 24,297,693 of NC_068376.1, forward strand.
ATCCATAAAAATGCTTTCTTCAGATGAAAAGTCCAATCCCTGTTTGCCTCTAACATCAAAACCCACCAACATATTTGTTTAGAACTGTTATGGACTGTTTGTGATTGCAAAACATGCTTAATCTGTTCATATTTATCTCCCGATTCAGACGAGATGGAGATGAGATTACTTTTTCACTGGAGAAAGCAATATTATGGATAGAGGACTTGTATTTTGGATCAGTTTGAAATTAAAAACATCTTAATGAATTTGTTTATTACAAAAACAGCTTTTTGCTTCAGAATATTTTAATTGATGGACTGTCGTGTTAATTACTCATGTTTGGACTCTCATTCTGACGGCACCCATTTACTGCAAAGGATCCACTGGTGAGCAAGTGATGTAATGCTAAATTTTTCCAAATCTGTTCTGATAAAGAAACAAACTTATCTATACCGTACATCTTGAATGGCCTGAGAGTGACTTAAATCTCAGCAAATGTTCATTTAATGGAATATGATGATATAAACTACAGTATGACTTTGCTGTTATATAATCTTTTTCAAACTTTATTTAAAAAATGCATTCTGTCGTCATACTGACAGCTGCGACACAACCAGCACTTCACATGCCTCGTATTGCTTGTGCAGCTCAATTAACATGCCTGGGTATGAAATATGCATCAACTCATTAATCTATAATATACTGTATAACAGTACATATTCACGTGCTCTGCTATACTGTACATATCTACTTTTCAGTTTCATGTATGTACTGTGAGGTTGCTGATGTACACAAACTATGCCAGTGATCTAAATATTATTTTGATTTTATCGGAATTTTTGCTACACACACATTATATTACATGTATTACATGTAATATAATGTAGCTATATATATATATATATATATATATATATATATATATACAGGGCTCTCAAGTTTTGAACTGAGTTCAGAGTGAGATTTTGCCCGCGGTCGCGATGTCGGCAGGGGTTTGATGGGGACGGGTGTCTGATCTCATAAATGACACATATTCTTACAAATAAAATAATATTTATTTAATTCAGCATTTATTTGTGTGTGTGTGTGAGAGAGAGAGAGAGAAAAAATGGTCAGTGCTGTTTATAGTAGGTGTTGGTAGCTGGTTTTGAGGCCAGGGGTTGGTGGCTCCCATTTGAATCACTGTGGTTCCAGGCCAGCCATTTTTCACAGTTCCATCAAGTGCTAAACTGTTCCTGGTTTTGGTCTTGTTTAATCCCACCATGGAGAAAACCCTCTCAGCATAGGTATTTGAATGAGCAAGCACTAACACTAATGCAGCTATTTTAGAAATCCTCCCTGCTTATGTCCCTCACACCTTGATGGACACAGGAGTTATCTTGTCTGCAGACTAAGCACCAGTAAAAAGAGCTGGTGGTTCCCATTGTGATGAATGGCGATCGGGTTGACCACTCCTTCTTAAAGGAACACCTACAGGTGGCTGCTCTACATAACCCTCTCTTTTTCCCTGTTTCCAGTGGGTTCTCCACTGTTTCCTCTATGGTCCTCCACAGTCTCTTCCATGCACCCATCCTCTACTGGCACCCTAACTCCCTCCCCTACTGTATTCTCCACAGCCTCCTCCTCTGACCTAGCCACCTTTTTAGGGAGCTGGGCCCGCATTCATAAAGATTCTAAGAATCCTCTCAGAAAACTCTTAATTTAGCTTAAAAACTTTTACGTAGGAGTCTTAGCTTAAAAGCGATTCGGGACCGATCTGAGAGCAACTCTGAGTAAGGAAAAGACAAAAACGTTTATCTTAGTGAGGAGGCGGGGTTGAACCGGTTGCTATGTATGACACAATCTTTTGAAGACTCTGATTGGCTGGTTGTCCAAGAAGGAAAAAAAAGAGTGATTTTAAGTATAGGGTCTATTCTAATCCTCACTTTAAATTTACATGCGTAATTTTTCCTATTTGACCGTTCTCTCTCTCTCTCTCTCTCACACACACACACACACACACACACACACACACATTATATGTGTGTATATGAATTCTATTTTTTTATTTACCATGCTTTTAATTTCCTATAAGGTATTTGATTGGCTTAGAATGATAAAAATTGTTCCACTCTTTCCAATTACAGTGATTGCCGTCCTATGTAAGTGGCGGTTTGAGTGTTGGTTTTAATGTATCAAACATGGAATCAAAACCAAGAAGAGCGAGAAAGCCAATCTGGACAGAGGAACAGTGTTTACTGTTAGCCCAGTTAGTGGATGAACACAAGGCCATTCTTAAAGGAAAATTCAGACACAGCAAGGGACAAGAAGCAGACATGGGAGCGTATAGGACAAACTATTAACGGTTCATTCCCCCTGCTTGTGTTCACCTATAAGCCTGCTATATTCATAAATGCAGTTTTTAGAGCCTGCAAGGTGGGAATCTCCAGTGGAAACTAAATGAACTGTGACACAATAAGATGTTCTGAAAGTGCTGTAATTGTTTGTGTGATCACTCTGCTTACAGAAGGTTGTGACAGACCCAAATCATCACTATTGCATTGTTGCATGTTCCCAGTTGCCAAATATCGTAATGTAGTGATTACTTTAATTTATATATTAAATTATATTATATTAAATTATTATATAATCTATACCGTCTTATTAACTCATTGTCATCCATTGTCTGCAACACATTTCTTCTGCCTCTTCATCTTTCTGCCATTTTCTCCTCTGCTAAAGAAACTCTTAAGCCTCTTAAAAGTCCTCGTCTGTGCTCATAACAAATTTTACCTTAAGACCTCTTTTAAGGGATAAGATGCTTTCTGAATTAATTTTTTCTTTACTAGGATTTTTTTCTTTAATTTTAAAAGTAAACGCCCACATTTCTAAGAATTTTCTTAGAATTTTGTCACTAGGAACTACTTTTTGCATTAAGATTCTTTATGAATACGGGCCCAGATCTTTTAGAACAAAGCATGAAAGATTGCTCCTTTGCCTCTTCCCTGACATCTTTGAAATAGACGAATGCAATAATCAATATTATACATTGGATAAAATATAATGAAATAGCCTAGGCAAAACGTTTTGAAAATGGGGACCAGGATGAGGTGCAGTAAAAATAAAAGGAAAGAAATTTTTTTTTTTTTTTTAACTATTATGGATACTGCCATACAAGTATTATGGATAGGCCTATTATAGAAGTCTCTTATATAAAACTGTCAGAGTAGCCCCGCATCCTCTTCAACGTGTAACTTTGGCAATAAAAAAATAATAGTGGGCTAATAATAGGCACAAAAGCTACGGCCGACCACGTATAATGGCCAAAATTGCGTGCGTGTCGGGGTCATAATAACCATCAGACCAAAACATATCTTAGACTGTTTTTAAAAAATGTTAAATTAATATATTGATAAAAAAAAACATATAGTGAAAATCTGTGTCATTGTCTTGACAAGTCTGTAACCGTAACGTTACCTACTTCAGCGAGCGTCTGGATCTGTGTTGCACACGAGCCTGTAAAAATCTTACCCGGATACAGCAATGCTATTTTCTGATTGGCTGATCGGTAGCTATATTTTTTTTATTCGATTAGCAGGTGCGTGTCAGGGCCTTCGGGGAACTCACTTGATTCCTCTACGTTACCTGTTTCACTGTTTAAAAAAATAGCGCCGCAACTTGGTGGGCGTTGTCCTCGTAATGTCTCTGCGTGAGAAATACAAGGTGTGGCGTGTGAGCGTGTGAACGGGTTGAAATGCGTGAGTCTCACGCCCAATGCGTGAGACTTGAGAGCCCTGTATATATATATATATATATATATATTATATTATAATATATTATATTATATTATATTATATTATATTATATTATATTATATTATATTATATAGTGGGTTTTTGTTAAAATCATCCCAATTAGAAGAACCAAAGACTTTTTCAGTCTGTGTGCACTGAATTTCTTTAATACATGAGTTTCACAATTTGAGTTGAATTACTGAAAAATAAATGGACCTCTCCACGACATTCAAATTTATTGAGATGCCCCTGTATATATTCTTTTTCTGTTCAGAATACAGTGCTACCTTTCAATTGTCTATAATGGACACAGATGCTGTTCCCTTGCATGGTGCACAAAAGGAAAATGATAAAGTGTTTTATTTGTTCTAAATACATTTGTTGTAACATTTTTTCTTATTGTTTTATCTTGTATTTTGCTGCAGCTAGTTCAAAATAATTAAATACTAAGACAAAAGTGACATTGACAGTGTCTCTCTATTATTATTCTCTATTTTATTCTTTCTTTTGCTGTCTTCATTTGCACAAAGTGTCTTCAGTAGAGGTTTTGTGGCCTGGGCTCTTAATTTTTTTTTTTTTTTTTACATTTTTTTATTTTTTGCTCAAAGCTGGTATATTGCAGAGTTGTACGAAATACACCGGAGAAAAGCATAGGAGACAGCAGCATTTCTCTATTGCTTCTTGACAGATTTACTCTTACTTCTTAGGGCTGTTACTAGCAGCTGTAAAAACTCTGTGAAGTTCACATGGATATAGTATCAAGATGCTCTTTGTCAACCCCCCCCCCCCCCCCCCCCCAATTCAGCCCACAAAAGTGCATTCATTCTTTGGATTAGGGTGGGTGTGATGACTTAACACTGCTCTTAGGCATTCATATGCTACCTCAAGGCCATTGTTGGTGGTGCTTAGTTTATTGTTTATCGCACATGAATCAGCTTTATTGTGCAGATCTCATTTTGCACCGCTTTATTGTGCTCCGTTGTCAACAAATTTGGATTGCTATCCATGTTTACAGGATTTATGCTTGTCATTGCAGTGGGATTTGTTTGTTAGAATATACATGCATCTATTATTTTGTCAGTTTGTCAACAGGCTTCCAGAATGAATTTTGGATTAAAAGAATACACTAACAGTGCTATTTTTAGTGAAGCCAGTCATTGGTTTGTGTGTGTGACAGAGAGGGAGAGAAAAATAGCAAGTGCTGATATATGATCTTTTCCAACATTGTGCAAAGATCAAACTTAAGCCTCAAATTAAAAATATGCAAAAAAGTTTTTAGCTGCCATCAAAAGGTCAGTCTGCCCCCAAATATTTCAATGAGAGTATAGTATTACTTTAAATTACAGTGTGCTTTCCTTTTAAATGTAAAGAAATTGTGCTTGAACAATTTCACAAACATTGTGCTTACTGAAGCATTACCATTCTCTCTCTTTCTCTCTGGGCTGTATTGTTTTCAACAATCTGATGCATTTAAATGTAATGTCATAAACTACATGCTGACACAAGCAAACAAATGAGATACAGCAAGACTCATCATGTTTTAAATTAATACATTTGTATTTCTTGCTATTGTGACCAGCATAATAGATAGTTGGCTAACATGAACAGATGCTGGGAAATCTGCTTGCCCAATAAGTGTTAAAGGTGGGGTATGCAATTTTTTTATAAATGCTTCAGAAAACTGATTCAGGCCTAGTATCAAAGCAAACTTATAGCCAATCAGCAGTAAGGGGTGTGTGTACTCATGATGTGGAGTAGAGAGCGTTCAGTGCACAGGATGGACATTAGCCAAGCCAAGCGACAGAAAGATAGAGATGGCAAATAAAAAAATCAAAAGAGGAAAACGTCTGCAGAACAAAAAAAAAAGGCTTAAAGCAATAAGGCAAAAAGTAGGACCCATGTAAATATCGGATCAGCTTTCCAGCGCTGGAGAGAACACAAGGAGCTTGAAGGCCTGCGATCGGATGCCAAGGTTGCGAGGTTGTCTCTTCTCAATAGGTGAGTAACTGTCACGGTTTGCGCTGCCGGAAGGAACACGGAGCCGAGGATAAACGAAATAAGGTTTTATTATCCAACATAGGAGTTATCCAAACATGGATCACGGAGGAAGACACACGTAAGTAGCTCGTGAGTATCAAGTGAGGTAGCAAGTGAGGAGACCCGACAAAACAGAACTGAAAGGACAAGGCTTATGTACAAAAGGATAATTGGGGAAACACAGGTGGATGGCATGACTAAATTAACAGGGACATGGAACACATGAGGAATAGAATAGACACACCTGGGAACTAATCAAACCAAACACAGAAAGACACAAACTGGGTCACGGGCAAAAACACACTAAATGAGTCCAGGTGTGATAGTAACACCGTGTCTGCACCACAACAGCTAAAGTCTGTCTACTACACTGGATGCAACAAAGTGACCGTTGAAAAGCATTTGAAATTTTTGTCAATACATCATAGATAGAACTTAGCAGCAGTTTTTCTGTCGGGGATTTGTCGTGACATGCTACACTGCATCTAGTGTAGTGTATAGATTTGTATATATATCTATGGTGTAGACGCATCACTGATTATAATGAGTTCTGTATTTTGTTGCACCGCGCCACTTGTGTCCAATGTAGACATGATATAACATTGGTTTTGCTTTTTTTCATAGAACTAAAGTTCGATAATGTATCGATTTTTAATTATCTTCATTCGTTTTTTTTTTTTTTTTTAAGCCAATATTTTTATATATAGGTGTGTTTAATTTTTAAACACTCCGCATATTTCACATTTAACTGTATTACATTTTAAACTTATTGAACGTTTTAATATTTTTTTTAATCGATATCGATACCTGATTTTAACATTAACCAACATCCTTTAATATATTTATTTTGAGCAAGGAGAACGTTAAAGTTTACAAATGCCACTTAACTGTTTGCACCTTTAACAATATTTATTATTATTTTCATAGATGTTTTGTACTGTTAGTAGATTCTATATGTGAAGTTTACAGCCTGAGTCACAATTTAATCTGGAAGACCTACAGTACCGACTGATGATCCAGGCAGAGTAAATGGTTAATTCTATTACATACACTTCATATCTGCACTTCCACAGATGTACACACACACACACACACACACAAAACACTCATCTTCCAAGGACCCTGATTTGGTTTCTGTGCTTATCACCATGGCAACCTAGCTTTGACGCTGAATATGTTGGATGGCAAACAGAATTCTTTAGAAAATCATGTTGCTGTATCAATTGATTTCAAATTCCAGAAAACATATTTGCTATATTGTGAGTTAAGGAAACCAGTCAACCATCACCACTGGGAATCAGAATGCCAGCTAACTCAACACCTGCTGGAAGTGACAACTCACAAGACGAACATGTGACATTACATTTAAACACATCTTAAGCAAAATATGCTGCCATTAAATAGAAAAGAAATAGTGGATTTGAAGGTCTGGTATGAGTGGTGTGCTAAGGTAGTGCTGTAGGAAACAACATGATTAAACATTTACAGTCTGCAGAGAGGCCAGCTACATTTCACAGATGGGACATAAGTGCTTGAACCAAAAATTCAATGCGCACACCATCTCTCAATGTCCCTCATATGTTTGCTTTCACTCATTCAATAAGCAAGTCCTCCATTAATTCCTTCCTACGATGCAGCTTGTGCACTTAGGATGCAATTCAGCAAGCCTTTTTTGATTGGCTCTCTCCCACAGTCAAAGAGCCATTCCTGAAAATGCATCAATAAAGTTACATTATCAGAAAAACATATCTGATTTCATTTCTGAACTTAAACAATGTATTATCAGCATACATCTGAAGCTGTTCACATATGATATGGTATAACTTCACACCACCATGAGTCAGATATGTTTACGCAATATTAACGTTAAGATTCAGGTTATGAAATATGTGTCTTCTGCTGTGATGGAGAATGTGCCACTCTTCATGGCACTGGACGTAACTGGGACATCTGTGTTGTGGTAACCATGACAACATGTGAGTTTGTCATCTACAGTGGCAAAGCTCTGAGGGGATTGAGCTCATGATGCGGAGTCTGTACCAAACACCCACCCACATAAACACACACACACACACACACACACATACACATATGGCACATGCAACATACTACGGTTCTGGTTTAAGCCACAGTAAAAGCATCTGATTCTTATAGGGTGTTATTTAGAAAGGTTGCAGGTTCGATTTTCACCATATGATGCACTTTAGTGCCCTTTTTGAAATAAACTGTGTCACTTTGAATAAATGTCTGCTAAATAACTACTTAATTAACTGACTATGTATTTGTAGGTAAACAGTAAACTTTTTTCTGATATTATACTCAAATAGGCAAAACATTGCAGGGTGGCAGTATGTAATATCAGTTTGTTCTTTGTCAAGACCTTCATTTCTCAAACAGTTTCTATTCTGCTACTGTAAGGCCATTAATTATCTCCCACTTTGTTGCAGATGCTTCCCCCTCCCGAAAGATTTTTATTCACAAAACTGTGATAGAGACAGTTTGTTCCTAGCAAGTCGAGGCTTGTTAGCTGATACGTTTTGCTCTCTCCTCTGCGCTCCGTCATGATGCTTGTAGAAAACTATGAGACAATTGTTGTCAAGGTAACAAATCATCTTTACAGAACTCATAATGCAAATAGCATTTAAAAACTAGGGTCAATAATGTCAGATTTGGCTGAAACACCTTTCTAAAAAATATTTCTGATTCTGACTGTGCTATTTATAGATGGAAAATACTGGATTGAAATGAATTCAGATACCTGAAAACTAATCGAATCTCAAAACCTAATGTCAAATTAGGTAAAAAAATAAATAAATAAAAAAGAGAAAAAAAGTCTCCTTAGCACCATCACAAGCCCCTGCTGGCAAACTCCTAACCACTTGAGAGACCTCTCAAGCTGTCTTAAATAACTGATAAGAGTGATTCTTAGCTTTAAGAAATTTGAAAGAAGGATTACATTTTATGAATTCTAATGAATTCTCAGCACTTAAGACAAAATTGCACTTTGATAAGCTTGATAAATATGGACCCAGGCCCTTTCTTCCAGAACATGCTTCACAACTCCTTTTTCAAGCTCTTGTTCTGTCCATGCTGGACTATTGCAATGCTCTCTTGGCAGGTCTTCCAACTAGTTCTATCAAACCTTTACAATTTATCCAGAACGCGGCAGCAAGAATGCCAAAGAATGCACGTCACACCTTTGTTTATCAATTTGCACTGGCTACCAAAAGGTGCTTGCATTAAATTCAAGGCATTACTCTTTGACTCCAAAACCATCACTGGCTCTTCACCACTTTACCTAAATTCATATTTCAGACTTATGTGCCCTCTAGAAGCTTGAATTCTGCACGTGAATGTCGCTTTATTGTGCCATCCCAAAGAGGCACAAAATCACTTACACAGACGTTTTTCCATCTTCAAGATTAGGCTAAAAACACATCTCTTCCATCTTTATTTTACTCTCTATCTCTGACACTCTCTATACTAATTCTATTATTTAAACAAAAGACTTGCACTCTATTCATTTACTAACTGCTTGTCTTCTTAAAAAAAAGAACATGCTCTATTCTTCTTTTATTCTATTTGTTTTTTTATTATATAATTTAAAAAACTTGCTACGTGTTAAGCTAACTGAGAATTGTTATAGCATTTGCACATCTTTGCTCACTTTTTGCTCTTGATTTTAATTGCTTCCATTGTCCTCATTTGTAAGTAGCTTTGGATAAAAGTGTCTTCTAAATGACTAAATGTAAATATTTAGTTTCATTGTGAGTTTAATGACTGAATGTGTCTCTCTGTCTCTCTTATTCACACACACGAACACATTGGCGTCTGTGAGGATGACGTCACTAATGAAACAACTTTGCTGTGCCACATCAGAATCCACCCACGTTGTTGGTATATGGCACAGATGGCCAGCCCCAACACGGTTTACCAACCAACTGACTCACAAATACTCTCTCACCAGCTCTCTATCTGTCTCTGGCATAATCAATTATACCCAGAGGTAAAGCATTATGAATATTTATCAATCCACAATCTTTGAAGTTTCCAAACCTGAGCATTCACCCATCACAGACTTTCAGCAATTGTCATGAGGTAAAAAAATAAAAAATAAAGTTAATAATTTAATGCGTCCTTGCTGAATAAAATGATTACATTATTAATTTCGTAAAAAAAAAAAAAAGTTTTTATTTAGCAAGGAAACATTGATCACAGAAGTAAAAGATGTATCAGTTTCCACAAAAATACAAAGCACCACCACAAGAAATATTCCAAGTCAACATATCACAATGATGTCTAATTCATATATATATATATATATATACAGTACAGACCAAAAGTTTGGACACACCTTCTCATTCAAAGAGTTTTCTTTATTTTCGTGACTATGAAAATTGTTGATTTATATATATATATATATATATATATATATATATATATAATTGTGTATGTTGTATAACCTCCGTTAAATCTAAAATATAATTTTAAAAATGTCAGGGTTGTTATAGATTTAAATGACAAAATTGTGGGCTGACTTTCTTTTATTTAACGGGATGAGATAATTCTACAAAATAACAGTCTTTAAGACTCATTTATCCAGACCTTTGTCCTTATCTGTTCTCTCTTTTCTAATGTAAGGTTGAATTAAAAGAATTACATTAACAATTTCCTTTGCGGATCATTTCAAGATTACATAATGCTCCTTTGAACAGAGGCTGTGGCACCCATAAGGGCAGTTTTGTTTGGGAGTATATTACAGAGATAATCATCAGGTAGATAATGTATAAAGCAAACAAAAAATGCATAACAATTAAATATTTGACTTTAAAGATAATGACACAAAATTTACAATAAATGGAAAAACAGCAGAGATATATCACAAATATATTAAAAAGTGCCAAACATAATCACAAAGTTAGCATTAAACACTATTTACACATAATCACAAGATGTGGAATCACCAAATTTATGAAATAAAGATAAAATAATTAAATAGTGATTATTTTACCATGTAACTGTATATGATCAGGCTCCCAACCTTCAGAGTGTCCCATCACCGTCATACTGAACTGTTACTTACTGTTCCTGCCACAACAGTTTGTGTCTTGTCATTTCCTGTTAATTATGTTTAACCCATGTGTTTTTAAGTTGAACCATGCCTTGAAGGTATGACTAAGGGTTTACTGTTTTTCAAGTTATACCCACTAAGAACACTGACCAAGATAAGCACACCGTTTATAATAAGGTATGTGTGAGAAGAGCTTCAGTCAAGTGTAGTGCAGCTGTCTCTTTTTGCACATTCCTGTCATGCAGTACCCATGGACCTCTGTTTTATGATTATTTTATGCTTATTTATGCTTATTCTTGAGTTAAATTTAATGAAGCTTTTCTATGAATGCATACATAAGACTTTCAGAAATTAAATATCTGGTAAAATTCTGGCCCTTTAACATTATTAAATATCTTAATTTACCTACACAATGGCAAGAAAGTAAATAGTATGAAAAGTTAGTAGAAAGATTGAGGTTCTTTAATATTTAAACTTTAAAAGTTATTTTTAAGCTTTTGCCTTTATTTTACAGGACAGTAGGGGGCTAATTTTGGGACATGTCCGAAGTAGATCCCAAACATGCATCCCCAACTAAATTTTGAAAGTTTTGTACTATCATAGCAGTTTCATATATACTGTCTGTTCAATTGATTTCCCCATTAAAACAATCACTTCCAAGAAACTGGTTTGTTTTTTTAATTTATTTTTACTAGTCTAATCCAACCAAGTAGTAAACTAATTTCAAATGTATGCCTTTTTTATGTATTTTTTTTTATTCTAATTTAAAATGTGTAATATTAATGTGTAATATTTCATCCAGTATTCTTGCCTCTATTCTCCTCATTTGTAAGTCGCTTTTGATAAAAGCTCAGCTAAATGACTAAATGTAAACATATCAGGGATAAGAAAATTTAATTTATAACACAGGTGACTCTTTAAATGGGAGCTTTTTACTCTGATAATTCACCCCCCAACTGTTTTCGACCATTTTGCTGTTTTGAGGGCGTGTGTGTTCTCTTAACTGGCCATAAGGCACACCTAAATGTCAATGAGAACGTTAAAACTTTACATTAATTTGATAAACAAAGATTAGAGACACATATTCCCAGACACTGTTCAATAACCAGACGGACATTAATAGTTGTGTAAAACCTGACTGAGCAGCAGAATAGAGCAGTTGGAGCTGCAGCAAAAAACTATACTGCACGTCTACCTGAGAGAGAGAGAGAGAGAGAGAGAGAGAGAGAGAGAGCGAGAGAGAGAGAGAGAGAGAGAGAGAGAGGTGCAGTTTTCTGGGTCGGCAACAGAACGCGCAAATTGAGTGTGGCACGCGGAATATTGGCCAAATTTACTCAAACATCAGGAGACGCTCAAAGGAAAGCGAACGAGAACGGTCGACAACGCCTATTTCTCTGACACGCTCAAATTATCCGGTAAGTCTTCGTGTTTACATTAATTCCACGCAACTGTTGTCGTTGAATGCGTAGATGTGTTTCCCTAATGACTTTACCGAACGCTTTCGTATAGAACGTGTGAGTAATGTTTAACAGACTGGGTTGCTATTTTTTTCTTTCCTTAGCAAATTCACCTGCGACTTAACCATAACTAAAAATAGCGGGTGGCACAAACTCTTTCCACAACTTCAAGACGTTCCGCGCCACAGTAATGCTTGCTTTTACAATTGTATTTACATGTTTGAACTTCCGTCAGGTGAATTTGGTCTGTTAAGTGTAAATAGTATATAAAATATGTTTACATCGAACCCAATAAATTCTTGAACGTTAATTGTAAGTGCAGTAGCTATACTGCAGTCTTGAATTATGTGTGTGGTAGTGGTCAGCCGATGCATGTCATTCGTTAAAACAGGTCAATCCTTGCTGCATACATGACATGGATGCTCACAGACCTGGTTATTAGATATGAAAATTATTTTGTTTTATTTTTTGCAGTCTATGACATCATGTACCACCAGCCCAATGCTGTCACCTAATGACATCTTAAGGGTTTTGTTTCAGCATGTGCAACTGTTTTATTTTGTATAACCAAAACATTGATATAATATTATAAAATTTATGTTTATCAGATTTAAGTGGTTTATAAATCTAATACTTGTACCTAAATTGTCCAAATTAGAGTCTGATACAAAGAGTGCTGCTGTTACAACCTAGCACATGGTAGGTTCCAACACTAATTATATATATAAAAAAATAACCAGACCTTTTTGTGCTCTACTTTTACTTTGTTTTAATCTGACTTACTTCATCATAAAGGTATAAGGTCGTCATGATATTTAGGTAAGCAAATAGGAAACATTTTTATAATATAGATCAAATACTAGCAGCAACTCTAAAAACATAACAGACAGTGCATGTCTATATATGTAGCTATGTGTGTGCACCCATTATGCATTTTCATGCAGTCTGAAATGGAACACACAGAATGGAAGGTGTTACAACCCTCCCTGTCTTGTCAAGCTTGATCATTTTTTTTAAACATGTAGATGAAACACTCATTTAGATGTTACCTACTAAACTACTTGAACATGACCACAAATCTAATAGAAGACTTCAGATGCAAATTATTATTATTTTTATTTTTTGAGGCTTTTTATTTTTTGTTATTTCACTTTAATGGCATAGAAAAGGACCTATACATTTTCATTAAAAGTAAAAAAAATTGCTGAACCTAAACATAGGAGCCTGATAAAAATGGTAATTTTAGATGAAAATTTCAGACGACACTTAGATGCTTTTGCATATGAAGTCTTCTATTATAAACAAGGTATATTTTCTTGGTTGTGCTGTAACCAAATAGAAATAGAAACTTGAGGAATTGATACACGCTTTCATGTGATTGGATTCAAATGTATATTTTATGACTTAAAAAATTGCATGTAATGCATTTTTTCCTGTTTGTTTTGAGATCACATCAAAGTTTTAGTGAAAAGGCAGTCCTCATCTCTGCCGAACAGCAGCGTTGAAGGTAGGGCTGCATGATTAATCGAACGGGATCTCGATTTTCATTCGCAAGTCAGTAAAGCCGGTTCTGTGATTAGCAGTAAATCTCCATCACCTGCTTTCAGGTGGAGCAGCATTTACTACACAGAGCCGTAGTTCTCTAACTAGCTATGCAAAACCGTGGTCATAATCGCAGACGATATAATTTTAGAATTGTGAAATCGACTAAATCATTCGCGATAATGACAGCTGTTTGCGTATCTTCTCAGTGAACTACGGTTTTGTTTAGTGAATGCTGTTCCATCTGAGAGCAAGTGAAAATACCACATTTAATAACGTTTTAACTCCAAATTCACTTCATAACATCAGTTAAGTGTTTAAAATAAATCCATCTGTGAGATGATGTGGCTTCTTAAACAGAGTAATTAAGACACACTATTTCTCTAAGCAGTGATAAAGGCTATGTCGATTAGCATTTCATTATAGATATACTGTATAATGATGAAAATTTTAATAATAAGAACTCAGATAAACCAAATATTGCTATAGTTGTGTGTTTATTAGTCACGTTGAATCAATGAAATCAGTTAAATCTTCTGTTTATTCAGCTGCATTTCTTGGATTTCTTCTTCGGGGCATATTTGTATTTTCCGCGCGAGAGCATCCTCTGGCCTTTGGATGGAGATTTACTGCTGATCACAGAACCTTGCTGCACTGAAAGATATGCATGACAATCGCTGCTTCGGCTCAATCGTGATTTATTCCCTTTGTGGTTTAAATTTGATTAATTGTGCAGCCCTAGTTGATGTGTTTTGCCCAATTCTGACCCCCACCACATTATTACCCCCCTGGTATTGGTAGATTTAGGAGTAGGTGTGGGAAAGGGGTTGGGATTAGGCAATCAGGTAGCGACTTGAATGAAGGGTGTAATATTTTGGCAGGAGGTCAGTTCCAGTTGTGGCAGAGATCGAAAATGACAGAGATGTGTGAAGTTAAAAGCATAAAGCAACATCGTCCACAACTTCTATTTCGTGCATAAGGAGACGTCTGCTCTGCTCTCTATAGCTTTCGTGAAATAATGTCATACAACGATCGATCAGCACAGTGCTAACAGCCAAAACCTGGATATTTTAGGCAATATAGATATCCTGGCAAGGGTGTGACCCATAAAAAAGGGCCTGTATGGTCACACTAACTATATTGCATATTAATATTTTTTACTTAACCTGTAGATAAGAAAAAATGCAAGTAGCTATATATAAAATTCAACATCTCCTATATTAGACTAATTGGAAGTTGGACTAATTGCATGTTAATAATGAAGAAAAACAGACTGGATGTGTGCAAGACATATGACAACATTTATGGGATGCATTGAGGAGGAGCCCAAACTACACTCAAGGGTCAAGTGTTGCTGACATAATTATGGTACGCGATATTGGCACGGAATATGCATGTTAAACAATTATTTGTGACTGTATAGTTCTCAAGTTGGAAAATAAGTTTTGTTCCCACTTTAAGTGAACCTTAGTTCCCAGGACATCTACAGGATGGATTAAAATTCTGATGTTGGAGGGGAGACATAAGTACATAACTGACTGAAATGTTAAGGTGTTTAAAAAAGTAAACCCTTAGTCATACCTTCATTGCATTTTAAAAAATAATTTAGATTTTCTTTGAATTTAAATTTTTCTTAAATGGTTAGTTCACACAAAAATCTAAATTATGTCATTAATAACTCACCCTCATGTCGTTCCAAACCCGTGAGACCTCCGTTTATCTTCTAACACAGTTTAAGTTATTTTAGACTTAGTCCGAGAGCTCTCAGTCCCTCCATTGAAACTGTGTACGGTATACTGTCCATGTCCAGAAAGGTAATAAAAACATCATCAAAGTAGTCCATGTGACATTAGAGGGTCAGTTAGAAACATATAAACATTTTAAAACATCAAAAATACATTTTGGTCCAAAAATAGCAAAAACTATAACTTTTATTCAGCATTGTCTTCTCTTCCGAGTCTGTAGTGAGATATTTCAAAACACTGCAGTTTATTGATATCCGGTTCGCGAACGAATCATTCGATGTTACCGGATCTTCTTGAACCAGTTCACCAAATCAAACTGAATCGTTTTAAACGGTTCGCGTCTCCATTACGCATTAATCCACAAATTACTCAAGCTGTTAACTTTTTTAATGTGGCTGACACTCCCTCTGAGTTCAAACAAACCAATATCCCGGAGTAATGCATATATTTTGATTCAAGCCTTCATTTTACCCGCGCTCATAACACTAGCACGGAATCAGTTCAGAATCCACCAAAAAAAAAAATGTTTGGTTCAGACACTCTGTGTGTCATTCTGCTTCACGCTGAATCACACAACACATGCACAGTATCATCAGGTCCTCAGTTCTCGAATCAGACGCGTCTGACAGAAACGGTTCTTGACTCGAGAACAAGTTAATCACTCATTCGTTATCTGGCTCGGCTCAGTGTTCATCTTCAGTTCTCTCTTCACAGCAGTTCAGTCAGTGTACTGTTTGAGTAAATGAATTATTCCGGGAGATTGTTTTATTTTAACTCCGAGGGAGTGTCAGCCACATTAAAAAAGTTAACAGCTTAAAGGGGGGGTGAAATGCTCGTTTTCACTCAATATCCTGTTAATCTTGAGTACCTATAGAGTAGTACTGCATCCTTCATAACTCCAAAAAGTCTTTATTTTATTACATTTATAAGAGAAAGATAGTCTGTACCGTTTTTTTCTGGAAAAACACGAGCGCCTAGAGGCGTGACGTGTGGGTGGAGCTAAAGAATCACGAGCGCCAGTAGGCTTTTGCGTTGAGAGCGTTTGGAAGCTGTGACACCGATCCAGAGGCTGAAATTTAACAAGAGCAGCATCAGCAAAGGCGTCTCTATGTGGTATGTACTGAAACTGTATATATTTGCTTAGCGCTTTTGGAAAATGACTAAGTTCCACTTTATGTCGTCTTTTTTTTTTTTTTTTTTTTTAAGCTGTACATGTGGAAAGTGCAGTTTGATGACAACATCGCATGTTGTTTACTTGATGTGCTTACGCGCCGATAGCTAAGTTAACAACACAGAGATATTTGAAGCAGTTTTACTCACCGCATGCGGTTCCAACACACAATCGTGACCCTTTTTCGTTGCGACTGCATTATCCTTAAGAAATAAACGATGTGCAAAACGATTCAGTTCGATTTGGTGAACTGGTTCAAGAAGATCCGGTTACATCTTTTTTTTTTAAGGTTTTCTTACATTTCTGGACATGGACAGTATACCATGCACAAAGTTTCAATGGAGGGACTGAGAGCTCTCGGACTAAATCTAAAATATCTTAAACTGTGTTCC
Organism: Carassius gibelio; assembly: GCF_023724105.1. Classification (NCBI taxonomy): domain Eukaryota; kingdom Metazoa; phylum Chordata; class Actinopteri; order Cypriniformes; family Cyprinidae; genus Carassius; species Carassius gibelio. The sequence continues at coordinate 24,314,863 of NC_068376.1, forward strand.
GAAGATGAACAGAGGTCTCACGGGTTTGGAACGACATCAGGGCGAGTCATTAATGACATAATTTTGATTTTTGGGTGAACTAACCCTTTAAGTGATTTTATTTATTTATTGTCTGGAGCCCTGCACCACACACACACACAAACACGTGTTTGCAATTATAATAATAACTGTTTTGCACTTTTCCTATAGACTTCAAGTACATAATTGTCAACATTTTTATGTTTTCAAGGTTTTTTGTTCTGTGGTAATTGAGCTAAACTTGTTTTTAACCTATGGTTTTCCTTTAAATGCTCTCAACCTGTAATTTAGTGGTCACAGTATTGTTTGAGAGGCCATTATTTCTTATGTAACAGTCAATGATTGTTGTGCTAGTTTATAACAACACATTTTGTTGTCTAGTTTTTGCATTCTATGTTATTTTTTACTCATGAAAGAGAAAAAAAAATTCAGATTTGGCCAGTTTGTAATGTGTGTCCACCTCTTAATTTAGTTTTATTTAACATCCCATTGTGTTTAAAGGAGTCCATCTACTTTTTTACAGTTGTTGATGATGCTATGGCATCAGGACAAAATATAACAGAACTGACCATGCTCTCTAGGGCTCCCATAGAAGACGAGCACAAAGAAGCTCAGACACTGTGTTTGTGTCAGTGTCTCTACAGTATGTACAGTATGTGTGAATTCAACCTACGGGCTAAAACACCACCCACCACCTCTGTTCAAAACCCCATGCTGTTCTCCAGAGCTGTTAGCAGGGCCCATCATCCCTTTATATAACATAACACCTGGCCCACCTCCACCCACAGCCAACACCAGCACTGCACCAGAGGTGATTAACAAGAGCACCACCCCCGTCTCCCCCACTGCAGATTTCCTAAAACTAAATCAAAACAATGCACTTCTGTGATGGCTGACCACTGGCTGCAGTAGTTGGAGGTGTCAGATCTAGCCAGATCTTTCTATTATTACTCAACAACCTGTTGATCAGGTGTGGTTCAGATGGAGGCTACCGTACTTATAAAAATATAACCAAACCAATTTTAATCCAGTGGTTAGCTGCTAAGAGGTCCTTTCAATTAGCTCTTTTCCACTATTCAAGTGACTATTGCGGAAATATTAGTGTCACAGTTTTGGCTATTTCTGAGAAAGTTTATATATATGAAATACTATAATATAAATATTAGAATATAAATATAATAATATTATAAAAAATATTATGGATGCATTGAGTTAATCAAAAATGACAAGAAAGACATTTATAATTTTATAACAGATTTCTAATTCAAATAAATGCTGTTCCTCGAAGAACCCTGAATGCTATTCAGTGGTATTCAATAAAGAATCCTGAAAAAAAATCCTTTCACAAAAATCTATTTATAATATTAAGAAATTTTTCTGAAGCACAAAATCAGCATATTAGAATGGTTTCTGAAGCAGAAGAGGCTTTTTTTTCTCCAAAAACATAAAACTCACACATTTTCAGTATGTATATTCATGTGCAATTTTGTGGAAAACAGAAAAATAATTGTTGAGCTGTAGCCTTTTTACAAGGTCTATGTGCATTGAATTTATTTCATACAGGAGTTTCACAATTTGAGTTGAATTACTGAAATAAATTAAGTTTTTTCCATAACATTCTAATTTATTGAGATGCACCTGTTCGTGTGTGTGCGCGCGTGTGTGTGTGTGTGTGTATGTGTGTGTATATATATATATATATATATAAATATATATATATATATATATATATATATATATATATATATATATATATATATATATATAGACATAACATATTATTTAAGAAAAATATGTTGCTTATGTTGTTGTTGTTGTTGTTGTTGTTGTTATATGTTACAGTTGCTTCAATGTATTTAGGGGTGTGGTCCTGGTCGAGACATTCTCCTGAGCTCCAAACTGAATGGGAAAGAAAGCTGATTTAAGCAATTTTGAGCGTGGCATGGTTGTTGGTGCCAGACGGGTCGGTCTGAGTATTTCACAATCTGCTCAGTTACTGGGATTTTCACACGCAACCATTTCTAGGGTTTACAAAGAATGGTGTGAAAAGGGAAAAACATCCAGTATGCAGCAGTCCTGTGGGTGAAAATGTCTTGTTGATGCTAGAGGTCAGAGGAGAATGGGCCGACTGATTCAAGCTGATAGAAGAGCAACTTTGACTGAAATAACCACTCGTTACAACCGAGGTATGCAGCAAAGCATTTGTGAAGCCACAACACGCACAATCTTGAGGCGGATGGGCTACAACAGCAGAAAACCCCATTGGGAACCACTCATCTCCACTACAAATAGGAAAAAGCTACAGTTTGCACAAGCTCACCAAAATTGGACAGTTGAAGAGTGGAAAAATGTTGCCTGGTCTGATGAGTCTCGATTTCTGTTGAGACATTATATATATATATATATATATATATATATATATATATATATATATATATATATATATATATATATATATATATACACATTTATTTATTTATAATATATATGGATATATGTATAAGTAAGTGCTTAACACTATTGCAGTAGCTGGGAGAGACAACTTTCATCATGGCAAAAACGTTACTGAGATGCTGCCTGCATGTGGTTGACATTACGAGATCTTGTCTTTTTTATTTCGATCTAAATAGAAACATCCAGTTGACACAAAATTCCCTGGAGTTGCTTCTGAGCATATAAAATAAGAGGACGAGTATCACTATGGCTGTGGTTGTGTGTGAATGAGAGAAGCAGAGAGGCAAATAGAGAGAGATTGGAGTAAAAATTACAGAAGACAAATAATAGGACTGTATCTACAGTGTCTTGAGTTTTATGACGGGCCTTGTTTAATAAAAGCATCAAACGTGACACATGCCCTCATGACCTAGATTGATGCCCCTGGAGTGTCTCAGTCTGTCCTGTATCCTGACAGAAAAGACACTTATTTAGAAACTGATAACTTTATTTAACATGAATATGACATGCAGTTAACTGGTGCAAGTTTGTTTAAACTTAAACATTAAATGTTGGACTGTCAGTTTTACATTTACATAATATTTTGTATGAAATAAAAAAACTATATAGCAAATACAGTAACTTTTATTTCACAGTATAACTCTGCTTCAGAGAGATACGGTCTGTCTGATGTCAGATATGAAGGGGAATGTAAAATGAAGATTTTATTTAATATTTCACCCACCCACTTATTTAACATAGTCAACATGTCCATCATCATCTGGGGATGCATTAGTCCATGCAGGTATAATGGAGCCGGACTCTGGTTAGTGGATTTGAGTCATTAGCTTCACAAGTTCTAGGGACATGAAAGCACAACAGCTGCGTAATACTTCCAGTAACAGTAGATAAGAGTTCTTTGAAAGTCCATTTATTTTTAGTATTAATATTAGCTTGAGTGCAATTTAATTAGATGTTCAGTAGGATTTAATTTATCATAATATCTTTCTTTTTTTTATGTAGTGTTGTGGTCTTCATCCAGTCGAGAAAATTGATTCTCTATCTTTGTAAACCAGGTCTGATATTTGTTTTTAATTAGGATTATGGCTTCAATTGTGTCTTATTGTGTTTTGGATTCAGATTTATAGCTGCTTGAAAACAAGGGTTTGGTTTAGTAGTGAGAATACGGAAGCCCAGTGTTGTAATGTGGAAAGCTTGAAGGGAATATCTTTTATTATATTACCAGCAGGAGTTATTGCTTGCTGCTAACATACCCATCACCGATTCCCAAAACTAGCTCTAACTCAGAAAGAGAACATCCTGATGTAAGACTTCCAAGTAAGAGCTAGAAAATGTGAGACTTCTCTTGAGAAATGTTGTTTTGGTTTTTTCACTACAAGCTAATACTTGAAAAGTAAAATAAATAAAATAGAGCAACATCTTTGCTTTTATAGTCTCTTGGAATCCAGAAGCTATTGCTTTTCCCTCCTTTTTTTTTTTTTTTGTTGTTGCCTGGGAAACTGTGTTATCATGAGGCGGGTGCTTGTTGTTAAGTGATCCACCCTCAATGTTTTTCGGTGGAAGCATGCCCAGAACAGCCAGGAAATGAAGTTAACTGAGCAGTTCTCTTTGTTCAGTGCCATGGCATATCTCATTTCTCTCATGTCTGTGACGAACATTTTCTGAAAATTATGTGATGCATAGAACTTTCTAAAAAATCAAATATCTTTATTTTACTACTGATGAGGCAATTCCTGATTAATAAGCATTCATTCATTCATTCATTCATTTAGGCTTTACACTGACAAATGCAATATTCAAAAACTATGCCAACACTAAAACTGAAGAAAATGGCTGTAAATATGAGCACAGCTGAGCGAAACCCTTCTTTCGCAAGACACGTCATAATCAAAGAAACTTGATTTCTGTCATAATAACTCAGTTTTGACAAAACGTAGAAGCTGCAATTTGATTTGCACTGCAGATCAGTACAGAGGGATTTCTCATACAATCTCAAAAGTCTGGAATTTGGATAATGAAAGTTTTGTTCATATTCCCGGAACACTTTAGAGAGAGATTTACATGAGTCCTTAAATGTCGAAGTGTTCACTTGCATTGTGCAGTGCTGCGCAATGATCAGCTCCCCTCCTCTTGAATCCACCAGCCCAACTACTGCTGGCTTTACTCTGAAGCAGCCGCATTATACTGTACCACTGCATTTATGTATGATTGTAACCAAGGCAACAAACAACATAAGGAACAGAATGGACAGATTAACCGACTGGGTGTGAAGCGAATCTAGGGTTCTTAATACGCACATAATTCCTCCAATTAGCCATTCCTCAGAGACACAACGCAAGTCTTTTTGGGAAGGTTCTGACTGCAGCTGCTTGTGGTGTTGTGGAGGTATTAGACGGGTAAGATAAAATGCACTGCCCTCTTTGAAGCATGTATTGTGCTCTTTTATGTTGTCCATTGCGTCTCAGGAATGTTTTCATGCACACTCCATATTTACACTACAAAAGTACATTTTTGCATTTTAATGTGGATAAAATGTCTTTATTTTTTGTATAATGATTTCCAGCGTTATCATTTGTGTCAGAACTCTCCTTATGTGTGCGTCTTGGTGCTGTACTAAGCCATCTGGCAACAACTGTTTCAACACAGCTTGATAAGATTCACCCTTTGAAGAGACCTATAAATCCTGCTGTCTGTTAGGCCTGTGATGGCCTTCTACAGACTTCTATCTCAAAAAATGTGGTGTGTTGCATTATTTAATAGTTGAACGTAAAATATGAGATGTTTTTTGCAGGTTATTAGAAATTCTGTTCAGAGGAGCTTGTGTCCCTTTGATTTTAAAAGTGTCTTCCATGAAGAATGTTATTTTGTTTGATAATTACTTTAGGTTATGTTTAGAGATGCACCAGTCAACTGGCCAGGGACCAGAATTGTGCCCATTTCTTACCCCCTGCCAGATTATTACCCCATAATATCGGAAATAGACCAAATATGAGCATAGTGGGAAATTACATCTGTTTTGTTGTAAACAGCAGCTGATTTCTACGTCTTTCCAGTCACAGAGCACTTTATTTTGGGATTTGTTTAAATGAGGGATCATCTTTAACTTAGTCCAGATTGGGGGAATTGTAATTAATTTTATTATGCAAAAAACAAATACAAAATAAAAAGTTGCATCAAAATTTGCATAGATTTTTGTTTGTATATGCTGTCAATTTTAAAAAAAATTAGAGTCAGCAAAAATCTGTATGTGGGCAGGGCACACTTACAAAAAAATCGGAGTCTGCCAAGAAAATTGCAGTCAGTGCATCTCTAGTTATGCTATCGATATACTTGGCAGAAAATATATTCATATTTAAAATTTGGTCACTTCAGTTGAGTCACATCTTCCTTAAAATATTTGCTTTAAGCATAATTTACTCACTTTCAGGTTGCTTAATACTTTTTCTTCTTTGAAACGTGAGGAGATTTTATTATTGAAATCTCAAAGCTACTGTCCATTAGATGAAACTGCATGGTCACCAGCTGTCAATTTCAGCTGTTTCTGGGTTTTTGGTGTAGAAGTTAATAAAAATATAATTATTATATGGGATATTTTTTTTTTATGTTTACTTTGAATCACAAATCAAAAATTTGCTCAGAAACACAGATGTCTCAAGGCAGAGATAAAGCTGCATTTTTAGCAGGTTCACTTTGAGAATTAAAAGTCTTCATAGAAAAAGTAATACATGAAAACGAATAAGTGGAATAACTCATTTTCTTGGAAGTAAATTTTTCATCTCACTGGACCGATGGTTAATTGTGGAGGAGTGACAGATCAAAGACATTAACTAAAACCTTGCTTTGACTTTTTAAAGAGAGGCTATTTTTCCTTTTTTTTTTTTTTTTTTTTTTTTAACAGTTCAAATTTTGTATGTATTACACTTTTTTGACAAACTTTCAGAAATGGACAAAAAAAAAAGAAAATACTAACATTCCTGTGAATGAGTTCTGTGCACTTAATGTATAGTATAGCCAGGGGTCATTTAGGGTTTATGAAATTTAATTTCTCCTCCTGATTTATGTAAATCACTGGGGTATTCATCTAATGTATGGCCACAATTGAGTGCAATATCTCATAAAGATTGTAAGCTTAAAGTCTTAAAAAGTCGTCGTCATCTTCTAAGCCCTGAAGATGGGTTAGTTTAACAATTGGACTCTGGAAAGCACAACAATAGCATTAGTAAGCCTACATCTGACTCTCAGATAAATTTTAATATTAGATGGCTTTTTTTAAATATTAAATTCTTCATCCAAATTTGAAAAAGTGAAGTTAACAGATTTCTAAAACTACTTGAAACAGAGGGGTAAAAATAAAATAGTTAAAAATAGTTTTCTAGGCCATTTAAATGGGTGTATAAATCATTTTCTTTTAGATGCAGAAGCTGCATTTAGGTTGCAGTTTTATCTCTTTTAAAGCATCTGGATGTCTCAGGCAATAAACATGACAAATGTGCCCTTGATTAAAAGTTTAATACATATTTAGTCACCTTGCAGTTTTGTGTTATATGGTCGGCTGCACATGCAGGGCTGACTGTACATCATTACTCAATAAATATCTGGACATGTAATACTGACTTGAGTTAAATTTGTTATATATAATTTATAAACTTCAACTAAGACAAAAAGGCAAATGCAGTGTAAAATACAATTAGCATAGCAACAAGAAAAACTCCTTAGAAGAAGTGCTTAGTGGTCATTTTCACTACAATTGATAAATGAGATGTGAGATGGTGCCATGATTGTCCAATCAGAATCAGGTATTTCAGAGACCTATGTAAAAAAAGAAAAGTGTTTATTATGTCCATGATTATGCATAATCATCTTTTGTTGTGTGTTTGAGGACAACTCCCTTGTTTTTAAGCCTCAGCATTCATGGCCAGAGTACATTTACAACCAACAGCCTGATGCTATGATTGTGCCAAATGAGAGACACAACAACATGATGCACCATCAATTAGATTACTAAGTACCCATTTCTAAAAATAAATTCATCCATATGAATGTGTTTTCATATATGTCTGTCTCTGTTTGTTGACTCACAGCTAATTGATGCTATGTTTCTTCATTTGTTTGATTGCTGCAAGAGAGCATACTTTTTAGCTAAGAGGAGAATAAAACACACTTGTAATGGCTGATGGAGGCTTGATGGTCAATTTAGTCTACGCTCAAATGGAACTTTGTTAACTGAATATAGACAGATACATAATGGAATTTCAGGACAAGCTGTAACAAGGTTGTTATAAGACATTGATGTCTATCAATGACATCTTTCTACAGGCAAATCTGCCTGTTTTTAAACTTCTATTGCTTATATTTTTATTTTTGTGCACGTTTACTAATGTTTTTATTATTATTATTATTATTTAAACTGGTCAGAGGACATTTTTTATTGCTGAAATGTTACATTTGTATAGTTTAAGAGACTTAATTCTTAGTTATATTTGTTTTGATAATGCTAGATAGGTAAATATAATGTACTTCTAGAAATTCTAACTTTAATGTCTTGGCAATTCTGAGCACAGTTTGAAACAATGTTGGTCTTTTTCTCAAGAGAAATGGATTTGCTGAGACAAAAGTCTCCATTTGATCTCTATTTAATATAATTGCTGTCCAGAGCAGATGTAATTTGTGTTTTATCTTTTTGATAAGTGCTTCCAACTCACTGGTAAAACAATAATACAGTTAAACAGTCCTGGCAAACTGATGACCTCTCACGATTGAATAAAAAAAAAAAATCATTATTTGTTTCAAACAATGCTGGTCCTCTTGTAACACTTCCAAAATCTTATTTGATGTTAAGCTCAGTTGGCTGCCTTACTTATGTACACTTTATGGCTTTGCAGAATGCCTTATAGTAAAAGCTGAGTGACCACAAATGTAGACATGACTGGCAGCTATGCAGAGAGAGAGCCAAACAATGCCTAAGGCTTCAAACTGAATGTTCAGCGTTACAGAGCACAGACAGATTCCACAGTGAAGAGACACATGAATGCACACAATTACTGAAGCTGGATTGCGTAATTTATCAGAATAAAGGTAAAGGGGTTATATTTTGTCTTTTGCTTTCTAAAGCCCAGATAGGCACAGATGACCCCCTAATCCTCAGAAGATTTAGATGAGCGTGTAAAAGCTAAATGGCTAAAAAAAAAAAAAAAAATTTACAAATTTGTTCAACAGAAATTTGCTTAACAAGGGGAAAAGATTTCCTTGGTGTCCTCATTTCTGGCCTTTTCCTGACTTCTGCTGGAAAAGAAAAAGTGCAGCTGCCACTGAGAGAATATGGTCCAAATTATTCTTTCATATCTTTATTGTCATACCTAACGGATTCTGTTTTATTACTTGTGATGATTGCATTTTTGCATGCAACTTAGATGTGATGAGACCCTTTCTGGGAAAATAAAGAAACCTTACAAATGAAATCTCTTAATATCTCAGTTGTTTTTCCCTACACAACAGTTAGTTTAAAACGGAGAGTAAATGGAGACTTAAAATTGTAAAAGCCAGTGTTATGTGGGGGGGTCGGGATGAACTCAGTAGCAGACGGGAAGACAAGATTTATTAACACAAAAGGGGAAAACAAAACCCACGAGGGGGAAAACACTGACTAGAGTAGACACTAAGTAACTTAAGACACGATAAACAAAGACTCGAAACACAAGACGACTAACTACAAATAAACTATAACAGGTCTCACAACGTCTTCTTCCAAGGGCAACACAGAGTAACAATATATCACAATGTGGAACAATCACAATGAGGAACAATGAACCGACAAAAGACAGAGCACACTAGGGGATCTAAATAGGGGAACTAATTAAGACACAACAGGTGGCACAGATAAGGCAATCACGACAAGACTAGGATAACAAGGGGGGCGGGGCAAGGGGACGAGACAACACAAGCACATGGCCCAAAGACAAGGCCATGTGCTTTTACACAAAACACGGGTCTGTCATGATCCTGCCTCAAGACTAGAGAAAAGTCAGGACATGAAGGCAGAATAATGACAGCCAGAGATTTCAGTGAACTCTAAGATTTTTTAAAATGAATTGTTCCAAGATTATCTTAGTTACACTTTTCAAATTAATTTTATAGCTTGTTACGAATGAGGTCAAATCTCTACTCAAAGAGTATTTAAAAAAAATAAATAAATAAACAGGGAGCCAATCAAAAGACTCCCTGGAGTCCCCGCTCTCACACCCAAGGTTTCAAAATACCAAAAACACTCTTAAAAGTGAAAAAGTTAATTTATTAAACAGAAGTAGATAAGGAGCAACATAAGCTTCAAAAGGGGGGAAAGCCAAAACAAATAACAAAACAGAGCTAAGTCATTTTGAAGATATTAACCTAGACTTAAAATAAATGAAAAAAGTACAAAAGCTTCCCTCCCTAATTATCATAACCAAGAGAAAACAAATAATAAATTAAAAAGGCACCCACCTCCCTACCATGTTCCAATTAGATAAGGATCAGGATTAAACAAAAAGAATCATAACTTAGCAAAAGATAGTGGTTTACATCAAATGTCTCATAGCAATCATTTAACAAACACGATGGGCACCATGCTACATAAAGAACACATCTGTCTTTCAAACAAGGAAGTCATGAGAGCAGGGAGCCGTAGATCCATGGTGCAGCAGACTTAAATACAGCGCCAATCACTCCAGTAACCAATCAGGTCACTCTTTAACAGCTCCACCTGTGAGTCTAGAGTGAGAGTAACAAAAGAGAACGAAAGAAAAACACTCCAGGGAAACTAGACCACGAATACACATCTTCCCCATGAACCACACAAAATACTACCGTACACTGCCACGTAACAAACTCTATACACTTTTTGTTTTTCCTTTAGATAGTTAATATTTAAATGAAATTATGAGTTATGAAAGAACATCCTCTGATAAAATAAATACTCCTCTCTGTGCTTTTTTGCAGTGTGGTAAGTTTACACACAAACAAAAATGTCCTGCATTAATGTAACTGAGCTTTTGATCGTACACTTTTGTAGATTAATAGACCTTGGTCAGATTCGATGCCATATTGAATTTTAGAGATGCATCGTCCATCAATCGGAACCAACTAGTTTTTGCTCAATAACCTGCGATTGGCAAACTGCTTTTTGTTTTATTTTGCACACAAAATTCATTGCAATCATTTCCCAAAATGTAATTTGTGTAGAAACAGGACATTAGCAGAGGCCAGATAAAAACTGCTGAAGATGAGAAAATACTGTACCAGACAATGCAAAGCTCGCTATTCACTATATGTGAAATATTGGAATTAGATTCGAAATATTGATTTAGGGATGCAGGGTTTATATGTATCTCTGAAAGGTGCACTAAGTTAGTCTTACCAAACAATGTTGATATTTGAAAGCACCAAAACATACACGCCCATACCCCAACAGGACCTCTCTCCTATTTTGATAACCCCGCCCTACATGTATGTAGACAACCCTGGCAGCGACAATGGCAGAGTCTGCAATGCCTGCATGCCGCAACATATTCAAGCAAAAGCCAACACACATTAGTTGTGTGAAACAAAGACAATCAATGTTACTCACCAATCAAGAAACAGATCAAACTCGGCGTCCAATTCCAGTCCTTCCCTCTCCTTGAGTTTTCTCCACCGTTGGAAAACTGCTCCAATATTTACTGGAGATTGTCCTACCTTTTGCCTGATTGTAACCCTTTTTTTAATGTTTTGTTCCTCCACAATAACCATCCTGTGCATTCACTGAGCACTCTCTTCTCCCTATCATTAGACATAGCCCTCACTGCTTATTTGCAGCAAATGTGGTCAACACTGTGGTCAAAAGCATTTTTCAAATAATGTTTAGTGCATCAACTCCATATAATATGAAGTAGTGTTTATAAGCACAGCAATGAAAACGAGGCTGTAAGGGACAAATTAACAGTCTTTACAATGGCACAAATTGTATAAAGGTCCTAAATAACTTAATCTTCACCAACTCACAACTTTCAAAACTGTTTTATAGAATTTATGCCTGCTGAAAGCATTTTTTTCTTTCCAGAAAGATATTTTGGCAGATGAATAATTGGTATGTTGTTAAACAACAGTATAATCCATTAAACGCATTGCACATCCCTTGAAGACCTGTTTATATTCATGGCAAATATTCAATGCCACTACCCTAAGGTCTATAGTTATTTTTAGATGAAACATGGTATACCTGGTTACAGAAAATGCATACTAACAAAGTGAAATAAATAAAAAATTAAAAGCATGCCACAGGCAAATAGAGCTAGTCAACACAGTTAATCAAAACCGCTTATGCAAAATGGTAGCATACACACTAAATAAATAATTCCCAATTTAGTTTTTTAAATATCTCTTTTCACCCAACTGTCTTTAAAGTGCTCCTCTCCCCTCATTAGCGTGCATGTATTGGCCTTGCAAAGCCAATGTCTCCTGCAATCATAGAGGCCAAGGGGAGATTAATTAGAGACCTTGGTGCTCCTGTGATGGGCAAAGCAAACAGCCTCTCGCTCAGCCTGTAATTTATGTAATGCCTCCTTTACTGTGGATATCAGGAATGGCCTTTTTTGGTCGATACTCTGGCACTGGGTGGTAATGATGCTTCAGTCTGCCCTCCTGCCTTTTCTGGACTATTATGGGAGAGTGGAGAATAGAACATAGGATGTTTTTTTTGTACTATAACATCAAACAAAGGGTTTCAGAGTAAGTTCAAGCCTGGCAGAGTTCAGAGGCGTGCAGTGCATGTGAACTGTTGTGCTGGTTTTTGTCTTGATTCTTTGTTCAAGCTGAAAGCCTGAAGCGTTTAGAGACAAAATTCCCGTCACATTATCCGGTCGAGCTTCAGTGTGATTGAGGACTGTCATGGCGTTTGGCAAATTATTGGGTCAGACCCGATTAGCGGTGTAATTGTACTGCCAGCCTGATGTGTAATTGCTTGTTTGTGTGAGGCCTTTTTGTTGTTTGTTTCAGTGTGTAATACTGAGATGGATAATGGCTGTCCTCCCAGCTCTCAAAACAGTAAAGTTACATTTTTAGAAGAATTGGCAACAGTTCTGAGAAGTTTATAGGCTCTTCTGAGAAAATTTAACTTATGGAGTATCACATGACATGCTGCATAAGGGGAATTTAGAGGTCTGTGGGCTTTTGAGCTCTGCGTGTAGTGCATTTAGGTTTGAACACTTTGTTCATCTTTGTTTGTTTCATTAGTTTTATCGTCAATTTTAATGTTACATTTTTATTACCAGTTTATTACCAAAGGAATGCCAGCCTTGGAATCCTCCAAAATAAGTTCACATTAAATCAAGTACTAACACAAAATGTGTATATATATATATATATATATATATATATATATATATATATATATATATATATATATATATATATATATACTGTATATGTGTGTGTGTGTGTGTGTGTGTGTGTGTGTGTGTGTGTGTGTGTGTGTTTTGGTCAAACTATCCCTTGAAATGTTTTATTTTGATAGGATCCAACGTCACTCTTATTATTTGATACCCTAATGCAATTAATTTAAGAAGAATGTGATTAATCTATCTGATATCCCTGTCGTCTTTTTATTTATTTATTTTTTGCTTGAGCTCAAACCTTATCTGTCAGAAATAAGCATGATTACTGTATGTTCAAAGAATCTGAATTTGTTTAGAGCTACTTCCTGTCACAAGTGGAAATTGTCACTTTCGGAATAAATTGTAGGCATTACTCATGTGTGATTATGAGAGTGCTGTCTGCCAACCCCCCCCCCCCCCCCTTTTCGTTCACTTTTTCTCGCTCTCAGATAAATGAGAATTTATTCCTCCTCTTTGAGTTCTGACTTAGTGAGAAAAGCACAAGGTCGCAGAGCGCACTCGCAGCTCAATAGAAGAAAGAACGAAACAACTGTGTGCATTTTTTAATTGTCAGTGAATGAATATGGAGTGAATGAATATGGAGGCTTCACAGTAAAAGCTCTTCATAATTGATTAAATCCACACCATCATAAACACGCACATCAGTGGCTTTTCAAAATATCCACAGTTAAAATGTGCACTTAAAGAGTGGATAGAAGACAAAAAATTCTCTAGCCATCAATGATATTGTTCTTTGAGAGGCTGGTAATTTGCTTGGTAATGTCGAACATGTGGGCTACAGGATGATTAGACTCATGCAGTGTTGATCTGTGTCTCTACATTATATGCTACCTCCTTTAATATATCTGTCAGCAACCGAACGCAAATCCTAAGTTCAGTTGCTTAGAGAATTAAAAACACCCCTCTCCTCAATAAATGGCATGGTTTGAGATGTCCAAATCATGCATGTCTGTAACATGCCATTAAATAACTTGTTGTGTTTGTTTTCCAGGGCAGGAGCAGCCATGCCATTTGGCTGTTTAACTCTGGGGGAGAAGAAGGACTACAACAGTCCTTCAGAGGTCACTGATAAGTATGACCTGGGACAGGTAGTGAAATCGTGAGTACAAATCTATGGTTTTGTCTACCTCTTGTTTATTGTAATCTTTGTTCCAACTATACGTTTGTGAAACATTCTCCTGTTTAACACTTTTCCAAATTTAATATAGTTTTTTTTTTGTTACAAATTTCTCATTTACCCAAAAAATAATAATAAAATTTATTACTCTAGATTCTGAATCCCAGATTTTCAGTGTTGACTCAACAGCACTGTATATGTGTTTTTATTGTCTTCGATAACAGGGAGGAGTTTTGTGAAATCTTCAGGGCAAAGGATAAGAACACACTGAAAATGTACACCTGTAAAAAGTTCCTGAAGAAAGATGGAAGAAAAGTACGGAAAGCAGCTAAAAACGAGATCCTCATCCTGAAAATGTACGTTTTACATGCATGCTATTTATATGATCCACATTTTAGTGAAGAAAGGTGCTTGCAGATGGTGCTTAGTGTTGAAATTGGTTTAACACGAGTGGCAGAATGCAGTCAACTCTTTATCATGCAAATTATTTTATTTCCTTTCACAGTGTCACAGTTTCTCTCTTGCTTTCTCTCTGTCTCTCCCCGCAGGGTGAAGCATCATAACATCCTCCAGCTGGTAGATGTCTTTGAGACGAGAAAAGAGTACTTCCTCTTTCTGGAGCTGTACGTTCTTTCAGATTTTTGTGTGTGAGAATGAATAAGAAAGTTCAAGAGTGTGATTGGATACTTTTTGTTTTCGTTACATTTAGATTTTAAAAGCATAACTGAGGCGAAATGAAAAATTCTGTTATTATTTAGTCATGCTCACGTTGTTCTTTTTTTTCTCAAGATGGATAGGGATGTGGAATATAGAATATACTATTTTCCCTATATTAAAATGTATTTATTTATTTATTTATTTGAGATTGGTGTAGTTGGGACAACTTTTTTTTTTCATTCTCTTGTACCTTTATCCTGTTACTATTGTGTAAATTAAGTGAACAGAATCAGAATAAGTAAAAACATAAAAAAATAATTCAGTGGGGACTAGGGTTTTCAAGCTGCAGATTGTTTAAATGTTGACAAAATGTTTATGATATCTTTACATAAATATGCATTTGCTTCAGTTTGTATCTTGATCACTTTTTCTATAAAGTCAAAAGACATCTTTCTAAAATCATCATGTTACAAGGACAAGCTTGATTCTCACATGAATATTTGGTTTGACCATTTTTATTTTTATTTTTTTTTTACTTCAGAGCCACAGGAAGGGAAGTGTTCGACTGGATCTTAGACCAGGGCTACTACTCAGAACGTGACACCAGCAATGTGATCCGGCAGGTGCTTGAGGCTGTGGCTTACCTGCATTCTCTTCAGATTGTTCACAGAAACCTAAAGGTGACTTGGGCCTTTACTACCATCTAATGGTCACCACATGGTAATGCACCAGAAGGCAGTCTTACACTCTATTTTCAGGAGACAGAGGTTAATTAGACACCTTAAAGGGTTATTTCATGCCATAAGGAAAATTATTCTATTATAATTGGCATGTCTTGCATCTCTTGTTTTTTTTAACACAATCCTGAACATTTCTGATTGTTTTAAAGTCAAGATGCAAGGTAAAGTTTTTTTAATTGATTGCACTATTATATCTTCTCACCCCGTCAGCTGGAAAATCTGGTCTACTACAACCGTCTGAAGAACTCCAAAATTGTAATCAGCGATTTTCACCTGGCCAAACTGGAAAATGGTCTTATCAAAGAGCCATGTGGCACACCAGAGTACCTTGGTAAGAAAAAGTGTCAAAGCTTTCAGAAGTAACTGCACCCTATGGGAATTATGAATCCTTGTGAATTAGGATTAATCATATAAATATATATGGATATGATTAAAATATATTTAACTTAATAATGAAAAACGAATGTATTTAAGTTACTTAAAAGTAACAACGTATAAATAATAATATAGCCAATGAATTTGGTACACATCATTTGTGATTTTTACTATCAAAAATGTGTAAAATATTTGTGAAATAATGATTGATATGCATTTGGTTTGGTTTAAGGAAAATAGTTAATTAACTTTTTAATTGATGGTCACACCATTTGACATGTTTTGCAAAAATGTATTAAACTAACATGAATACAAAAACGACATGTCCAAGAACACTATAATATAATATAGTGTTTTGCACTGTATTATATTACATATTTGTCATTTTCTCTTATAGCTCCAGAGGTGGTTGGCAGACAGAGATATGGCAGACCGGTGGACTGCTGGGCCATCGGGGTGATCATGTACATCCTGTGAGTTCATGTGTCGTTTTTTTTACACATTTCATTCATTGTGTAAGATGGTCCAACGTATTCATTTCATTGTGCTCTTGAACCAGATCTTTATTAGTAGTCTCCATAGATGTCTGTATTGGAGTCACTTGCCTGACCCATCCATTAGGTCATTGGCATACTTTCCATTTCCTGTAGTCACATTGCTTGGTAGCTCATCATTACCACTCTGTAAGTGCACAGTATCTCCTGTAACTGTTTCTCTCCTTAACCTCTCCACAACAATCAAATGTTGTTCATATGGTATTGTTGTCATAATTAACCCCTTGTCCTTGGAAATTTTAAAGGGTTAGTCCATCCAAAAATGAAAATTATGTCATTAATAACTCACCCTCATGTCGTTCCAAACCTATAAGACCTCCGTTGATCTTCGGAACACTGTTTAAGATATTTTAGATTTAGTCCGAGAGCTCTGAGTCCCTCCCTTGAAACTGTGTGTATGGTATACTGTCCATGTCCAGAAAGGTAAGAAAAACATAATCAAAGTAGTCCATGTGACATCAGAGGGTCAGTTAAAATTTGTTGAAGCATCGGAAATACATTATGGTCCAAAGATAACAAAAATTACGAATTTATTCAGCATTGTCTTCTCTTCCGGGTCTGTTGTGAGTGCGACTGCTGTGACTGTTGACGTACGATGCTGCTGATGTGATCTTTGTTATTGGGTGCACCAGAAAACACGTCAGCAGTGTCATACGTCAACATTTTGGACCAAAATGTATTTTCAATGCTTCAACAAATTCTAACTGACCCTCTGATGTCACATGGACTACTTTGATGATATTTTTATTACCTTTTTGGACATGGACAGTATAGTGTACACACAGCTTCAATGGAGGGACAGAAAGCTCTCGGACTAAATCTAAAGTATCTTAAACTGTGTTCAGAAGATGAACGGAGGTTTTATGGGTTTGGAACAACATGAGGGTGAGTTATATATGACATAATTTTCATTTTTGAATGAACTAACCCTTTAAGGTTCTGGTCATATGTGTGTTTACAGTGTGTTTGTGTGTTCTACTCACTGCTGTGTGTGTACACTTGGATGGGAGAAATGCAGAGCACAAATTCAGAGTATGGGTCCCCATACATGGCCACGTACTTTCATTTTTACTTCATAATTTTCAACAGACTGTCAGGAAACCCACCTTTTTATGATGAGACAGAAGATGACGATTATGACAATCATGATAAGAACCTATTCCGGAAAATTCTGTCTGGAGACTACGAGTTTGACTCACCCTATTGGGACGACATCTCTGACTCAGGTACAATACACAACTCACTACACTGTAGGTGCGGGTTGGATCTGTGGCACTCTGATCTGATCAAAACACAGACTCAACCTTAAATATCTGCTTTGCAGCAAAAAGCCTAGTTGCATGTTTAATGGAGATAGACCAGGACCAAAGAGTGACCGCACAGGAAGCCATCAATCATGAGTGGTAAGGAGCCTTTGTTAGTGCAGAATCAGCATTTTATAACCATTTATATGCCATTTAATAAAAAAAATAACTGCTGTAATTTTTTTAGGATATCTGGAAATGCTGCCTCAGACAAGAACATCAAAGATGGTGTTTGTGCTCAGATCGAGAAAAACTTTGCTAAAGCTAAATGGAAGGTAAGGTTTCAAATAAATACTGTTCTTTTGAACTTTCTGTTGTTCAGAGTAATATTACTCGAGCACCAAATCAGCATATTAGAATGATTTCTGAAGGATTAATTGACACTGAAGCCTATGAATGGCTAATGGAAATCCAGCTTTGACATCATATGAATAAATAAAAATTTTAAATATATATTAATATATAAGTTATTTTGAACTGTATTAATATTTCAGAACATTACTGTTATTTCAATAAGTTTATGTACTGAAATTTATTAATTTATTACTCTTTTAAATGACTGTTTTGAGTTAAACGTTTTGTATCAAAACATTATTATAATATATATATATATATATATATATATATATATATATATATATATATATATATATATATATATATATATATATATATATATATATATATATATAATATTTATATATATATATTTTTTAAATTATGCAGAAAGCTGTTCGTGTTACCACCATGATGAAGAGACTCAGGGCTCCAGATCAGAGTGACTCTGGAGCCTCTAGTCCTGCAATGGGAGCCTCAGGAGGACCTGTTACCCCCAGCAGCACCCCTGTTCCCCTGGCTGCCACACCAGTGCCTGCCTGCACCACCCTGGTTGGCCAGGATCACCCCTAGGCCCAGACACAGGAGTCCTCGACTCCAATGCGGTGTAATGGAGAGATGTTAACATCCCAGCAGAGTAGTGGGGAGACTAGGGAGGAATAGAATGGCTGATTACATTCAGACAAATATAGTGGAAAATAGAACAGCACCCACACACGACATATAAATTCAGTTCAATTGTTTAATTAAAGTTCAATTGTGCTTAAAAGCTTGATCTCCATTTTACATTTTCATTTGTGCAAAATGCTGTTATCTAGGAAGACTTTAAAATTTAAATCCTAGTCCCATAGTAGTCCATCTGTATTTTCTTAAATAGCTTTATCAAAGAAATATAGTTTGTTACTTCTTAAATAATAATATGTGTTTTAATTTCCATTGTTAATTCAAACAAATTCAAAACTTCCTCTTCAAAACATTGCTACCATCTTTTTAATGGTATTATACAAAATAATATCCAGTACCTGTGTGAAGTTTATTTAGTTCTTATATTTACTTAAAAAAAAAAGTTTAATTAAAAGTTTATGCAGTTAAATTATTTTCAGTTGTATTTATTACATACCTGAAATTTACAAGTGGAAAACGGATATTTTCTAGACATTTGTTGTTTTTTTCAACATTGCAAATAGCAAATGACCATTTAAACAAAAATGTAGCCTGAAAAGATTAATTTTAGAGCCTTTAAAGAAGATAATTCACCTAAACACAAACAAAATTAAAGCAGCAGAATATTGTGTGTCTGTATAAAAACATATATAACATATATAAATTTTAATACAGACCTTTATCCAAATGTTTGTTTGATCCAGAAGAGCCCAGCTGCGGTATTACAATTCATATCAATATTTCATCGCATAATATTAGCAAACCAGCAACTAAAACTGCTGTTGTATTTCCTTCATGGTCATGTCATTGTTTTTGTCAATACTATCAGTATAAAATTACTTGGTGTTTCTGTACTGCTGAATCATATTTATTTTGCTGTACAATCTTTACAGAAATTATGTAGCTCTTTTTATTCAGTATGCCCTTATATCCGTATTCTATAGAGTACTGCATTTTATATAGAATAGAACTGGTTTCATTGAGTCTGATACATTGAGGCCTACAGGTTGCCAGAACGTTCTGTAAATGTGCAGTACAAACAAAGCAATATGAATATTGCTGTAATACTGTGAAACTGCTCTACAGATGATAAGGTGTTCCTGCCATATTTCATACAGGTAGCCAAGCAATTTGCTCTTGATGGTTGTTTGTGTACTCCTCTCATAGCTGTATATTATGTTCAGTTATTGTATTTAGCCAAAAATCTAGACCTAATTTTTACTGTCCATGTGGAGAGAGATGAATCAAAATGTCTTTAATCTGCAAATCCTGCTGTAGTTCATGTCCATTATGGCATATTTATTTGTTTATTGTTGTTTTAATTGATTGTCTTTAGCATGATCTCATATTAATTTTTAAGTATTAGCTGAATATTCTCCCCATTGTACATAGCTTCACTGAGTTTTCTCTGTTAGTACTATCTCCTGGAGTGTCTCAGTAATGTAAAAGGATCAGACATACATTTTGATTGACCTCTGTCTTAGGGTGACAACCATTTTCCCAGGACAAATTCTGGCCAGGAATTCTATATTACCTAAAATATCCCGTTTTTGGCTTTGTTTGCACTGTGCAGACCAATTGTTGTATGGCAAAATACTTTGATGTACTTTTGCTGCTTCAAGTCGAACACTAAAATGTACACATATGTGCATCGCTTTGACCATTCTCTGTAGAGCCCACCTTCTCATGCACTACGATTGGTCGATTACACACAATGTCTGCATGTTACTGGTCAAACGATCATTACTTTCATTAAGTGTGAAAACAGGAAACCAAAGGCAAAACCTGGATATTTTAGGCAATCTAGAAATCCTGGCCAGAACGTGTCCTGAGAAAATGGCACGTTTGGTCACCATACTCTGTGTGCATTAGTTTGACCTCTACTGAAAACCAGAATTTTCTCCTCTTTATGACGCACTGACTGTAGGCTCTGTAAACACTGAAATATATTTTCTGAGAAAAGTTTTCACAGAAGACAGAGCAGAAAAATGTTCAGAGTAAAATGTGTGATTCATCATTTTCATGTATCAGATCAGCCTAATGTCTTTGTCACTGTTTGTGGCTTCTGTATTTTGTTACTCGATATGCAGAATAAATGTTTTTGGACAGTGTATGTTTCCATTGTGGTTCTTATTTCTGGTCTAGTACTAAATTTAAATAGAACATTTTGCACGAAGTCCATTACCTATTGTCCCCTGATTCACTGCAATTGCTAATTGAGTATACATATACATAGTGAATGTGTAATGGATTAAATAATTATAGCTGCAATAAATATCCAATTAAATGTATAATGCTTTAATTTATAATGTATAGTCTACAATGTATACAATTTATAATGTCTATACATTTTTTTTTTTGACGGACAGATTCTAATTACATTTGGCATGTAATCCTTTAATATGGCTATATATATATATATATATATATATATATATATTTTTTTTTTTTTTTTTTTTTTTTTTTTTTTTACCGAGTCTTAAAACTACAACTCCAGTAAGCCCTCATTCACCGGAAACGGAGTATATGCTTTTCCGCCTCTTTTTGTCGGGAAACCTAGTTCCAGACAAATAACCTGCGGAAAGATCTCTACAAACTAGGTGAGACGTCTTAAAATGCCTTTACAGACGTTAAGGTGAAGAAATAAGCCACTGTTATTCGTAGCTTTTTGTAAATTAAAGATACGAAAATACGAGAAAATACGAAAATCTTTCGTCCAGGAAATGTCTTGATTGAAAGCTAATAATAGCACGTTAGCCTTCTTTTATAAAGGCAGGTTTATTAGACTAATAATGCAATACTTGCCTTCTTGTTAATATATATATTTGAGTACTCAAAATGAAATGATGCTTATGTTTATCAATCTCTCAAACAACGGTGTATTTGACATCTGATTTTATTTAATCGCATTTAGTTCACGTTACTCACATTAGCCAGACGTATTGTGTTAGCATGACGCTTTCACATTCACAACGTAACTTGCTTTTCAATCCGAAACTGTCAGTTCCAATCTTGTGATATTATTTTAAACGATTTTATAAGCTTTCATCGTGTTGTAATGCAAATATGAAACAGTTAACGTTCATTTGATTGCATTTAATCTCTAGAGAGTGTAACGGTTAATGATTTGTGTAACTTAGTGGTTTCGATGAAAAAAAGAAAAGACCGTTATTTTCGAATTATTTGTTAGAATGTTGCTTTAACGCCAGGACGTTTAGCGAAGTTACAATATAATAAGTAAATTAAGTGATGTTTAATGATAAAGTACTATTTATTGATTTCCCAAGTGAAACGACGTTCTGCACGCGAAACTCGTGCTAAAGAAGAGTTTCGAGGAGAGGAGGAACACGATGTGGAACGGTTTAAGACCTGGACCACGAGGAGGAATGCCCTTTCGGTAAGAGATCTTAAATTAAGTACAGTTCTAAGACCATATACTTTACCAAACACAATGTACTGTGTTCCTACGGTTTTCTTACTGTGGGACACGCAACGTAAAACTTCAGATCAAAACTAAATGGCAAACCTAAAATAGCTCAAATTTATCGCACCTTAAATCCATTGTGCATGTCATATTTAAAACTATCTAAAGTTGCAGATTTTGTCACATGATATAAGAAATCTTCAATGAAATTTGTCTTCATAAAATCATGGCCACAGTGTTAGTGTGTTCAGTTCAATTCAATTTTATTTATATAGCACATTTAAAAACAACCATGGTTGACCAAAGCATATATGATATGATATGTAAAATTGATAGCCTGAATGCACTGTAAGTCGCTTTGGATAAAAGCGTCTGCTAAATGCATAAATTTAATTTAATTTTTTAATTTAACAATGTCCAGGAAAAATTTAAATAAAATGTCACACACAAACAAGACAAATACAGTAAGAACATCACAATGTCTCAGCTTGAAATAAAAGCAGGTGTGCTTTTAAGTAATGACTTAAAAATTCCAACAGTCTGAGCAGTTCTTATGTGTACAGGCAAACTATTCCTGAAAAAGCTTGGTCACCTTTATTTTTTAACCTAGTTTTCAGAACATTGAGGTGCTGATTGGATGACCTCAGTGCTTTAACAGGAGTGTGGACATATAAATACCCAGGCGCCTACCTATTTAAAATCTTAAAAACAAACAATAAAATATTGAAATCAATCCTGAAGCAGACAGGAAGCCAATGTAGTGAAGGTAAGACAGGGGTAATGTTCTCATACTTTAGTCCCATTTAAAAGACGAGCTGCTGCATTTTTAACTGTAAGCGTTGATGAGATGACTGATCCAAACCAACATATAAAGAGTTACAGTAGTCTAGATGTTATAAAAGCTTGTAAGTTAAAAAAATAAATACAATAAAATACTTATCCCAGTTGCATAGTTTATATTGTGAATTGCATTCACTAAAAAGTTGACAATTCACTTTCTGTACTTGATTTACATACACCTTCAATTACATATAGGCCTACATGTTTTCATTTAATAAAAAGCAGTAAGTGATCACTTGGTTTAGATTTTTTTAAATGCTTAAATTAGCAATCTTTTTTTTTATAGGCAAACAAAAATTTTGTTTTTATATTTAAATGTAAACATATAGATATATATCGGATTTCTTAAAAATGGACAATATCGAGATTTTTTTTTATATGTATCTCCCAGCCCTAGCATCTACACAAGCACTAAAATCCCCAAGACGACCAAACACAACAATCTCAGTCTTATTTTCATTAAGACAAAGAAAGTTCTTATCCAGCCATATTTTTAAATCTCTCAGGCAAGTAAGTAATGACAGAAATGAAGCTTTGTCATTTGTTTTGACATGCAAATAAATGTGTACATCATCCACATAACAGTGGTGATATTTTGCTTTCTAAAAATATAACCCACGGGCAGCATATACAAAGAAAACAACATAGGGCTCAATACTGACCCTTGGGAGACACCACAAAAAAGTGTGTCTTCCAAGACGTAATAAGAAAGAATCTACAAAGAAGTGCAAATCTTATACACTATTATATTTTATGTAGATTGGTTTTATTTTAAAACTTGCAATGATACTTGGGATAGTCTGGGCCACAAATGATGCATTTGTTTTAGCTTTCATTGCCCAGAAAACAAAGGACACATTTCGTGACCGCATTTGATGGAGCAGTATTTGAAGAATGCAGCCTCTGAATTGGGATACAGCTTGTCTTGTGAAAAAGAAAATAGATCGCTCTTTTGCAGTAATGTTTTTGATTTTATTGCAGTGGCGAACCTCGCGGAGGCATGTTTGAAGGCAGAGATGGCCCAAGACCTGACTTCAGAGGTCGAGATAGCATGAACATGGACAGGTCACCTATGGACATGAGGCGGTTCGACTGCCCACCTGATATGAGAGGACGAGACATGGGTCTTCATGACCCAGGAAGAGAGCCTTCTAGAGACTTTTTCAGACCTGGAGATGAAATGGAAATGAATTTTCGAAGGCGCTTTGAAATGGATCAGAGAAACAACCTTCAGAATCCTCCAGGTCTTATGGGTCAATCCAGGCCTCCGATGGATATGGATGGCAGAGACATGCAAGGTGGTAATATGAGGGGTCCAGAGGACAGATTCATGAATATGAGGGAGAGGGAGAGATTCCAGATGGATATGCCTGGGCTTCCCCCCATGGACATCAGGAGGAGACTTGCTATGGTGGCTATGGGTGGAAATGGAGATCATGGGGACATGAGAGACAGGGAGAGGCCACGGATGGGTGGCATTGATGGGTTCAATATGGACATGCCTCCCAGAGACAGACCGATGATGGATTTTGACAGGCGAGGTGTCACCCCTCCAATTATTCCAAGAGGAAGGTTTGAATCTGATATGGATCTAAGAAACCGCATGGGATCCTCCAATGATTTCAGAGAGCAGCCTCCTCAGATGTTTCGAGACCATGATGGCCTTCCCATGGATATCAGAGGAAGACCTGAAGTTCCTTTGGGTCGTGGTGGCCCAGAACCCATGATCAGTGGCGATGAGATGACCCTCAGAGACAGAGAATTCCCAGAGTCGATGGACAGTCCCATGGGCTTCAGAGGGAGAGAAAGTGAATCGCTCTCAGATGAGTGGCACGAGCATGGCATGAGAGACCGTGACCCTCTTCCGCCGATGATGGGCAGAACGCCACCACTTTTCCCGAGAGAGATGAAAGACAAGTTCTTCTCTAACCATGGAAAAGATGTGGACTTTGGAGAAAATTCCCAGTTCAAAGACCGAGACAGGCAGTCTGGGTTTCTGGGAAAAGCTGGCACAGGCTTTAATCGATCAGAAAGAGACTGCAAAAATATTCCTAGTGATTTCCCAGTCAGAGATCCAACTCAGAAGCCCTCACTTCTTCCACCGGTTCCCCCTCTAAATGCCAAAAGTAGAGATGGAGATAAACTCTGGCCAGGTGACCGAGATGAAAAGCCTGACAGAACTGCACCAGCAGGAAGTAGACCTCCATATTTCCAAGACAAGAACCAGTCAAATCGAGAGCATCATTTCGCCAGTGATCGAGTGCCCTTTAAGGGATCTAGTGACATGGCTTTAGATCAGGGACCACAGAGAGAGAGCTTGTCAAGGCCAAAGGAACCCCAGACTAATAGAAGTGAGCGTCAGGATCAGGATTATCGAGACATTGATTATCGCACCAGCTCAGGACGCAAATATGACTACAGTCTTGAAGATCTTCAAGGACCCGAGAAAGACATGAAGGAATCCAAACTTGTTCCAACTCAACGACCAGACGACTCTGGTTCTCAGGTTAGAATTTGTCTATTGTTTTTCTTTAATGAAAAGCAAGACAAGTTTCTATTCAACTTATTTTTTCCAATAAGCAGTATGTATATAAATTAATGTTTTCCGAATAAACACATTTATTTACTCTCTTGCCTTTTCATCAGCTTAATACTTTTTATTCTCAGTGGGAAAATAAAACAACAGAAACTTATTTTCAGATTGGATGGTAATTCATGTAAAAGTTAGTATAACATTTCTTTTCACAGCTCATATAATAGCTTGTGGACTAGTACAGAAAACGTAATGTGAATTCAAACGCGCTAGCACAGATTGACTTGTAAATTATCCAAATGTTTAAACTCTACTGTGAATTTTGAAATTAAGGACCAGGATTACAGGAGTGCAAGTGTTCAGGATCAAGTCTCAAAGACAATTGCCATCTCTGGAATTCCTAAAACTGCCACAATGCAACAGGTAAGCAAGATGTAATTATTCAGACTTTGGTTGTTTACATACTTGGTAACACTTTATTTTAAGGTGTTCTTGTAACACATTTTACATGTACTTACTATTATAATAACAATTAATTATGCATAATTACATTCAAATAAGCCTAAGCCAAACCCAAATCCTAACCCTAACTATATAATAAGTACATGTAGTTAATTAATATTACTCAGTACTTCTTTGTATAATTACACTGTAACAAGGAGAATAAAGTGTAACCACATACTTAAAAAAGAAAAAAAAACATTTCTTTGCATTCTAAAACCAACACCGTCAGTTACCTAAATGATTGTCAATGTAAATTTGACATCAGTTATTTTTTTTCTTTCATAGATTCTGGATGCTTTTGCAGTCCGTGATGGTGTTCCAATGCAGGGCATGAAAATAAGGGATGTTGTGCCAGGTGAGATTTTGTTCGTTGTAAACATTGATGATCGATTCGCAACCACATCGCTATTCGCTCTCTGAATCTTACGCTCACTGTCTCTTTTACATCGATTGTACTCTCTGCATCTAAGACGCTTTTGTTTTCTAAAGAAAATGTTCATCAGTATTTCGAACATGTTACAGGATCTCTTGTTGTCCCTTTTCCCAATGTTCTTGTTTGGGAGGATGAATTTTCCCTGTGCAGCTTCCATCTTCAAAGTGGCATGCGCTTAGAGGGAATTTTGGAATTTCTTAAACGTGGTTACCTTTTTAAACAAGCCATTAACTGTCGAAACACACATACCAACTGCCACAACTTTGTGATGTGAAATGTCACTGCAAAATATTCCTCTCTGGGTTCAGCTGATAAAGGTTTCAGTGTTTTTGTTCTTTTTTTTTATATGCCAGAATAGTTTATTTTCTTCACAAAAGACTTTGTCATTCAGCTAATATGCTTTTTGATGTTCCATGGAAAACCTGAAAATATCCGGAAATGTAAAAGATTTTTATAAATGTTGGATGAATATTATAAATATAATAAAATCATTCTTTGCCAGTGTCTCCACAAGTCACGGGAAAAAGAAAATTTTAATATGCTGTATTTAATTAGAGAATTATCTTTCATTCTTTAAAGCATCTTTAAATTTGCAGTGAAGAGAGCAACCTCTTCAGATTTAGTTGTTTTTTTTCCCAGTTAATCCAATTACATTTTTTTTTTGTGCTTTTTTATTGTTTTAACTTTATTTTTTTATTTTTGAAAGTTTGTTGGAAAATAAACATGGGTCTAATATAATGTGTTTTAGATGTTAGATGTGATTAGATAAGCCTCTTTCTACTATTATTATTTTTATAAATTTTTATAAATGTATGTCTTGGCCTCTGAGTTGAGGCTACTACGATTCTTCTCGATTGAATTCAAACAATTAAAAGCTGTTAATGAAATAAAATGTGACCGCAAATTCGATTTGTGATGTCCTGTGAAACGAACCACTGCTTTTTTCTCTTGAAAAGTCTCCTATTTACCTGCAATAACTAACTCAAACCCATCTGTATTTCAAATGCTGTTCCCAGGTTACAGCTACGATATGGCCTATGTGGAGTTTTTAAACCTCGAGGATGCTGTCCACTTCATGGAGTCCAACCAGGTGGCCCATCCTCGTCATTCTACAACGGCTCTGTCTGCTAACAGGAAGAAGGCTTGGGCCTGGGGAGGGGGAGGTGGCTGGGCTTTGGGTGGAAATGGGGTAGATGGGACATGAGACCTTCAAGGGAACATTTTTCCCACTTATTAATCATGACCAATTTAACCACGCCACTTAGCTTGCAGCATTAACTTTTAGACGTAGCAAGTGAGTGTAGTAGTAAGGAATCCGCTATTCTTTGATGATCGCCATAGGTGTGTTAGCTGATTGTGCTGAACCTTTACAATTCGCTGTTTTTAACTTCTTATTCAAAAGAATTTATAGATTTATGAATAGATACTGATTTGGAATTGGATTTGCATCTATGCATAAACTTGTGCAACCTTTTTCTTCAACTCTCAGGTGGTAGTACACCAGACCCTTGATATTTCATTCATTGTTTTCAACAGTATAATATTTTATTTCCCTTATTTGACCATCTTGAGGTTATGATCTTCCGATCACTTTTTACTTGCTCCCACTGGCATATTCAGAAGTGGCAAACTAAACATTCTTCTTTGGCCTACCTTTTATTTTCTTACATTATAGTGATTCAGCATTGGATATGCAAGATTGCAAATGCTCCATGAATCTTCCTTTTGTAGATTTTCATGATGTGCTGACCTAAAAGGAAAGTGGTAGCTGAATTTCTGATGAACAGGTTGTTCTGTGGTTGTAGGTAAAGCATTATGCTGTTATGCATTCTTCACCAGCAACAATCAGTATTATTCTTGTGCTGGGTCAACATTTATCCCTTATCCTTCATTCTTATGGAATTACAGAGTTCCTGAACTCTTCTCTTTGGTTCCGCTTGCAGCCTGAATTTTCCATTCTTCTTTCAATGGATTGTGATTTAATCATCTTGAGTTGGGGTGTTTTATCGCTTCCAGCACAGCAAGCTTGTTCTTTTATTCCTGTTTACTCCATCTTGACCAACTTCATGGTTGTTGAATATCTGGATGTATAGTGAGATCCATGGTGATGTTTTTTAGGATAATCCAGACTTTGATAATCGGGACTTGTTTGTACTAGTAGTATTTTGAAATTTCTAAAGAAACTTGCACTATAAATGTAAGGCGAGTACAGGAACTAGAGGTTTGCTTGGGTTGTGTTGTGCTGAAACTTGAATACCATGTGGTTTGCACTGGTTGGATTATTATATACCCCCCCCCCCCTCCGTTTTCTTAAATATCTGACAAAGTACCTTTCAGAGAAGAATCTTGCTCCGGGTTCTTGTTTCTTCCGGAACTAGTTTCTCTGCTTGCCAACTAGCAGGATAACTTATATAGTTTTTTTTTTACTTGGTGAGACCCTTAAAAACAAATTTCTACAACAAGTAACTGCGACAGTGATGGTGGGTAAGATGTCATAAAATGTTGATCACATTACATTGTTAGGTCATTTACCTAGAATGTTCTTTCCACATAAATGCTGAAGATCCCGTACCAAACAGTATTTTTCTTTGATCAGGCATGAACTGGGATTTTCACAGTGGGTCAGTCAACTTATGGACTGTATTTTGAAACCTGAAATTTTTTTATGAACAAATATATATATATATATAGTAAAAAGAGAAAAGCTTGGTGTCCTAGTATAGATAGAATGTCACTGCTGTTTTGACTCTCCATTGTTAAAGTGAATTGCGATCTAGCGATTAACTTTTTCCAAGCTGCTCTCCTCTTACCTGTCTGCTTAATTTTTTCACTTGAAAGAAGCCAGACTTTCTTTATTCATCCTGTTACAGATGAATGTGCATTCATTTGTGTGGTGAATATGCTTCTCATATGTACATTGACATTACTAGTTACATTTTTCAGTTATACTTTGAGGTTAGCATTCAAATTAAAGTGCTAGTACATAAACAGCACCCATATAGCCACAAAATTTTGCACAATATTTTACTTTAATTTTCACGCTTTAGTATTTTAAAAAGGCAGATGAAAAAAAAAAAACCCCAGCTAACTTAATCCAAAAATGGTCGTAAGTAAAGCCCAGGGGTCCGTTCTTCATACATTGCTTAATACATCTGAGATGATTTGACAGATGCTAGATCTTGTAATCGTGATAACTGATCTCTGGCTAGTTTGGTTCTTCAAACAAGTTAGCAGATTAGATTAAAATATCTGGATTAAGTTATCTGAGATTACTCTGTGTTGTTATGTTCATTGGAAAGGGTAGATAAATGATACTCAGCCATGATCAGCAATGCAGTGATTTGCTGGTCGCAAAACAGAAATGTAATGACATCATATAATTAAGATCAAAGTAACAGCCAAGTGAGCAAAATGACAGTTGCATTTTTTTAATGTCATGATTTTGTAATTGGCCATTCACTTAATTTTGAAGTGGATTTGCTATACGTGACAGGGTTTAAATTAATTGTGCGTCATAAAAGCAAATTAATGCACGGCTCAGACTTAGACAAATTGTACGTATACGTGTCACTATAATAAAATAATTTTTTCCTTTATGAATAAATCTCTGAGTAAAACTATCATGTTTATTTTTGTAGATTTACACATTTCAACTTTTCTAAATAACTTTTTTTTTTTTTTTTTTTAATAAATTGGTTTTAAAAGTACTCTTGTAAGAAAATAACAATGGTTGGGACAGAGTTTCAGTATTCCCTTCACTTAAAACAGTGCAGAGCAGGTTTGAGCTAACAAACTTGTTGCTATGACGGCAACTCCTGGATGAGCTTCGAAGAACCTAACAGTCCTGGATCATGTCAGATCATCTACAATAAAATCCAGCTAACGGAGTAATCCACGTACGAAGAACAGACCCCAGATCAGATCTGCCTGTGTTTATGCCCTCAGATGGGCAAATAGGAAATACCTTTTCTTTTTTGTTGTTAGGTTGGGTTGGTGTTTTGGGGAAGCTATCAGTTACTTAACATTGAGAGACTCTCTTCCTGTTTTCTAGGGGTCTGTTAAGGTTGGTGACAAGACTGCTCTGCTCAAATATATTCAACCTGACAAAAATGTGAAAGAACAGGTGAGTTTCCTCTTTGGTAGATCTTAATATGTATTGATCTTAATTATGATGCAACGCATCTATTAGTGTGATTGACATCCTTACATTTATTTTGGATTGCAGCATCATGATCCACCAGCTAACACCGCTCCAGCCAGCGATGATGGTTTGTTACCGAATCCAGTCCAACCACTGAATATAACGGAGGATACCGATACAAAGCCTGTGCAGGATCCTGTCTCTCAAGGTGTGTGGCAGAGAAGCTCCAACTTGACTCCTGAAGCATGGCAACAGCAAGTGGACCAACAGCTACAACAGCAGGATGTGGCGCAACAGGCAGAGGAATGGACCAATCAGAAAGCATCTCGCCAAAAACTGCAGCACTCTGATCCAATCTTCAAGGAGAGCAAGAGTAAGTGATGTCAGCTGTGAATTAGGGAAACGAGTGAACAAAAGTAGGATACAGATTGTTCTTAAGTTTCATGTTTATTTTCAGCAATGATTATTAAGAACATTTTGCCTACCACCACTGTGGAGACCATTCTGCAAGCACTCGATGCATTTGCATACCTGGATGAGCGCAATGTTCGTCTGGTCAAAGGGAAGTCACCTGGATCCAAATGCTTCTGCTTTGTTGATATGGATTCACATGAGGTATTGTACAGATACCTCATTCTAACTACAATTTAATTGTCTTTGATGAATTGTTAATGATAATTTTCACTTCTATATACAGCATGTGACACGATTGGTGGAGCTGCTCACCAAACCCCGCCCTATCATGATTGATGGGGTTAGAGTTTATGCTGAGGTCGCCAAGCCTTTGAAAAACCAAAAGTAAGTCTCATCTTTGTCGGGATATGTGGAAGTAATGAAAGAATTTATAAATATTCTAGTTTCAGTTCTTACTTAAAGGAAACATTTCATAAATCCTGAGAGAAGAGATTTCAGTATGTACTGTGGTTGTTACATGAGGTTTGAATGTAATTCTTCCTTTCCCTGCAGCTATAGGAGGGAAAATGATAAGTCAAACACTTCTCTCCTGGGTTTCCCTCCAGATGTTATGATGGTAGGTAATTTCAGTGCATAAAATAAGTTGTTACCAAAACAGCTAGACACTGTTTTAAAGGTATGTTTTATAAGGTTAAAGTTATCTCTGTCTTTTAACAGTATTTTAAAAATGAGAAAATGTCAATATGGTTGAATTTCACTCAGTCTAGCATATTTTTACATGTATGAAAAAATTTGCCCAGGTGAACACAATAACATGTTTAATGTGAATGATCCTTCTTGTCATCATATTTTTTATATCTATTTTTCAACATCAGTTTCAGCAGCCACAGCATTATCCTCAGCCTTCTCATACAACTATGGGTGTTGCACCTACCATACGAGGTATATGGTTTTTAATTATATGATTATTGTAATTGTAGCATTATTTATATATATATATATATATATATATATATATATATATATATATATATTCATTTAAAATTGATTGTAGCATAATATATTAATGTATGTGTTCTGTGGGACTTCCTGCAGGTGACCCAATGGGAGCAGATGCCACGTTGTCATCAGCTGCAATACCGACTTCAAGCTTAACACAGGTGGTTGCCTTTTTTTTATACTAGCAAAAAGGCACGTTTTTTTAAAAGACAGTTTTAGCCAGGAGAGATTGGTTTCGGACTGTAAAAGACTGTCTGGCTGTGTGCAGGGTGTGATGTATTCTGAGACAACGGCAATGGCGCAGTCAGTCCAGACAGCTGAGCAGCAGACTGCAGCTTTATCTGACACTGCTCTTCCCGGTGCTGAGGAGTCCATTGATGGATACAGCTATGGTATGCCACTGTTCAGTTAAAGATTACAATTTTTTGTTATTGTATATTTTAGGGATGTAACGATTTGATTGACGATTCGATTTTCTCACAATTTATTCTAAAAAAAAATTAGATTTAAGACCAATTATAAATGAAAAATGTACTTTTCTTATTGCTTGGACAAAATACTGCACATTCCTTTGAGAAACAGAAATGTGTCAAATAACAAAACTAAATAGAAATTTTAAAACCAACCCTAAATCTAATTTAAGAAGACAAAAAAAATCTCTTCATATAAACAAAGGATACTTTTCCTCTTTCCATTCAAAATTAGAGGCAAACACTGCATTTGAATCTTTACCTAAACAAAGATGCTGAATACATGCAGCATGATACATTTTTTAAAATCTTAATTAGATTGCATAATTTGAAATTTTAAAACAAAAACAGAATGCTTTGAATTTTTTATTTCTGTGATACTATACTAAATAAAACGTGCACGAAATGGAGAGCAGAAGCTTGGAATGAGATGCAGATTCACTCGCTGACACCAGGTGGCGCTTATGAAACAGCAGTGATTCCGTGGTGACAGCTGTAAACAAAACAGTGCTTATGAATGCTGCTTTAATATGAATTATACAGAAATGAGATGAAAATATAATCGAAAATTTTCTAAAGACTCTTCCCCTCAGAGATACATTCATATAAGCTTCCACCCCCAAATGTAGCATCTCAACCGATTTGAACCGTCACATATTTGTATGGACTTTCAACCGGCTCGTGGTGAATTGTTACATCCCTAATATATTTATTTATATTTACAGTATTCAACAGCCCTAGTTAAGGATTCTAATTGATCGGATAATTGTATTCTTGTTACAGCAGGATCTGAGGCTCCAGAGTTGTCAGCCTTCCTTTACGATGCTACATCAGGCTTCTACTATGACCCTCAGACTACCCTGTACTATGATCCCAACTCAAGGGTATGTATAGAAATAGTCCTTTGAGTCTCCTGAATTTGTAATAATTAATTAAATACAATTTACAATAACTTAATGTTTATTTTTTCTTGTGAAGTATTTCTACGATGCTCAGAATCAGCAGTACCTGTACTGGGACAGTGCCTTAAAGACCTACATCCCAGTCCAGAGCTCTTCGACTGAAGGTCAAGAGCTGGCCCCTGAAGCTGCTGTTCCCATGGCAACTGCTGCTGAGGTTATAGCTACGCCCATCACAGAGGAGGAAGTGAAGGCAGTTACAGAGAGCGTGCCGGAGGTGCAGGTGGAAGAGGAGCCTGCCCCACGTGCAGAAAAGAAAGAGAAGGAAAAAGAGGAAAAACCAAGAAGTTTAGCAGCTTTTAAGGTTTTAACATCATAATTGACTTCATCAACATCATAACATAATTTGCATCACGTTCAGTTTTTTATTAACAACAGCAAGCACTGTTTTAGATCTGTGTTGTAATTTCGGATCTAATCATCAGATAATGAAAGACATGGAGCGATGGGCCAAAATCCAGAACAGGCAGAAAGAAATTGTCCGATCTCCTTCACCTCTTCTAAAGTCTGGAGGAGATGACCAAAGACCCTCAAAAGCTGCTGATGCGGCCTTTGCAGTCTTTGAAAGGAAGGTCAGATCGATTATTATAATCTTTTTTTTTTTTTTTTTTTTTTTTTTTACCCCTTCAAAACAAATTAAGCAACATACTTATTGCTATTGCTTATAATTAGAATTAAGAATTTAAATAATCCCCAAACATTACATATCAAGTAACTGTAGCACACACTCTTTTGACATGAACGCTGCAAATGAGCTCATTAACGAGAGGTGTTTTTTTTTTTTTTTTTTTTTTTAAACAAACAAATTCTATAAGAATCCAGAATACCCTAGCAGCCACATAGCAACATTTTACAAACTACCTGGAACACCTTAGTAACCCCCTGGCAACCTCTCACAACACCCTAAGATTTTGGCAACAAGTTTTGTTTTTATGGCTTCTTCAGAAAATATCAAAATCTATTGTTTATTATACTTCCCAGAGTCAATAATCATTACCCACCATATAGAAAAGATTGGGTTGCATGTGTCATGCTCTATATTAAATGCATCAGCAAAATATTGTAATGCTCTATTTTTAGTCATATGGAGTGTTGTGGGTTGCAATGTCCCATAAATTAAGATGGACTATATTTGAAATCTCTTAATTTCTCTCTCCCCTCATATAATTTCACTGGCACTCATTAAACTTGATATCTAAACATTTTTTTTTTCACTTCTAACCTCTTATTAGCATCCTTAACTTTGTAATTGTTTATAAAGTAAGGGAAATGCAATTGAAATTCAGTATGTTTAGATCTGATCCTACCCATCAGTCATCTATAACAGCCTGCTAAACCTTAGCTACGATCCTTCTTATTCCATATGGTTCCCTTATTCATATAGGTCACCGGTGCAGATGAATTATTCAAGAAGCCTCTTGCTCCGCCAAAGCAAAAAGACGAAAAATCATCAAAGGTGAGAGTTTACAGTCTCCCTATCGACAGCACACACACACACATATTAACATGCACACAAACACACTTCTGGGATTCAGTCTCAGTTTTCCCAGACAGCTAAAAGGGCACAAACATCACCCTGACCCTGATTGATACAAGTTATTTGATGACCCACACTAAAGCAGGTTTACTGTGAGTGTAGATTGTAGATCAATGCAAAACTCCCCTCTCTCCCTCTTGTGTGTTGGCAGCGACCCATGGGCTCTCTTGGAATGCTGGCAGCCGACTACGGGGCAGGCAGCGATGAGGAGGAGGAAGAGAAACACGAGAAGCAGGAAGCTGCACAACCTGCAAAGAGCCAGCCACAGGCGGACGAGAAGGAAGACAGGTTGACAGATTGGAAGAAGATGGCATGTCTTCTGTGCAGGAGGCAGTTCCCTAATAAAGACGCTCTGATTCGCCACCAGCAGCTGTCAGACCTGCATAAGGTACCTAATCTCTAAATGAAGCTCAGTGGGTGACATGGGCAAAAAAAAAAACAGAATGCAGGGATCGGGTTTTTACAGCTTGTTTGCGTGGCACATCTGCACACAGATATGGTTATTAGGTCATAAAATATTTTTAATACTACCATATTTGTATTTAACATGATCATGATTTAATAAAGCTGTAAATTAAGCTTTAATTTCAACTGTTATTCACACAGAATGTACGAATAAATTACATAAACTGAACAAAGAACATTTACATTATCACAGACCATTATGAATGACTTTTAAATTCTCAAAAAACTTAAAAAGAAGCTGTCTACATTATGAAATGAATATTTTACATTTTACGTATATCTGCACTCTGTTGTTTATGATGAGAGAATTTGCGAAAGTGCAGAATTCAGTTTGTGAGCACGCTGAGCAAATCTCGGTCTTGTCTAAGCGCCTCTGATTGGTCATTGCATTCATAAACCCAACGGAAGTGTGTGTGATTGCTTTAATGTGGACCACTGTAATAATAATAAAAAAAATGCTAAAACAAAAAGCTGATAATCAACAGTTTTTATTTCAGTTTCACATTATTCACTTTATTATGCTTAAAGAAAATTAAAATAATTGTCATTAATGTCTTCACCCTCATCAATGGAAATGTTATACCGTATTATAGTAAGTCGATCTTAAATGGTCAGTTCCTAGGACTAAAAGTTCCTGTTACAATTGATCCAGGTAATTTCGGTGGGAAAAATGCGACTGTACACACGCACACACTGTATATGTACTGTATGTGTGTCCACATGCATTTGTGTGTCATTGTAGCATTGTATAAATATATTTTAATCAATTAATATTTTTGTATATGAATTACATAATTTAATGAACTGGATTGTTTAACAATTTGTGGGTCAGGTTTTGACCTTTTCTTTTTTTTTTTATCTGTTTATTTTAGCAAAATATGGAGATTCACCTAAAAATCAAAAGGTCAAAAAGAGAACTCGAAGCTCTAGAAAGCCAGGAAAAAGAGGTATACTTTTTTGTCTTTCATCAATTATGTACAGTCCTCAGCATAAATATGTAGACCCTCTCCAAAATATCTGTCATATAAGTAAATTAAGCCAATTTTGTTTAAATAAAGGGTTGCAGAAATGAGTACATCCTTCCAATAAATATTCTTCTTCTTTTCAAACATACTCTCCATTGTTATGATAATTCTTTCTCATTTTAAACCCATCCATAGATGAAAGTGAAACAACCAAATGGTTCACCTGAAGCAAAAAGAAGAAAGTCACAAAACACATGGGCCGGCAGCTCGAGGTTTATGATTTTCTGAATCCTAATACATTTCATTGAAATTTGGCATTGATCTAGAACCCCCATTTCTTAAATGTGGCATGTTGTGTTGTTGTTGCAGGGGCAGTCATAAAGGCAGCGAAAGACCAGGTTTGGGTTTAGAGACTGCTGAGGTGAGTGTCTGTTTCTGAACTGCAGCATTTGAGGGTCACAGGGTTTCCATGGAGCACTGACTTTTAAAGCATCAAGAGTCATTCAATTTTATTCCTATAGGCATTAAACATTTTTAGATGGTTTTGAAGAAAAATTATATTACCAGTTTATTTGAAATATAGCCTTCTAATTCATGACTTTTCAATTTGCTGTCGCAAAATATGTACTTTGGTGTGATATACATTCCAAGGGGATGATTTGTATATTACAAATTATTTAAAATACTAAGCTTTTGATTGAAGGAGGAATTTTTAGCATTACTATTCCAGACATCATATTCTTTGTGCAAACCATAATATATAATCAGTTATTTTTAACAAATACTTATATTCAACACGGACACATTTAATTTATATAATTGTGGCAGTAAAGACATTTATAATGTTACGAAAAGTTTGATTTCAAATAAATGTTTAACTTTCTATTAATCAAAGAACTCTGAAAATGTGAAGCAGAAAAAAAATGCAATATTGATAAGAATTATTAATAATTGTGTACCAATAATTATGGATTATTACAGAGCAGCAAATAAGCATATTAAAATGATTTCTGAAGAATCACGTGACACAGAAGACTGGAGTAATAATGCTGAAAATTCAGCCCTGATCACAGCAATAATTTACATTTTATAATTTATTCACACTGAAAACTGTTATTTTAAATGTAAATGATATTTTATAATATAATATTTATTACAATCACTGCAGCCTTGGTGAGCAGAAGAGACTTGTTTCAAAAACAAAAATAAAGGCATTAAAAAAAGCATTAAATACAATTTGATGAGACATGCACAAACACTGGGTTCAGTGGTTTCATTCTCATCTTTCTCTTGTTTCTTACCAAAGCGGAAGAAGAAGGAACCCGTCGTATGGAATCATGCCACGTACAAACAGGCAGTTCGGAAGGCCATGTTTGCACGTTTCAATGAGTTGGACTGAAAAGGAAATGAATGAACAAAAAGGGAATTTTTGAATATACATTCATACACACACAAGTGTGGTGTGGTGTGGTCCGTTGGGAGCTCATTCCAGGATTTAATCTGTGAACTTATACAAAATTCCTGGAGGAGCTTGTTATGCCTAACCCCTCATTCTGTGGTGGTGTGTGTCTGTATAAAAATAATTAATTCTTTCCTAAAAGCCAAATGTACTCTTATGTTTAATCATCCTCTTTGTAGCTCTATTTTTCAGGGCTTTTTAAATATTTCCTCATTTGATAATGTTATATCATGTTTTTTTTTTCTCTTTTTTTTATGTAGTAAAATGTATGTAATTTCACTTGTAAAAAGAAATATTTGAGTTAAGGCGATTATACATTGTAATTTGTCCTTGGGTCAATAAACTGCCTCAACGTGACTGTAAACATACAATTGGTCTATTGTATTGTATAGATTTTTTTTTTACTAATTTATCTTATTTTTTACTACTTGTGGCTTTATTAAAAGTTTCACTAAAAGAGGATGGAGCCTGTTTTCTACGCACTCCTCCCAGGGGTGCCTTAGGATAACCAGAGGCTCCTGAGCTACAGCATTATGGTAGGGCTAAGTATATGTGTGTGTGTGTGTGTGTGTGTATATATATGTATGTATGTGTGTATATAAAGCTTCCTGACAGTTATTTGTCGATTTTTTGGTTCTTGTTCACATTACAGTTAACATTTACAATGCTGATCTGCTTAAAAAAAATGAGAGAATATGCTAATTCAGTCTTTTCCAGAAGGTGGCCCTTGAGGAGAAGCAGAATTATAGCCTGTTATAACAGGCATTATACAGAGATGATTTCACATCATTAGTACATTGAAACTATCACTTGGATTAATGTGGGCTATTTGCTGGTAGCTAACTGTGTTTTCTGTTTTGAAACATGCCGCACTTGTTTTTAATTGATTAAATCATAGCATCTACATAGAATAGCTCTCGTGCTAGGCTTCTTTACTAGCGCATTGTGCATTGCGGCTCACAATATATCAACTAGTCGTGGAATCAGACTAGTGGGGAAGTCGTGGTCTAATGGTAGAGCGTCGGACTCCCAATCGAAGGGTTGTGAGTTCTAGTCTCTGGCCGGACGGAATTGTGGGTGGCGGTAGTGCATGAACAGCTCTCTCTCCACCGTCAATACCAAGACTTAGGTGCCCTTGAGCAAGGCATCGAACCCCCAACTGCCGCAGCATAAATGGCTGCCCACTGCTCTGGGTGTGTGCTCACAGTGTGTGTGTTCACTGCTCTGTGTGTGTGCATTTCGGATGGGTTAAATGCAGAGCACAAATTCTGAGTATGGGTCACCATACTTGGCTGAATGTCACTTTCACTATGTGTGGGGGAAACCTTAACTGAACCATTCACAACGTACTACAAGCTGAAATTGAGTGTGCGAGTTTGTTTACAGAATGCCGTTGTCACAGCTTCAAACTCTCATATATACAAATTATAATAAAAAATAATAATTTACCTGCAGCCCTCACAAGTGTAGGCTAAAGCCTGTATGTTAATGTGCCCCTGCCTCCTCCAGGTGGCAGAATATAGCTTACTATTTCAATTTCACATTAAGCCGCACCTCAGAGATGTCTAATGCTGAAAGAATGAATCTACTCATGCAGTCAGGAATTTTGTCGATACTTCATTAAGCTTTCTCCCTTGGCTTTATTTTCCATTTTCTTGTGGTTCTTTTATAGCCGAGTGCCTCGAGGTAAACTTGAAAGTGATGCGTTGACAGTACGCCGTGCTTTACTTCACTGCATGCACAGGCAGAGATTACATTTCACTCGATCTTAAAGTTCTGCATCCTTCACTAAACCTTTTAGCACTTTGTCATAAAATGTTGAAATCATGTTGTTTGTTACAGACGGTAAGCTTTGTGCAACATGATTCCTCATGTTCTAAGCACCCAACTCATTGCCTTACATATTAACATTTAAATACATTTATGTGCACAACTTTAACTTGAAGTGTTTGTTTGGATGAAGTTCTACAGAAGTCAGCGGCAAGTAATACATCAGCAGAGCCTGCAATAAAGATCCCTCAGCCTGACATTCAATGAGTGTTTGATCCTTTTCTTGGTGGACAAATAGTCTCTGTCCATTGAGTTTGAGCCCGTTGAAAGAGAGGAATGTGGGCTCTCGCACTGTTTGTTTTGGTCAATCATGCTTGAAAGATTGATCAGGCGTAGAACCGTAAAGACAAAAAAAAGAAGAATGCACCCCAAAAATGGTTTCTCCAACCCTCCCTAAATAGCAGATAAAAGCTGATAATGCCCGTGTAAGGATAATATATGGACACAGCAGAGCTCTGAGACTAGCTCTCCACAGAGCAAATTTTAGGACTCTGTTCTTTATCAGACTCTTCTTTGATGTGTAAATGGCTGTTGCCTGTTGTCATGGTATAATGTAGAGCGTGTCACAGGTCAGCTTGCTTTCCTTCCTCCTCATGGTTTTGTCATCTGTAATTGCTTTTTAATAAGTCATTCTTTAAAAGAAAGCTTGCAAATGTCCGTTTCAGCCTGCTTCTTTTGAAGCGGAGGACTTTTGTCATATTGGATCTTCTCAGAGTTTGTTCCCATACATACTTCTTGGCCTGTTTCGGTGTCTGTGGTTTAAAAAAGTCCAGTAACCTTGTCCCAGAGGGAGATTTTTAAGATTATCCTTTAGCTGGCAGTGTGAAATTATACAGTAAAAAAAAAAAGATTCAAATCTGTAAAGAATTTGCCCAGACATTTAGCAGTTCACAGGTAGGATAGTTGTCCTGAGTTTAAACTCAGAATTTCTCAATATCTTCTTAATTTTAATAAATACATTTAATATTAGTTATAAGTTTAATAGTACTTTAATAATTGATGTACATGCTAATAAGCAATAGGAGTCTGTAAAATCCTGCACAGCTTTGATTGGTGTGATGCTTTTTAGAATGGGTGATAACATGTACATTTTAAAAAACACCAATGATTAATAAATAGTTAAATGTATTAAGTGTCATAAACTGTTATTCTGACAAGTTAATTTAACATTGATTTTGTGTTAGTATGATGTAGATATCAAGGTCTGCATTAAACTTTTGCATTTCATTTAAAAAGTTTCACTTTTACTTTAATAGGTAATAGAAAACAATATGATATCAGTTTTAAACTTAAGTGAATATTTCCCTTATATTTAAAAAAAAAAATTATACAAAGAAAAGTTGCCTTTGTGATGACTTATTTTTTTTTACTTACAAAATATAAAATCGTCTGTATAGATAAAATATATAGCTGCCTCTGGTTTACAATAAACATTTTAAATTGCAAAAAAAAAATTTCCAAGTGCTTTTTTCTAATTTTCCACCTTTATTTTTTTCTATGTCTGACACATAGACCCTGCCGACTGTCAAACAAATGTGTTCCAAATGTTTTGGATGACCATCTGCCAGCAAAGTCGAACAACAATGCATAGTGTTGACTTCATGGTTTGACATTCTTTCGTTTTTATTTGCAGAAGGCCTTTGATTGCTAAAGGGAACTCCAGTATAGACTTTCTACTCGTACAAGAAAAGATGTTCCTCTTTATCTGAGGCTTTGCAGCCCTCAATATTTTTCTAATCCATCATTGTATTCTCGCTTGTGTTCTTGCACCTTAGTGGGCCAGACGTCAGCAACACACCACACTCATTACTGAAGAGCACATCAAATTACCTTTGACCTTCAGATGAGTCTAGACCATTAGTGGAGATGCAGAGGGGCCGGTGAGGATGAATGTGGGGGTCTGAGGTTTTGTACCCACTGCATGTGCAGTGTCCTCAGGGGCAGCAAGACTGAGTGTGGAAACAGTGCGGGGGACCTCATTATCTCCGGCCAAATCTGCTTCTTGCACATAGAGCAGGAGCTTCATGGGGTCTCTGACCAGCCTTGAGATGACCTTCAAAAAATACGCTATACAGTAAGTATGCAGGAACGGACCAATGATAAAGAGAGGAAGCAATTATTTTAGCTGTAATTCATAGTTTAGGATTA
The DNA here is from genome assembly GCF_023724105.1 of Carassius gibelio. NCBI lineage: Eukaryota > Metazoa > Chordata > Actinopteri > Cypriniformes > Cyprinidae > Carassius > Carassius gibelio. The sequence continues at coordinate 24,356,608 of NC_068376.1, forward strand.
GGATTTCTTTTCTACTTAATAGCCTATGGTTGTTTTGGTATGTGTGTGCTTTGTGTATGCTTGTGTTTTTTTCACTATGGCACAATTTTATTGTACATTCTCCGAGACTGTTTGGATATGAAAATTATTATGTTTATTTATTAACATTTTTTATATATAATTATATGAGCTGGGAGCCAGAGTCATTGAATGATTTCTTTCATTCCCCAACCGTCAGCTCAAATATGGAATGAAACTCTTAAGAAAAACCCACAAATATATCCATTTAATAAGTAGCCTACTGTGCAAATGTTTACTTTCGCTTGGGATTTCAAGAAGACCGCAAGTTTATTTTGCTGAAATGATCCCACCACAATGTGTAATTAAAATTATATCAGCACAATCTCACTACAGTGACCACCAGGACTCTTGATGTTGAAATTGCTTCTTGCCATAATTTTTTCTATTGGAAATAACGGTACAATTACAAGTATGTATATATATATATATATATATATATATATATATATATATATATATATATATATAAATGTCAGAATTTCATCCAAATTTCTGTATTTTTTCAGCATGTACTAGATTTGAATTTGAACTTTTTTTATGTTGTGAATGTTTAGTATACATTCTCAGCATACTACATCCGCCTTGTTATATTGGACATGAATCTCATTTAACCTAGTTTGTACCAATAAGAACTGCAAAAATCATTTACTCCTTAAATAATTTACAAGTATAACATTTTGCCACCATGAAGAACTTACATATGATACTCATAATATCATATTATAGCCAATCATTTATTATGTGAGTGACAAGTCACATAAAAACAAGTCCAACTCTCTAACCATTAGGCCACGATTATCAGATTGTATCGTATTATAACTGTAGCTAAAGTATTTGTATCAATACTGGTGGCCTTTTGCCCCATGCTGGTGAGCCTTTACACCTGCATCCCCCCTCGCCACCTCATGCCATTAGATGATTTTTAAACAAATAATGTTCTATCAAACATTTTTTACTATTGAAGTAGTGAAAAGCTGATTTTCCTATAGCACATTGTACTCTTTGCATATTTGGATGTAAGGTGGGTTTCAGGTTCACCTATGTTTGAGAATCAGTGAATAAAAGAGGATCAGATCAACATCACACCATGGCTTATTGTTTGGTTGCATTTCAGTGCTCATATCTGTAAAATTTCAATTAAAGACACCCTGTTATTCAAATCCTTTCCCACAATCCATTTCCTTGTACAGTTGGCTTCAACAACTGTGGACTGTGATTAAGAAATGAATCAAGTCTTTGGCCAATTTGTAAGCAGCCTTCTGCTATGCAACATAACTTATAACTTATTTCTTTTTTTTTTTCAGTTGTTATCAGCTGGTTTTATTGCAGCCATCATGAGGACTTGTAATAGTTTCTGACTCCCTCATAAATCAGAATATTTGCAGTTATTGCCCCAGCTTTGTTCTCGTAGTCCATTTTCCACAACTGTCAGCTTCATTTAGGCATAAATATAGCAGTTTGCGTTTGCCATGCAATGTACGACTGCTTATTTGGAATATGCTGATACATTTTTGCCTCATATGTATATACGTCTCATTTCTGAGTTTATTAATGAGACGCTTTGACACCATACATACGTCACTGTCAGACAAGTTGCAAACAATAGGCAGTGATGGTTCAGTAATTTGTTAAACGATGCTTTGACGAGCAAATCATTTTTACTTTTGACACGTCTGTCCTTTTCCTAACCGCATGCTGCCTTCATTTCCACATTCATTCTCAGGTTCTTTGTCATAAAGACAGCCAGTGTCAGATCTCACCTTTGTCTCATCATACTAGTATAGTGTCATCCCACAGTTCAAGACTGATAAATGCTAACAAACCTAAATAACTTTCATTGTGCATCCTGGCTGTTGACACCGGCCTTTCAGCAAGTTTTTAGCCTCGTTTAGCCTTTTGGAATCAATTGTAATCTTCTGTGACAGGAGATTAATGGCACCATCTCTCTAGTTTTTACTAGCACCATCAGGGAAGAGTGCGAGGCAAAAATGAAGGGGAGGACAGGAGAGAATGAAGGTCTGCAGTCTGTCATCATGCCATACTGGAATGAGTTTGGGTGAAAGGGTTCCGCAAAAACATTATGAGAGATGTATGGATTTTTCACTCTTTTGTTCTCCCCCTTCTATCTGTTTGCTCTCAGTAATCTGTCATTCTGTCATTTACTGGGGGTAGAGATGTCTGTCTCACTGGCCTACAGAGGTATAACGGGGAAATTAAAGGTTGTTCGCTCTGTTGGATCTTCAATTCTTGTTTTATCCAGTTGGTCCCTTTTTCTCAATTTCTTCCTACTTAACTCTATCATTTCAATTGTTTAATTGTTTTATTTGATTTAATTTATTAGTTTCCAAACCATCAGCATGAGAAAAAACTCAGGAAATCTCTATTTAATAGAAAAATGTTTCTGAGCAGCCACAAGTTTATTTAATCAAAAATTATCCTATACCAACCCATAAAAAATTTAAGCTGGTTTGCTGGTCTCCCAGTCTAGTCTTTTGGCTGGTTTTATGAGGTGTTTTGGTGAGACCATATTAAGCCAGCTAAGACCAGCAAACCACCTTAGACTGGTTTAAATTTTTCTTTTAGCAGGGAATGCATGCAGTCCTAGTTATTTCAGCGATATCTTGTTATATGTACTCTGTGTTTAGTTTTTTACAGACCAAGCTTACAGTAGTGACGCAAGAGATTACAAATTCTTGATTGTTCAAAAGTAACAAATATATGCAAAATAGAACTTGACATAGGCTGGAATATTGATGTTTTCATTTTATATGCTCTGTCTTTTAGTTTGTAAAGGTGCTGTCACATTTACCATTTTTTGCCACATTTTTGTGGGTGAAATCCAGTCATTTCTATAGGAATCCATGCGATTGGGAGTTTCATGTGAGGGTGAAAGATTTCCCAATGCAGATTTTGCAACAGGTTCAAGTTTGTTGTGTGGATTCACTGCATTGACCGACAAAAAGCTGCTTGGTTTAAAAGTGGCTTCTGTGTGAGCTGTACATATATTTTTACGCTATAAGTAAGGAGAGACAATGGACCTTTTTTTAACTAAATGTTGCTGAAATTTCACTAATGTGACCGCACCTTAAATGTTTTGGAATTTCAATGGTTTTTTTCATTGCATAAAAACACAGCACAAACATTTTTTTTCCTTGTTGCAAATGAGACTGCTTGTAATGTTTTCTGTGTTCACACCTTCTGTTAATGTCACATGGTTTTTGAGGATATGTCCATGTTGGCATTGACCTAAGTCAACTAGCAATTGCGCAGCACAACCCTGGCATCACAATGGTGAGTTGTGCAAGCACCACACATACTTGTTCAGGAAATGTACAAACATCTAGAAAGATGTTTGTACATCTTTGTACAGCATTCGCTCCGAGTGGGCCTCGAGCCTGGGTCTCCGGCATTGGAAGCGGACACACTAACAAGGATGCTAAGTTACTGCAGCCACTAGCATCTGTTCACCTGCACAGCACCTACTCGCTGGCCTCCGTTACACACGTTATCTTTTATGTATTGGTTTGTATATATTCTGGATTCTGTAGGAGGAAAGAGGTGGTAATGCCCTGGAGGTTAAGCCCAGATGGTAGCATTTCTTCCACAGCCCCAAACAGCTGCTCAAACGTTTTGCAATTCTGCGGTGTGACGACTGACTAATGGCAAAGCCCCATCAGTGTGTGCGCACATGAGAGAGTGTGTATGTGAGACTGAATGATGTCTGGCATCTGAGGGGGCCCCACGGTTTCATTTAAAGTAATACCTTACCACACCGTGCCCCTAAATGTGCAGCGAATCAAGGTAGTGTTGAAAAGGGCTTACAACACTCGCCGCTTAACTAAAGCAACGTCCCGGTAATTAGTTTCAGACCATTGCCTAAACTTAACATATCTGAAATCAGACCGCAGCATGCTTGAACATAGACTGGTTAAACATTCAGTCCCTTGTGGTCAGCTTTAAAGGAAATGTGCTGCATTGCCTTGACCTTCCCGGTGGAGATATAACAGGGATATCTCTACTGTTAGGATCAGGGAGGTTGAGGGAATATTCAGAGTGTAATACAATGTAGACTCAATCAACAACATTTGTTTCATGATGTTGATTACCATAAAAAACATTTCAATTTGTCCCTCCTTTTCTTAAAAAAATATAAAAAAAAGCAAAACTCAAGGTAATGGTAAGCCAGCACTTGCATTGGAAATTACTGGGGCCAATTTTTGTCAGTATTATTTGAGGTGTCAAGTTTTCATAATTTTTACAGTCATTTTAGAGTATTAGCCATTATATAATATACAGGAAAGGTAATATTTAGATAATAAAAATGTTGTACACATTTTTGTATTGACTTCGTGAACTTTTATAATTAATGCATTGTTTTTGTATGCATTATTCTAAATGTTTATACTTAAATTGCTTTATTTCCATGCATATTATTGAATAAAATATTGGTTTAATAAGCATGTGGTATTTGTATGTAAAAAAAAAGAAAAGAAAAGTGACAACATAATCACTGCCTTTTCAGTATTTTTTATTTAAAAAAATTGTAAAATATGTGTATGAGCTGATTGATATTTATTTTAAAAAGTACACAAATTGAAGTGAATTTTTATTTTATTAATTTTTTTGTAATCACAACTGTCATATGTAATGTTGATTGAACTTGTCAAACCCTGGAATATTCCTTTCATGTGTTTTGTGTATTTTAGGGGGCTGTATGAGAGCAGAAATGGAATCTATTGAAACTGGTGAAAGTGGTTTCATCAAGTTTAGTTCTAGTTTTCCTAAGACTTTACATTTTTCACAAAAACATGTAGGGTTTGATAATTATATTTTTCTCTGTGTGTTCATTTTCTCATTTATCTTGGCAGAGGAGAAAGATAACCATTTTAGCTTCAATTTTATGATCACTGTTTTATTACTTCACCGCAATGAATATTTATTTCTGCTGGTGTGAACATGATATAGTTATTCTAACCATTTCTACAGAATGCCTCAAGCTAGAACATTCTCTTTCTTTCCATCCTCATACTACTTTGTGATGAGAAAGCCTTCTAGCAATTAATAGCAAATAATCAACATTAATAGGTTTGCCTTCAAAACAATTCTTTGGCACGAAGATATATATATATAAAGCAATAACACAATTACTGATGCTTTCTGTGTCTTCCAAATTCCTTGCCATGATTTTTGATTTTAAAAGTTCAGTTTTTTAATAAATAGCTGAAAAGTATTTTTTTTTTTATTAAAAGTATTTCAATGTCCTCAGAAAGGTAAAGAAATAATGTTATAGATTTGAAAGACTGTAGTTTTAGTTTTAGATCCAGTAATGGTATATATAAAAAAATATTTTTTAAATTGTGTGCCATATGCACAAAAACTGCTAAAGAGTTCATTGATGTTCATTGAGGTTTTTCTTTACATTAACGTTAACAAAATATCACTTCAACCTCCCAGATTTTTACGTTTTAGTTTCATGTTTGTACAAATATATTAGTGTTTCTTAAATGGCTTTGAAGATGCTATGAATTACAGTCCTGGCTAAAAGGTGGCATTATTACTTAGGATTAAAGGTTCAAGGGTCAACCTTTTTATTTTATTTTTTATGAGCACTGACATTGAAAGACTTCAGTACAGATTCCTGGACCCTTGAGTGCATTAGATAGCTGACATGAACGTATCACAGTGTTTCAAATTCTTTAAGGCGAACAAAATTAGAGGTTGCCATGTTATGCAAGGTGTTCATGGTGTCATGCATAAATTAATTAATAAACTGTTGTGACATGCTGTGTCATATTTCTTTTTTTTTTTTTAATTGTTGTCATAGTGAGAAGCCATTAAAAGCCTATTATAGCATCTCAGCTTCTCTCCTGGGGTTGAAAGGCCAGCATGCAATTTTAGCATAAGAACGCAGACCCTTATGCATGCCATTAGAGTGGTGTACAGTAACCATTACCCTCTATTTTAGATGACAGCAGTGAAAGACCCCTATAGAGAGGATTCAAAGACCACCATGTTTACCGTCATTAGGCTTTATAACTGCACTTGTTTATATATTTATAAAACACTAATCAGCCTGAGGGCTAAATATGTGAACTATTCTAGAACGGAGATTCCCATGTAAGTGATCTAGACATACAAGGACACTTTGATTATGAGCTTTTCTTGGTAGGAGATAATCTGTTATTTTGGTCATCTTATATCTTAATAGCACTCTGTTCCTTTCCTTTACAGTGCTTGAGTTCTCCCTTAACCCTGCAGGATCTGTTTGTACTTTTTCTTAATGGACTCCACTCTCATATGCGTTAAACATGCAAGCAGTCGATTGTTTATGTAAAGTTTGGTGTCAGGTTGCACTTTGCTTTTCAAAGAGAAAGCATATGCTCTATGTCATCCCTGGTTTAGAAAAAAAAAGGTGGTATAACACTGAGATGGCTTGCTAATTTGGGGGGAGCATGTCTTTGCTGCCATAGAAAAGAATGCAATGGTTGCTACCCATGCATTAGGTCAATGTCCCAGAGTTCAAAGGAGATCAGTGGGTTCTCTGGGCCATGAGAGAAGATGGAAGAGACTGTAAAGTGTACAGGAAGAGGTAGCTGCATGGTTTCTTTATGTCATTTTTCTTTGTGTCATTTTTGACACAACTCCTAATTTCTGACCTGGCATAACAGAATAAACCACTGGCTTTCAGCCTCAACAGACTTCCAAGGGGAACTCAAGATGACTTTAAATCATTTAAAATAAGACACAACAAGCATTAAAATAAACAAAAAAATATTTTAATTTTAATATTTTGTGTGAGTAGAGGGGGTCTTTAAATGTTGTTGTGGACAATAGGGGACCTTGTAATCAAACGTTTTGAGATGCACTAATTTATTATCGTTTTGTTATTTAATTAGTTATTGATTGACATTCAGTCACATTAATGATATTAACAAATAAATCAGACAATGCACTTGCAATTTAGTGATATATTCCCACAGTTGTGATCTTAAGTAATTGGTCTTAAAACAAAACCCAAGTCCTTTTTTACTCTTAGACCAAGACAAGACCAAGTACAAATGTGGTCGAGACCGAGACAAGACTAAGACCTTCAAAAAATGACCTTAAGACATATCTCACGACCAAGACCTACAACACCAATAGACCATCTATTTGAATAAAACGAAGCCATGTTTTTTGAATGTCCTCTTTCATGTGCTGTATCTTTAATGTCATCCATCTAATTTACTGCTGTCAGCCTTTACTATGTGAAAAAAAGTGGCAGTTGTTTAGAAAATCACACTATTAATCTTTTAAATGGGGCATGATAACAGCAATTAAAGCCACATGAAACAGCGCACTCGCTAATACTTTTTTTTTTTAAGCTTGGTAGATATTTTTGTAATCCGTGCACTTTATAAAAGCCTTACTGAAAGGACATACTGTAAACCACAAGATAGACATGAGACCATAAGACTTTTTTTTTTTTTTGTAGGGAGTTATTTCATCTGAAAGGAATTGTGCAGGATGACTTTTGGAATAACAGCCCCTGGGCTTTCAGGAAGAAGAGAAAAAAGGCCTCTTTACAGCTGTAAACTGATGGCATTCTTTTAAGCTCTTTTGCAAAGAATGAAAGGAATGGTGAATTGTTTTCTGTATGTTTCCGGTGTACTGTTGCTATAGTAACAACATAGCAGCAATAATAAGCCAAAAAATATGGATGCATTTCTCCATTCACATTTTGAAAGAGATAGATAGATTCATAATTCATCCATGAGTCTCTGCCATCTCATCTCATTAGGTAAACACAAGCAAATGAATGACACTTCTCACATTATGACCTGTCTGAGTTTTGTGTAATGACAGGCAGCCTTGACGAACAGTAAATATCTCATTTCCTCTTTCCTAATTATGTTTGATGAGTGTTTGTACCCGAAAGGTCAAACAGCTCAAATAGAAGCAAGTCTTAATTATTTGTAATTTATTGGAGAGTCGCATAATTGATGTTGGAGATTAGTTTGTTCTCAGTTTCAAAGCGTAAAAGTGACTTATGGATGTAAACAGAGGCGTTCGTTGAGCTTGTGCATAAAAAATGTTTTTCTTTTCTTGTCTTTTCTTATTTGTTCTCGAGACAGTGAAGCACTAAAAGCAGGTTCTTACGAGGTCATGAGATGTTTAAGAGTAATGAACGTAGCCAAGCTGCAAATATTTCTAAGAATTAAAGAGGCAGATTTTGAACTTTTTTAGGTTATTCATCATATCATTATTTTTCAGTACATTTTATGCTATCATTAAATTAAATCTTTTTGAATATCTTGTTTATTGCAGTTGATGACAGTGTTTCACTAAAAAAATCTGAACACCCATACAATTTTAAAGATTCATTTTAGAGTGTTCAATGCTCCATTTGCACATTTTATTAATTATAAATTAAATGATTTGTCAGTGTTCACTTAAAAGTCTAATTTCTCTGCAATCTTGCCAATTTATTTTGTTTTAATATAAACAAGATGCCTTTTGTTCTTTGCATACTGGATACATTTACAGAAATAAAAATTATATTATTAATTTCATACTGCATACATTTGCAGAAATGAAAACAATATACATCTCTATAAAGTAATTAGTTGATATATTTTGTTTAACCAGCTAATATATAGCAATTTTGACTGAGTTAACTCACCCGCTGAACTGAAATGCTACCTCCCCCTTTTGTCAGTTCCAAAACCTGCTGACACAATTGTGAATCGATAACAATTCATTTTCATTTTCAAATCTGATCTTTACTAAATATTGAGAAAATCTGCACTGCTTGCTGGGGAAAAACATTCTCTTTAGGTTGGCTTCTCTGTTATAAGCAACCTAGCATTTAAAATGTCTCAAAGACACTTTCACAGTGTTTGAATGCTGCTGAAAGGGTGGTGTGTCTGATTCAATCGGAAGTGGTACTGGCCACACCTGGCCTCGTGCAAATAATGCCCAGGACAATAAATCAGATGAGGTCAAGCGCTCTCCGATCACGTTTGTGTGTGTTCTGGACTGTGGGAATGGGAGTGTGTGTGTCATGAGTGTGATGGATCAGGCACGGGAGGTGTGGTTGGGGTCAAAAGAGGGTAATGACCCCACTTTTCCTGCTTGGGCTCTGACCTCCCAGGCAGTGCTGGAAACCTGATCTGAGCATTGTCGTCAAACAGTGAGAGCAAGTGGCCTCTGGAGGTTATCCTGACTGACTGCCACACGTTTGACTTTCACACTGGAGATCTGTTCTCAGTGTCAAGTTTGGTGCCGGTGGTCCGATATGTAATTGATGCTGTGGTATTAAAAATGGCTTAAAGGTTAAACGTCGCACCATATTGCATGTCATCATCACAAACTACTTGCATTGCCCTTTTGATTAAGTCAAGTCTCATGCAGTGTCCTGGCCTGTGTGTCACCTTCAGTTAAATTCACATGATTTATTAAATTGATATTTTATAATGTGAATGTCACATGTCAAAGGTTTGTAATAGGTATTGTACAGCTGCTGTATTAGTTCAGCACTTTATGTACATCCGTCAAACGTCAGTAAGTGGCAGTGATTGACTTCATGAGGCATCATTGAATCATTTAGTCAACTGATTTGTTCAGTTGAGTGAGTCATTCACTTTGAAAACAGATTCAGGAAGTTCAGGAAGGAAACAATAAATTATTGTCTTACGAGTGAGTCATTTAATCATTCACTCAACCAATTTGTTAAGAAGCACTGATTTATTCAATAATGAAACAACATCATCATTCACTCATACGACTGATTCAGAAACATCGATTCATTCAGGAACAAAACACTGTGTTGCCTAGAAATACAACTTTATTTGTTGGCAGACCAAAAATAGACAAAGATATGGTTAATATTATATCCAAAATGTAAGTCATTCATTATTAACTTTGTGCTTATTGAACTGTTTAATACCAGCAATATGTGTGGCGGAGCTAAAATAAACAGAAACAGCTAGCTAGTGCCTAAAATATCAGTTACTATCAACGTCTTGTTTATGGAACTGTTTTAATAGGATAAAGAAATAATTACTCGCCTTGTATACCATCCTTCTCACTACTATATATTGACATTTGGGAATTAGCTGCTAGTGCTATATATGACAATGAAACCAAATAAACTGTCAGCTATTTGCAGAAAACAGAAGCGATGGGGATGGAAGAAGCCCGTATCAGGTTTGCTGTGGATTGTTAGCTTATCGGATAAACTTTCCCTAATGTCGACCCACTTGTGTTCATGGATAATTATCAGCAGTTCTTTGAGCTTGCTGGATTGATTTGGTTGTTCTGATTTTGTTACACAACTGTTTCTCACCTACTGTTTTTCTGAGCACAGGTTGCGAGACTGTCCAGCTGCCCCAGTATAAATCTCCCACAGAAATCTGATCTGGCATTAGCAGGGGCAGCACAAAGCTGTAGGCCTGTGCATTGGTATCTTCATAATTTCTATACATCATAGACAACAACATATACAGTACAGACCAAAAGTTTGGACAAACCTTCCCATTCAAAGAGTTTTCTTTATTTTCATGACTGTGAAAATTGTAGAGTCACACTGAAGGCATCAAGGGCTATTTGACCAAGAAGGAGAGTGATGGGGTGCTGCGCCAGATGACCTGGCCTCCACAGTCACCGGACCTGAACCCAATCCAGATGGTTTAGGGGTGAACTGGACCGCAGACAGAAGGCAAAAGGAACAACAAGTGCTAAGCATCTCTCGGGAAACTCCTTCAAGACTGTTGGAAGACCATTTCAGGTGACTACCTCTTGAAGCTCATCAAGAGAATGCCAAGAGTGTGCAAAGCAGTAATCAAAGCTAAAGGTGGCTACTTTGAAGAACCTAGAATATGACATATTTTCAGTTGTTTCACACTTTTTTTGTTATGTATATAATTCCATATATAATTCCACATGTGTTAATTCATAGTTTTGATGTCTTCAGTGTGACTCTACAATTTTCATAATCATGAAAATAAAGAAAACTCTTTGAATGAGAAGGTGTGTCCAAACTTTTGGTCTGTACTGTATATACTTACTTGCAGAGGTCATCTCACTAAACAGCAGACAGTCTGAAGTGTATAACAAATGTGATCTTTTTCACGATGCCGTATTTGTCAAGTCTAAAAAAAATAATAATGCCCCCACTTTTTAATATGAATCTTATTAGCTGTAATCTGCAGGAATAACTGTGTTCTGACATGGGTGACACAAATTGCTCTGCACTTCACAGCAATTTATGTGTCAACTGTCATTGTTTCACATGAACGCCGTTGAGGGTACTAATTACCATTATCATCATTCCTGATGGTGAAATTCATTCGAATTCCTCTCTTTTTGTTTCTGAAATGAGTGATGTAGGTTACAGGGTCTATACTGTCATCAGGATACTTGATAGCCAGCTTGAATATGTCAATGTAAATATTATAATGTAAAGAAATCCCAGAGACAGCTCCTTTAACACTGTTGTTTGTGACTTTAAAATTGCATGCCTTCAGTTACCATAGCAAGCATATTTCTGTTTTTGTTGAAGACATTTTGAACAGAACATATTTCACCAAATTCTTTGAAGCTTATGCGCAGAGATTTGACAGCAGAGGAGAATGTACATGAGTATAGGATTTCTTTGTATGTGGAATCTGGCCAAGCACAACATTAATCCAGACCATCACGAGGTGAGACATTAAATATACACACACTTATGTTTTTCTTCTGTTCTTTGTTCATTCAGGGAGTGCATGAGTCTGGCAGGTACTTCAAATGGTAATTATAAATTTACTGCTTCATTTCTTCCAAATAAGAGCATACATTTAGTTAACATATAAAGTCAGATGAAGCCAGATTTATTTGTGTAGTACTTTTCACAAAACACCCTGTTCCAAAGCAACTTTAATAAAACATGAGCCTACCAGTGACTAGATGTTAGGGAGGAGGTTCATATTTAAATAAATAACCACAAGTCAAAAATTTAGGGGGCCAAATGGTTTTCAAATGCACACCAATGAAATTTCAGGGCTTTTTAAATTTTATTTTATTTATATTTTTGTCAAGGTCTTTCCTCTGATCTTGACATTCCTGACTAAAACAATTTGGTTTTATTCAGTTTTGTGGTAGATATACTCAGTACCCATTTTGTTTGTCAAAAAATAACTCCTATGCAATTTTTTTTTAAATCTGCATTCTTCATCTGCACTTGTGTGAAGAACATTTTAATAATCTAAATAACCCTTTTTCAAAAAAAAAAAAAAAACATTTATGCAGTGGAATGGTTCCATGAATGTTAAAGGTTGTTCATGGTACGATGAATATCAATAACCTTTTATTTCATTTTATTATTATTATTTAAATATATAAATCGAATGACATTTTTTTTATTATGTTTTAAACAAACAAACAATAAAAAATAATAATAATAACAAGAAAACATACAAAGCAATGTAGGTGCACATACATAAAAGCATCCAGTCTTTATGAAAGCAGAACAATATGAGTGAAATTATAGGATAGATATAGGCAGTCCCACATTGTAAATATCTGTCATATTTGTGTCCAAGGATGCTAATATTCAAAATGTACATTATGGGCAGACAATCCATTGCCAGACAGACAGTGTAGCTCAATAGATATCCACAGCCTCCTCTTGTGTAAGAACAGTAGAGTCTGCTGTCATCGCTGCCAGACAATTTCTTCGTTTTTTCTTACAGACAGTTGGAAGTGATTGCATTTTGCATTAATGCCTCATTACTCACAGGTGTGTATATGTACGATGTGTGTGTGTGTGTGTGTGTGTGTGTGTGTGTGTGTGTGTGTGTGTGTGTGTGTGTGTGTGTGTGTGTGTGTGTGTGCGCTCTTTCTGTCTGTCCGTCTGTTGGCGGCTCATTAGTGTTCATGTTGACAGATGCGATAGGGCTTTTAATGTATTCCACCCACTCTGTCACCACCCAAGGTCAACTACTGGGCAATATAAAACACTGAGACTTGACAGAAGGCTGTAACAGACAAACACAGACAAACACACAGAAAACCTGCTCGCAGTGTCTGTGTGTGGAGCCTCGGCAGCTTAGTTTCCTTTGAAAAACATCTAAATGACAAGAAATGTTCACAGGCTTTTGTAAAACAATTGTCCTGAATTGATTTTCTAATATGTATTTCAGCTAAAATGAATGTTGATGCTGATGCTCTGTTAACTCCTGTATCCTCTTGATCTGCTTCTTGTTAGGCCACTATAATGCAGGAGAGGAGAGAGCAAGGAAGCATAAATCAGAAATGATTTCTTCTTTAAGAAACTCTTGTTTGGGAGGATTGTGTTGAAGACAATGAAAGAGGCAAATGGCATAATTATAATTAACACAATTAATTTAAGTATAATTGTTTCTTAGAGCTTTACTGTCTGCAAGAGCTGTGGTCATTATTAGATAATTAAGAAAGTATAGACTCATTACATTACATTGCATTGCATTATATTTATTATATTGTAGCCATACGGAAAAAGCTCTTTTAATGTTCATTTTACTGTACTGCGTAATGTACATGTTTATCATCTGTATACATTTAAATTAACACTCAGCATAATGTACATATTCTGGGCATTGTAGGCCAAACTGTAATCACAGGGATGACAATAAAGGATTGTTTGTAAATACAGTTTCGTCTAATGCAATATCAAAATGGTTACTGCTTCTGAGATGTAACCTGTCAAGGCATGGGAACATGACTATCAAAACTATGACAGCTTTCCATTAGCTGAAGTTTGTCCTGGTCATTACCTCCAAAAAATAAAAAGACCTGTCCAAAGTGCATGTGGAATACAGATGTCTTTGTGTGAAACACTGTCATGATGTGCAATTTGTAGCCTAAGGCAGAATACTCCACAAAGTCATTCCTGGTTTTCCTGCTGTGTGAAGGCACAAAGTCTGAAATTAGATCTGATGCTGAGGGACCCATCTGAGTGCGATGTTCATTAATGCGGTATATTGTTTGCCAACTTTAGATATTAGATTTTGTTCTGGATAAAGAAGCTGACCTAAAGTTACCTATTTCAGTTGGGTACCCTCATTAGACTGAACTTCCCGCCTTCGTTTCAAGCCTTGTGATGTGATTGCATTCTTCCATTTTTAGAGGCTTTTATTGGGAGACAAAACGTGTGTACAGTAACTGAACACTGAGGAAATTATGTTGCTCATGAGGATAGTTAATGGAGATCTTATGTTTCATTTACATATCAACCAGTTTCAGAAGAAAAAAAATGAGACATATGGTAGGCATTTATTTTGATCATTTATGTGGATATCGTATTTCAAGTGATCTGGTTTTGGAGTTTGATGACAATACTTGAGGCCATGTTAATAACTTTTCATTGCACACAAAAACTCTTGGAAGAGAGCCTCTTGGAAAATCTAATCATTTTGAGTCATTGTTGAGATCTATGTAACACAGCTGTTTAGAATTTATTAAATGGACATGAAATATTGCTTGTCCTATGTAAATTGATTATATTATATTATATTATATTATATTATATTATATTATATTATATTATATTATATTATATTATATTATATTATATTATATTATATTATATTATATTATATTATATTATATTATATTATATTATATTATATTCTGACTGACTAGATCTGGTGGACAATCCTGCAGTCAGCATGCCAATTGCATGCTTCCTTAAAACATGCAACATCTGTGGTATTGTGCTGTATGATAAAACTGCACATTTTATTGTGGCCAGCCTAAGGCACACCTGTGCAATAATCATGCTGTCTAATCAGCTTCTTGATATGCCACACCTGTGAGGTGGATGGATGATCTCGGCAAAGGAGAAGTGCTCACTAACACAGATTTAGACAGATTTCTGAACAAATTTGAGAGTAATAGGCCTTTTGTGTACATAGAAAAAGTCTTAGATCTTTGAGTTCAGCTCGTGTAAAATGGGGGCAAAAACAAAAGTTGCGTTCATAATTGTTTTTCAGTGTATATTATATTATGTTAGTATATTTGGGGGGGGGGGGGGGTTGGGGGTATTAAATGCTTGAGTGCATATTGGTCATACACACTGGCATATTGGAAAATCTGTTAATTTTGAGCTATTGTTAAGATGTCTTCTGAAATCCTAGAGGGGACATTTTTGAGACTCAAAAATTCTGACACTCAGGAAACTTCAAAAAGACTTCTTGTTGTCTAGGAGATACAATAAAAATATCATTGTTATGTTATTATGACTTTATTTATTATTAAGCTTTCAGTGCTTCGCAGTGCATGCAAAAGCAGAGGAGAATCATTTTTCATTTGATGCTTATTGAGACTGAATGATTGAATGATTAAATACAATCACATTTACTGCCTGATTTGCTTTCCCATTTAAGAGTCAATTATGTGCTGTGGTGAGTCTGCTAGGGGAGAGATATCAGAATCTAATCCAGCTGATTTGTAATCAAACTGTTCAAATATTAGCCATGTCTCCATCACCACCCCCCAGTCTGCCCAACCGTCTTTCTGTCATTCTCCCTACACACCTGACCTTACATCCCCAAATGCACAGCACACTGTGTTCTTATGCAAATCATTGATGATAGATTGTTCTAGCCTCATTGTCATATAAAATAAGCTCAGATGGTTGATTTGGTTGGTTTGCTAAAAAAAATTTAAAAAATAGTATGAATGTGTCTCAGCAATAGTGTCAGAAACATTCAAAAAACAATTTTCCAGAATAAAGTTACACTGACAGAACTGCACAGCACAAATGCAGACTTGACTTTCCAGGAAATCAGTCTTCAAACTGGGCTGAACGGTTTCCTATAAGTGACTGAAGATTATTCCAGAATTAAAATTGAATCTTGAGAAAATTTTAAAAGTGTATTGCTCCAAAGATAACAATGTACAACACACAAATAAGCATTCAAGGTTTATTTCATGGTGGTACAGAAAAAGGAGAAAATGTTATTGATTATTGTTTGCTTGTGCTGCTGCTCTAGGTGAACCTTTTTTTTTTTTTCTGCGCACAAAACTTTTTTTGATAAACCAGCATTTTTTTTTATTCAACAAAATGTGCAAACTGTTTCTGAGAACCAGCCTTGTAGATCTTATTGATTGTTCTCTAGGTTTAAAGCCAGGTTAAGAATTCTTTATTTTGCAAGTAACGATATGTTTTTGTCTGTTTGTCACACACAGCTAGCATGGTTTCAGAAGATAAATATAGTGTTGTGTAGTTTACATTTATATTGTCATTTACATGTCCTTTTTTAAGCTTTCCAGCCCCAGTTTCTTAAAATATATTATTATTATTATTATTATTATTATTATTATACTTTTTTTTTTCAAAGTAGCCATTCTTTAATGGATAAACTATAACTTTGCAATTTACACAAAACACAAGATAAGCCAAATACTAAACAAGGCTGGGATTAATTCTCTTAGCTTTTAAAGTAGAATGGGAAAGTAATTTTGATAGACAAAACATCTGGCTTCTCTTTTGGTTCTCCTCCCAGTCCCTTGTGAATATTTTAATCAGTGTTGCAAAATATTACAACCTCCAAAAAGCATCCTCCATCACCTCTGCCCTGTCACATTAAAGAGAATTGTAAGGTAAAATGGAAAATGCATTCCCCATGGGGTGCAGTTTCTCTCGCTTGCCCTTCTTCCATCCTCTTTGACTTTTTCTCTGGGTCTCCAGCTGTGGTGGCTCTTAACAGTTCAGCTAATTTGTTCTGCTGTCAAAAAATCCATGGAGCTTCAGGAAGTCACATGTTTGTGCACTGTTTTTGTAACATGCTAGAGGGCAGCTGTGAGGCTGTTGTTATCCATTGTTGTTGGCCTGTAGGGTACAAAGGTTTTCATTTCAGCATATATACACCAGTGATTCCCAACTAGGGATATGTTTATTCCAGAAAGTGCTTTAGTAGGTTTTTGTTACGTGGAAGTCCTTAATTATTTAATTAACTTTTATAAAATGTCCCATCTGAATATCATTTATAAATAAATGTGACATTAGACATTAGATCCTTAAAACCTATTTTGCTGATGCACAATATATTGGTGTCATATCGATTGTCAGCCGATATGATTATTATGTATATTATTATACTATACACTGTTATTATACATATTTTATCATATTATCAAATGTAGGACATAACTAATTAATTTAGATCTTTTCCGCCCCTGTTTTTATATTTTAAAAATTACATTTTCCAGCATCTAATACTCCCTTAAAGTTATAACCTAAAGTTTTACAATTTAAAAATGCATATCTATTTTTATAATGTGTATTATAATGTTTAGTGGTGGAAATTCACGTGTACCGTTTAACTTTTTTTTTAAATTATTATTATTGTTACTATTTTGAATTTGTTTAGGCCACGAATTTGTTTTTTGTTATTTTGAATTTGTTTAGGCCAATACTAGAATAGTGTATAATTTTAATATTGACTGTTTTATTGGTTATTGTCTCTAACATGATATTGGCTTATCAGCTTAATTCATCCACATCGTTAGTCATGGAATCTCCAATGTACACTCAGCTGTAATCGGAGCGCTTTTATAGGTGTAGAAGCTGCTAAACAGCATCAAACGAAAGCAAAAGTAATTGAAGATCTGGCAAATTATCCAGTGAAAATTTGAACAGTGTCAAAAGTTACTATTTACAATGTATTTTTGCAGCGTTGAGCTGTGAAGCCAATTACAAGCATATCTGTTTGATTTTTTTAACACAATGGCCAATCAGAAACTTTTTAGTTCTTCAGAGTTCCCTCACTACTCAGTTTCTATTACGTGCAGTATTGGACGCTCATGAACCATCTCATAACTAATCGCATACGTCATGCAAATAAAAGATTCATTTTAAGTGACACAGAAAAAAAGACACAGAAAACTTCAGTGAACATCACAAAAGCAGCGTACACATTTCTGGTTAAAATGAAATGACAAAAAAAATTATGTTTGCGTGAACTGTTCCTTTAAATGTGGCATTATATGTATTCTCAAGGCTTATTTTCTTTATCTTCTAATGGCAGAACAGTGGGCTATTGTCTGTTTTTCCCACCCTTAGCCATGAAGTGTCAACAAACTACTTCCAAGCAGCCATTAAAAGGCACGCCTTTATAAATAATTCAACCACTTGACTGGATGCTAAATGAATGGAGATGATACTGACAGAAGGTTTTGGTTTCCAGGGAGTCCTTGAGGAAGAGGGAGTGTTTGGAGGGTTAAAATCACCTCCTCAAAACACCACCCACCCCAACACGGACAAAGAGAGAGGCTTAACACTAACCAAGCTGATCTTCCCTCCTCTTTCTCTTCCTCTTCCTCAGACTCTGAGAGAAATTGCAGAGGTTTTCCTGCTCTTTTCTCTTCTGCAAACAAAAAGAGGCATTTCTGTGAATCGAAGCCACCCCTCAGGAGTCTGTCTTAGGTCCAGCCCGGAATGTCACCACAGATTTTGAGGGCTTGCGGGGGCCCAGAGTGGACAACAGGTGGAACAGTTCCAGGTTTTGTTCTCATTTGCCAATAGCCTTGTAGTGAAGTTCTGTTCAGTCGGGAAATTAAGAGAAATTACTTGTTGCCAACCGGAAAAAGTATTGTCAACAGGACATAGAATAGATTGATGAAGTAAGAGACAAGGGAGGCACAATGTTGCAGCATCTACTGAAAGGACCTGTCATGGATATGCCTGACATTGATGGATTTTAGTGGATAAATGAAGCAGATACAGAACAATCATCTCAATTCATTGGTTGCTACTCAAGAGAAGATGACTCCATTCAAGTGTGTGAGAATTGTCTGAGGAACCTATAGATGATAGCAAATAACAGCATTAACCTTTTCATTTTGTAAATGTCTTCCCTTGATTAGCAACCACTGAAGGTTGTTGTTGCAGAGTGATAAATGGATGTAAACATCCTCTTGAGGTACTTGTGTTATTGTGATGAACTTGTGAATAGTAATGTTCTAGGCATCCAAGGGTCCCAACTTTAGACCATACAAACAGGGGAAAATACATGCTTGAATGGGCCATAGTGAGGTTGTCTCAAAAGTGTGTGTGTGCAACACCCAGCTTATGTTATTTCTGTATCATTTCAATTACAGCAGCTGTCAGGGGAACTTAGGGCTGTCTAAATGAGCACAGGAGCCAAGACCTGGGAAAGGGAGCGAGGAAGAGTGTGCTGGGGGTGGCTTTTTGTTTGGATGAAGAGAACAGAGCAAAGGAAGTGTATGTGTGGTGCTGACTTAGAAATGGTGAATGAACTGCATGTCTAAAAATCATTTCAGTTATGTTGTCCTCTAGTAACCTACCTGTCAACAGTTTTAAGACCTCCTGCTTTTGAAAAAAAAGGGTAAATAATAATTTATTTCTAGGAAAATAATCTTTATTTCCTTCTTAAAGCCTCTTAAAGAAGACATTTCATACACTTTTATCTCCTATTACAGCAGCGAGGAGGAAGATATTTTAATTTTCTTCTGTTAAACTGTCTGACGGGTTTTCAGCATATTGTTAGCTGGTTGCTAAGATGTTCTAGTTTGGTGCAATGTGGTTGCTTGTCAAATTAGACCATTATGTGTGTTTATACTGTATCCTGGCTCTGTACACTTCCTTTTTAAGCTTGTTGTTGCATAAAGCCGAAACTACATGTAAACACATACATTAGCTTGTAAATCAAAATAGCAACAAGCTTAGGAGTTTATGGTCTGCCTTATCGCAGTGGTGACGGTCTACCAGAGCAGCTCCTCATTTATCCATTTGCTTGGTCGGTTCATCACTGAGGGAAGTCAGTCACCTGGGTAAAGGGTCAGTATAGGGCCATCGATTTTTCCATCATCTTTTTCTCTCCTTCTGCCTCAGTTGGCAGGCTTCAATCTGAACCCTGCATTAGTCTCATCTTCTTGGTTCTATGTGCAATCGATTGCTCCATGGCTTTGTGATGATACATTCATAGCATGCTGCAGGACTTACTGTCTCTAACTCACTATACTCGTCAGTGGAGATTGTTGCTGTTATACGAAGAAGAAAAAATTGGTTATTGTGGGTTTCCTTGAATCCTGTAAACTTTAAATAATTGATGTGGGTTTTAAAGTTTGAATGAAACTATTGCTGATGAAACTGAAGGAGGGATGTTCTGTAGTGCTTTATGTGTATGTGCAAGCATAATATATAGTCTATATTTTTTGCTACTCTGTACAAAGTTATTTTTTATTTTTTTTTGCATAATTGTATTTGAATAAATTAAATGAAATATATTTAATTGTAGTTAAAATGCCTGAGAGTAAAATTAAAAAAAATTCAATTTAAATACTATTAGTACTTCAACTTATTATTTCAGTTAGCTACCAAGGAAAAACCCAATGGCTTCAGACATGTGGTCAAGGAAGTCGGCAGTACCAATAATTCAATCCATCTGTCTACTCTCTGTCTGTCCAGGAAGATGGACAGCAGGTTCTTCTGGTTGTCTCATTAGCACTGCAATGTCAGGTTGAGGTTAGAGAAGTGACTTTTGTTTGCAGAATGGTGGGTGGAGGCCACCTTCAAGGGGGAAGAAAGCGGTGAATCTGTTCCTCTTAGGCCCATGTGTCAAGATCCTCACCAGGGTCAGCGGTCCTTTGGACAAGGATAGAGTGTCCACACAGCATGCCAGAGTTTATTTAGTACCAGGCAACAAGTTGTGATGAAACCTGAGCCTCTTGCAGATGGTGAGCCGACTTCCCTATCCCTTTTCAAAGCTGATCTGTCAGATAAGGACTGACTCTAGTATCCCAATACAGCTACAGGATGTGTTCCACAGTGTCTAAATGAACTTCCTCAATGCTAAGGCAGCTGCCGAACATTTAGATGCTAAATGGGGACTGTGTGTCATTTCAGCTTGGGATCAATGACTTCAGATTGATGAACACTGGCAATGTGCAGCTCTCTCTTTGTACTGACCATCATTTGGGTTAGTGACCCGGAATTTTAATAAACCCATTTTTTTAAAGGTGCTTTCCACTTGCATTTCCCACAATATTCAGTTCCTCTTCTATCTTTACAGTTTCAAAGAAGGACTCTCTTCTTTTCTCCTCTACTCTTATACCCCTCGATCCAGCCTATACGCTAAAGATCAAGTTTCTCCAGCCCTGCAGCTAAGTCCAACTGACGACAGACCCATTGGCAGACTTGTTTGATGCTGAAAGCGGATCCCAGTACTACTCTTTGAGCTCTGCATAGCAGGAATGTGCAGGAGAAAGGGATGAGCATGTTGTGGTGTCTCTCTGAAGCCCTTCATGAGTAACTTGAGAAGGCATATGTATTCGAAATGTCCAGTGAGCTGCCATCGCTCTCTCATGCACTCCTTTTTTTCTCAAAGAGATCTGTGATACCTGAAGAAAGCTATCCATTAGCATTCCCATTTGTCTCAATGGCAGTTGTTTAGAAGTACATAATTTGAAATCTGCCATGTTTGCTCAAGACTACAAAACTTTTTGAACCTATCACCTGAGCTGTTAAAGCTGCCGTAGGTAACTTTTGTAAAAATATATTTTTTACATATTGTTAAACCTGTCATTATGTCCTGACAGTAGAATATGAGACAGATAATCTGTGAAAAAATCAAGCTCCTCTGGCTCCTCCTAGTGGTCCTATTGCCATTTGCAGTTACAGACCGCTCCCGTTAAGAAAACAACCAATCAGAGCTGCGGTCCGTAACTTTGTTTGTGTTCAAAATGTAAAAAAATGTATATAATAAGCGAGTACACCATGAATCCATTTTCCAAACCGTGTTTTTAGCTTGTCCTGAATCACTAGGGTGCACCTATAATAAATGTTTATATTCTGACTATTTTAGATTGCTTCGGGGGTACCGCGGCGGAGTAACCCAGTACCTTTATGATTCTTCATAGACATAAACAGAGAGAAGTAGCTCTGGCTGCGATGTTCTTCCGCAAGACGCAAGCAGTTCTGTTTATTAACCGCTAGAGAATCAAAAGTTACCAACTGCAGCTTTAAGTCATGTGATGTCATTTTGTATAATGTATTTATAATACATTCTCTGAAAAAAGGTACACAAACTGTCACTGGAACAGTACCATTTTAAACAGTGCACTTTTAAACCTCATTTACCCCATATGGTGCATATTAGAACCTTAAAGGTACATATTACCTCAAATGAACCTATTAGTATAAATGATACATATTAGTACCTTCTGAAAACATTCTGCCCCAGTGACAACTTTTTAAACCAACCCCCAGCCCCCCGCTTCTGTTTGCTGAGAGTGTAGTAAAATATTAACAATAAATGTTACTCAAACAGTTTTATTCTTTCAGAACTTATTTTGATTGGCTGTCAGTGGAGAAAGATACCATTTAAAACCAGATGGTGAAGTTATGGCATCTTGCAAAGGATAACAGTGCTATGCAAACCAGACAAACCTTTGAACCTTCTCTCTCCCTCATCAGTATTCTAGGTTCTGATTTGTGCTGCTAATTTAGATGACCGTCTGAGATTGTAACTTGTTTTGGTCTCATTAGTTATCATAGCTCTTGATGAGAACAAGAGCGATCCACTTGACTTTTAATCTTTAGTTGCGATAGCATCTCAGCAGTGATACTTCAGATTATATGCACAGCCTGCATTTTAGTGGAGAAATCTTTCCTCATTTTAATGATGAAGGAGAAGCTGGCTCTCCTTTGGTTTGCAGATTGTGTTTACAAAGCATTTCAAAGAGACACTTGAAAGCTAGTGCTCTTAAGGGAAAATCATAAAACCCAGAGCGTATCACTCTCTTATTTTCTTGATGTAACCTTGGCACTAAATCCGCTAGCAGAGAGAAACAAGTGTATTAGATTTTTTTTTTTCAAGGGTATTATAGTTCCCCACCCAAAATAAGTTTTTGTTCCTAGGAGTAATTGACCAGAGCCTCCTGTCAGCACTGATTGAATATGACATGCCTTCTTTCTAACAATATTTTGAGTGTTTATACAAATATCGTGTTATTTTTGATTGGTTTACAGACATGAGCCAAAGACATTAGGACATCCCTTTAAATGTTTTATTGTTCAAATAGACTTTGTTTCACTATTATCTGCTTCATTTATATTTTATATGCAAAATGTATAACAAGTATAAATACGTAAAAGCACAGAAAAGTGAAATGTATAAAACAATTGGCACAATAAACTATTTCTCCAGATATTCCACAATCAAACATCTCCCAAAGTACAGTTAGATGTAAAGAACTCAGTGAGCACAGATAACATGATGTTATCGAATCTCGGCGAGTGAGCCAATCACGCTTTGGCGAGATGAGGGGATAACCTATAGCGTGACTCCTTTCTGACTTCTCTCTTCGCAAATATATCAGCCTCATGTAATCAAAACATAGTTATCCTCTGCTGCCTGTTGACTGCTTTGAAAAAGCAACAATAACAGACATCCACTCACGCAATGCAGGACATTACTCACTAACCGGGAAAGATATCGATCCCTTCTGGTAATTCCATCGTATTGTTTTCATTTTAGGGTAAATCATGTGTCGTCCTCACTTTGATGTTTGTATTTCTCTTGTGTAGATGTAATAAATAGAGCACAGATTTCCTCTAAAGTTTGATGTGCTGATGTAAGTATTTTGCACACTGACATAACCAACTTTGAGTGCATTATCCAGATTGCTCTTACAGTTTTTTTTTTGTTTTTTTTTAATTTATGTGTTTCAGGCGGTATACATGAACATGACTCAGGTAAGCATAGCTACTGTAGATGTTATGTTATACATTGTGTACATGGCATTGCTATGTAGATTTGTGTCTATGCGTGCCAGCAAAAAATGCTAAGTCAAATACCCCCATCGCTCTTGAGGAACAAAGGCGTCCCTAGCTGATTATCTCTATGGCGTGCGGCAGTATTGAGAGTGGCTGTTAGACATTGAGACCCTCCCTTCGCTTTGTTTTAGACAAAGTGTCTGCATTTGTTTGAGTCAGAAAGATTAAGATGGCTGGAAGATGCAGGGGAAAGTATGAGTAAGCGCAAAAATAAAACTATAAATGCTGTGCTTGTTTAGCACAGTGAGCTTTTATGCGGGTAATAATTGCAATTCAATGAACAAAAGTTTATTTTTTACAATGTTTTTTTTTTCTACAAATTTAGCAAATAGACTGACTACGTAAAGAAAGTTTTGTACTGTCCAAAGATAACCATTTTATTAATTGTGATGATTTTATTACATATAGTGGATAAAATGAAAATTATTACACAGTGCTTCCTATAATACTAAATTAAATGAAATATTTTTTTCTTCATAGAATTATGATCTCATTATTAAGAAGTAGTATTGAATCAATGGCACTATAATAGCTCGTAGGACATTTGTCAGCACATTTCCTCTATATGGACACACAAACATCACACTCATATGAGCTTGTTGATTTATTATGAAATCCACTTTGATTAATGTCTTCCACACTACTAGGATGAATTTACACAAGATGTTTGAACATAGAGTAGCTGCAGTGATTTGCTTCCATTCAGAAACAATAACGGTGATATTCCCTGGCTCAGAGTCTGCATTTCATTTCATCTCATTTGTGTTAAATTCTGCACAGTTTATGGAACTTGCTTTGTGTACATTGTTATTCTGGAACAAAACTTTTGCCACAAAGTTGGAAGAACTCAGTTGTCTAAAATGTTATTTTTGCGGGTGCATTAAAATTTGTGTTCTCTGGAATTAAGGAGCCAAGCCAAACCTATTCATTTTGAAAGGGATGTCCACATACTTTTGGCCATGTAGTGGATATTGGTATGGTGTTATTATGGAAGGTTGAGTTCTGGAGTTCATCCTGAAAAAAAATCGTAATGAAAAACTACGATTTTGAGATTTTGTTTTAGTCGTCTTGTCTGTTTATATTTACTATACCCTAAATTCTCACAGTGAAGATAATACAAGTTACAAAATATTGTATATTTATTTCACGTGTACAAATGCAACAATTGATTTGATTAAACACTTTCTGAAGAAAACGTTAGGGGTGCTTGCTCATGAAAAAACTTCAGTGCTACTTGTTAATTCATGTGTTCGCCTGTCCATTTGATGGGCAGTTGCTAGGTGATCCCTAAGGTGTTCTAGGTGGTTGCTAGGGTCTTCTGGTTGGATGCCAGCATGCTTACTTACTGACCAAAGTCAAAAGAGCCCACCCTATGATCTCCATAACATCCTGATCTCTTGCTATGTCTTGGGTCCCTTCAAGATTTTTTCACCCATTTGCCAAGTGGAAAATTTTAAAGCAGCATTCTAAGATAAGTAGAACCATCCATTTCATCAAAAAAAAAAAAAAAAAACCTATTTGGTGTATCTTTTATGTCCGTAGCACAACTGATAAAGGTATGGGATGGATGAGCTGCACACCAATATTTAGTAAGTGTTAGGGCCTCATCTCTGAGTAGTAGTTAAATCTGCAGGAATGGAAAAAGGAGATGGACAGAGAGAGAAACTGACAGACTGAGATGAAACTGATGAGCTGCTGATTGGTTTCTACTTTCAGTGATACCCAATCAGACTCCTCTAATCACACTGCACACATCCTTCCTGGCGGCAGGGACCGCGGGGAGACCTTCTCCGTGCCGAAAACGCTGTCTGCTCCTATCCACCACCTACGCTTCACTTACTTGTTATTTGATGTGAAATGGAATTAAAGCCAGGCCGTATTACCCCCAAACAGTAATTGTCACTGAATTTCCCCTGTGCAATCCCTCAGTGCACACTTTTATTCCCTTATCAACACAAGGTGAGAGACATTCTGACAGCCAAGGTCAATACAGACATGGCTTCAGTGATCCAAAGAAGACACTGCATACACCAACGCTGTTTAAACACAGAAGAGAATGAGATACTGAGGCGATACACGTATTTATTTTTCTAAGTAGGTATTTTGAACTTGTCAAAACATTTTGTGTTGCTCCATCAGAATTTTTTAGAAACTGACATGTTGACAGTTTAGGCAAACATTCCACAATCAAATTCAGACGGTGTGGCTACATTTTAAGTGGAGAAATGCATAGCAGTGCAATGTTTTATTCAACACATCCACTCATTTTCTGCTTGTCATGTTTTTGGATTATTAACCTACAATCATCAATTATATATAACTTTTAGGTTATTAACCTATAATTCTATATATTTTATATTCTTAATGTATTTCAAAACAAACCATGCACACAGTCATATTTGCTTTGGGGAAATTGGAGGAGGTTTGGTTGGTGGACAGCAGCCAATTTCTGTTTCTTCATTTAAAACTTCATTCACTTACACTATCCAGTCGGCAAAAAAACATACAGCTGATTTTCAATACATCTTTCATGAAACAGGACATTATTGTTGAAGTCTTTTTTTTTTTTTTGCCTGCCGTGTATAAGGCCGTGATTTGATTAAAAAGTAATATCCGAATCTTAACTCATGGGGCTGAAAGCAAGAGTATTATCTTGTCATTGGCAGGATTAGTTTTGATGGAGAATGGCTGTATATGCAATAACGGGCAGATGTATCATCTGCAGTATCCCTCTGCTTGTGTTTCTCTGTGTGGGGGAAGATGATTGGGGTTACAAATAACTTGTGTATTTGTTATAATAACATTTGTGTTCCACTTGCTATATCATTGGCTGTTCTGATTTCTTATGTTTTTATGAACTGAGTGATACATTTTTAGCATACTACAATTTTAGCATGCACTATACAAAAAAAAAAAAAAAAAAAAAAAACTAGGCCAGATTTTGCCTCAAAATCAAAAAGAAATAAAAAAATAAACTATTCTCTGTAATGGACATTTTAATTTTAATTTTGTATCATTCTAATTCTTAATAATGATTCTTGTCATGTTATAGTTTTTTGTACTGTAAACTTTGATGAAGAAATACTGTACTAATATAAGATGTTTTATTTAAGTCAGCATAAATTTAAGTCTGTACAAAAAATAATAACATGATGTATAAGAACTTTATTTTTCTTGTTAAAGAAATGTGAAGGTTTTTTTTCCCACATGAGTAATGGCAATTTTGGTTGAAAATAATAAATTAAAATAATGTAACAATTTAAATGATCCTTATGGTAACCCTTAAATAGTTTTATTTTATTTTATTTTTTTATATATGCTGCATATTGCTGCACCCCATACATATGAAAAAATGTATGGGGGCAAAAACATCAATAATGGGACAAAAACATTCTGTCTCAATCATGTATTTGGAATGAAGAGCTTTTAACTTTGAAACCCAGGTCATTAGATACAAGTGAGATTCCTATCTTGATTTTAATGGTGTGCTGCTTACCTCTCAGGAGTGACGAAGCCTCTCAAAGGATATCAGCTCAGCAGGATGTGCTGTGGAAGAGACGCTTGCGATTAATCACTTCCCTTTCAGTGTGCTGTTTTGCTGAAACCTATTTCCTCTGGCCCTAAAAATCAGTGTGAGGAGCCAGTTTAAAGCCCACTGGGGAGGAAGGACAAACTCTGAGCTGTTGCCTTTGGCCCTTTAGGTTTATGTGGCTAGTAAAAATGTACTAAGAAAGTGGCACCAGAAGGTGGTTTTGGCCCAAAAAATTAACCAAAAACTTAAATGTAAAAGTCTAAATGTAGAATGTACTTTTATAACTCTTCGTTTTTTATGAAAGTGGTGTTGTTGAAAACAGCTGCTAGGCTCTGGATAGGGAAACCTGGCACGACAACCAAAGTTCATCAAATTCATTCAACATGTATATAGTTTGTTTACACGATCCATACTGTGAATGTGTCTAACTCTAGACCCTCACATTGCCTTCTGGGGTTTCAAATTGGTCTGGACGTTTGTTTAAGACTTCCATTTAACCTCGCAGCAAACAATCTTGTTCCTCTGTGAAAGGTGATGTCAGTTGTGATCAGTGGATGTCTACCCTGTCCTCCCCAAAGAGCAACAAATCCATTCTATCTGCAAACTTCTCTCATTGTTTCTCTCTCCAATCTTGTTACGTACAGTTAAAATCCAAACCTGAGAACCTTACGCAAAAGAAGTGACGGAGGCCAATGCAATCACAACCGAAGGTAGTGCAGTGTCAAAGATCAGCAGAAACATGTGAGATCCATTTGGTAGAAAATACGATTTTAGATGGGGGGAGCTTGAAGATTGCACTGATTATCATCACAAAGAGACTACGGAACTGACTTTGAGGTTGGTGTGAGGTACATGGTGGAGTGAATGTTTGAATACACATCATTTGAAACATTTAAATAAAATGTAAGACTAAAAGCCAGTTCATACCTGGAGCAGTAAATATAATGATAACTCACACCAACACACAATAACCCTGTTTTTATAAGCATGTGCTGCAGTTATGTCGTTTGCCACTTTAAATGCTTGAGCTCAAAACAATGTGGATTCTGATTGGCTGTCATATATATATTTTTTTATGTCATTAGCTGGAAAAAAAACACTCTGAACATTATTCCTAAGATATTGTTCCTCTTTGTTGTTTAAGTTGTGGTGTGGACTCTGCTATTATTTTACTTTTCTTTTAAATGCATGCCATGCATGTATGTCCTGTTACATTTCAACCTGACATAAAAAAAAAAAAATAGTGTGAAGAAAATCTGAGCTGAATTTTTTTTTAACATTATATAGATTTTATTGCATTATACATATTTTATATGAATATATATATATTTTTTTAATTATATAGTGCAGAAATAAAAATAAGTATTAATAAATAAATATATTTTATTATTTATATGATAAAGATTCATGGTAGCCTCTGTTGATTTTAATAAAACAATAATTTAAAATGTCACAATGTAAAAAATGCTGACACATTTTATTTATTTATTGGCAGATATATAAAATAGAATTTGTGCAAACTGAATAGTTCAAATAGATGAGATGATGAAAATGAAAATGAAAAACAGCATTCAGTATTGCCAAATCTGCTGCCTTCCTGTATAAAGTTGTACTGTGTTATGTCGTTAGCTCTCAGGAATTTCACAGAGTTTAGCTATGGGCATAAACATTGAGCACATCTTTGAGATTCCCATAAACAGATTATTTTTGGCTGTACTTGGCTTTTGACTCCTCTGCTCTGGATGGGCCTCAAACAGCATAACAAGATAGAGGTTGCGGTCAAGTGCTGTGAAGTTGTCGCTCTTTTGAAGACTGGTGGACACAAACTGTAAGACTGCAGAGGTCAGTGAAACCAAATCTTCATGAGCAAGAGACACCAAAGGGACATCAAAGGCTATTGAAACGGTACAGCATATCAAGCTGTCCAGCATGAAATATGCTTTTTTTTTTTTTTAAATTGGAATGAAGTGATTTCCATGTGTTAACATGCAAATAAAGATAACAAATAAATAACACTTGATTAAGTTTTCTGTATCATCTTAAATTAAGTTAAATGGTCTATCTTACAAAGAGACAACATAACTAGAGTCAAGACAAGGTTCTTTGGGAATCACAGATATATGATCTATGTCTCTGGGTGTGTGTGCGTGCATGTCAAGAGAAAAGTCAGTGAATGTGATTGATTCTGACCAAGGTCCCATGCGACATGATGTCTTCTACCACACATGTGCTTGGGATTTAAAAGCACTCAAACCCATGTTTCCCTCCAAGTGTAAGGCAATGATCATATTTCTGTCTCATCTCTCCCGTCTCATCTAATCAGTCTCACTTTGTACACGTCATCCTTACTTTGCCAACAGAGAACAAACTCCACCAACAAAAGATGTACTTTTAAACAGAAACTGGTTCCCTGAAGCTTGAAACTAAACCCTGTTTTCTCATTAATCCTTCCGGGGTCACGCATCAACTTGAGCCACATGGAAACACAAATCAGACGCTATGAGTTACAGTACAGGGGCAAAGATCAGGGGGCACATCCTTTGTGGCCATTGACAAACCTTCGCTCCACTAATATTTGCCAGCCAGTGTAGTTTGGTGAAAGGAAGTTCTCCATATGGTGGAGGAAATGAGTGGACAACCAAGTGACTATGAAAAAGAAGCTCGTTTGCTGCTTGCTTTCAAATCATATGGTGTGTTCAGTCTGTATAAAATAACATACAGTATTTAGAAGCATAAGCATTAGCCTCAAATATTTTTGCAGGTGTGGTTTAATGTTAAGGGGGGGGGGGGGGGGGGGGGTGAAATGCTATTTCATACATACTGAGTTTTTTACACTATTAAAGAGTTGGATTCCCATGCTAAACATGGACAAAGTTTCAAAAATTAAGTTGTCCGTTTGAAGGAGTATTTTAGTTCCAAAAATACTCCTTCCGGTTTGTCACAAGTTTCGGAAAGTTTTTTTCGAGTATGGCTCTGTGTGACATTAGATGGAGCTGAATTTCCTTATATGGGTCCTGAGGCACTTCTGCCGGAAGAGCGCGCGCTCCCGTATAGCAGAGCACTGAGAGGCTGAGCACAGCCTGATCAGAGCGAGAGCGTCGCGAAATGTCACAAAAGAAGTGTGTTTTTGGTTGCCAGGGCAAGACAACCCTGCACAGATTACCAAAAAAAAAACCATTAAGGGACCAGTGGACGGAGTTTATTTTTAAAGAGCATCGACGGAGTTGTGCAAGTGTTTTTGTTTGTTCCCTGCATTTCAAAGATTCTTGTTTTACAAACAAGGCCCAGTTTGACGCCGGATTTGCGTATCGTTTTTTTCTTAAGGATGATGCAATCCCAACGAAAAAGGGTCACGATCGTGTGTTGGAACCGCAGGCGGTGAGTAAAACTGCTTCAAATATCTCTGCCTCCTTGTTAGTGCGTCCGCCTCCCATGTCGGAGACCCGGGTTCGAGCCCCGCTCGGAGCAAGTCGTTGCTGCTGCTGCTCTCGTTCAGTTTCTGATTCTGGATCGTAAATGAACGGCTGAATCTGACTGTTAGTCATGGTTTGTTTTGGAAGATGTTTTTTTTTCCTCACGGTAATGTCACAACTTCCAAAAGCTCTCAACGCAAAAGCCTACTCGCGCTCGTGATTCTTTAGCTCCGCCCACACGTCACGCCTCCAGCGGCTCGTGTTTTTCCGAAAAAAATCGCATTTTTCTCTTATAAATATTATAAAACTAAAGTCTTTTTGGAGATATGAAGGATGCAGTACTACTCTATAGGTACTCAAGATTAACAGGATATTGAGTGAAAATGAGCATTTCACCCCCCCTTTAAGTTTTGTATAGATTACATAGACAAAAAAAAAAAAAAAAAAAACGTGTTAGAAGTGCTCTAAAACCTTTTAAACTCTTAATTATTTTAAATTCCTATTACAGTGCCACTTCTATTTGGGTATTCCTCAATTTAAAGAAACAGTTCACCCTAGGATGAAAGTAAATAGTAATACTGGCTGACACCCTTATAATTTATATATAGAAAACCCATCAAAATAACAAGACTATGAAGATGGCAGGTGAGAATTTTGTGATGACACATCCCTGTTGCTATCAAATTCTCCAATTTCAGCATTATTTGAGACTGACTGCATCTCCATTGTTTCCCTGGCTGTAAATACTGTCACCTTCAACAATTATTTACGCTGGAGCAATGATGAACACAGGAACTTAGATGACTGAAGGGTTGACAATAACTTGAAGACCTTAATGTTAGCAAACTCATTGCCTGCACAAAAGCAGGCCTATTTTGTTAAAAACACCTTTTCTTTTGCGAAGTTCTGAATCGCTTGAAGCTTAAAAAGTAAAAGATAATCGAGCAAAAATGCACAGAACTATTTGTGCATTTGTATGTGTTAGTAGAAAAACATGTGGCCTATAGGAAGGTGAGGAGATGTTTTGAATAGTTCCTGACCAGATGGATGTTCTTAGGGTCATCTGGACATGTGAGAGTTGATGGACCATGAATCCTCTTGTGCCAAACATTCGGAAGTTTGTTCAGCAAGATTGGACCAAGTTTTGCTAGCTCACATATTTTTGTTCAGATTGAGTAAGATCAGGCTCAAAATCATGTCATGGAGATGTTTTGTGCAGACTGGCCTCAGAGGATATTATTCCAAATATTGTTATTCATGTTGTTTCAGCTGTGGTGTGAAATAGATATAAATATATATTTATTTTGCTTGAGTTGTATTCCAACCCACCAACACTTTTTCCCTTGCTGTCCTACGATTGTGACTGATGGTTATTTAGAGGGGGGATATTTCTGCCTAACAAGATGGTCGAAGTTTGCGCACATGAGATTTTTAAAAATAAATAACTTATGTATTAGTAGTAGATACAGAACAATCATCAACTCTCCAAGCAATTTTTGCAATATGATCTGCAAGACCACTGCTGGCTGACAGTGATTGGACCACAGCCTGAGTGTGAATGTTTTCTGTGAGTCAGTACTGTGATTATCTTTATTTTTAGGAGTGTTCTGGCATCATATCTGGCCAAGGCTTCTGCACTTACGGTTGGAGACATTTCAGGGCTACATAGGTCCCATTTTAGAGGACATTCAATGTGTATATAAATATATATATATATATATGACTTCTGGGAAAGACTCTTTGAATAAAGAGATTTTAAACTTCTTTTTTTAAATTATGATGCAATTTTGCCAAGCACATCTTTTAATGGGACAGTTCACCTCAGATATTAAAGGTTACACGTTCTTTTTTGAAAACAAATAATTTTTTGTTCCACAGAAAAGAGATCACAATGCTTTTTTCTACACAATGAAAAGTAAAAATAGCATAATAGTAAAAAAAGCATATTAAAGGTTTTCCATATTGATTTATTAAATATATTTTAAGTCTTCTTAAGCTATATGGTGATTGTGTGAGGAGTCGATAAAATGTAAAAGGTTTTAAATTTTAAAGTTATTGAATAAAATAAAAAAGAAATACTATACCCTATTACTACAGTATTTTAGCCAATTACTAAAAGTGTACTAGAACTGTTAATGAAAAATATAAGACAATAGTAATTCCTAATACATTTTGAGAGCAGGAGTCTTTTGGAACTGAGGTCTTGAAAGGGTCCCATTATCAGTATTTACTCTTCACTCATCATCCACTATTCATTAAAATGCTCATCCCTCTGTCTCTATGGTAACACAATTCTCTGAGATGCTGCTTAGAGAGTGTGAGATGGAGTGTGTTTGTAGATGTGTATTTCTTTGTGTGTGTTAATTGTACTTGCACTCATTTTCTGGATGTCTGTGACAGATTATCACAGATGGAACATGTTGGACATCACCTTAAGCAAGCCTGAAGCATTTTCTTTACCATAGCACTGAAGTTTCACTGAATAATTCATCACAGACAGGTGAGACTCTTCATCTCTTCAGCCTTTCTTTTTATGAGCTGTGAGTACAAGACTGGATCAGTTCTTACTGTGGTTTCATGTATTCAGTGAAACATCATGTTCTTATATTTAGTGATGAATATTCAGTCTATAAGAAAAGATGATTGATGGTATCTATACAATGTAACATGGAATGTACCTTGCCAACAAGACAGAAACAATTATGTCCATATTTAAACATTCAGCTATGAATAAAATAATGTTTATCCTTAATGTTCACAGGCCACATTAGTGGGTAGTAAGCACATTAAAGCCATAAAAGCACTTAGTAATGGGAGTAATTGAAAGTCAGCAAGCTGTGCTAAGAAATAACAGGTTGTGTGTGTCTGTGTGTGTGTGTGGTCTGCAGTGTTTGGCAAAGCTCATTTTGTTCAGCGTGACCAGTCTAATAAGCATGGCAGACCCGATGGACACTACGATCTCATAAATGTGGTCCAGCAGAGGTCAAAACTCAAAGGAATTCACATATTTGAAAGGATCAGGAGTGTCTGTTGAACACAAACAAACAAAAATAGCCACATTTCTGACATTATATTGCTTCACATTGTTTATCAAGAGTTATTTGGTTTATGTTGAATTCACAACAGATGCTTATGTGTAAAGATTTGTTCATGATTTGTCCAGATTAATCTAAATGAGGGAGTGTATAAGATTAGTGTTTTGGATAATACACACTTAAACCATCTCTGTAAAAAGGCTTTCTCCTGCCATTTCTTGCCTCAAACCATATCATCTTCAAACATGTGCTCTCGCTTGTGCAGAACTATATTTTAATATCTACAGCCAAGTCAGATAAAACACTATAAACACCTTTTATTATATATGGCTAGACTATACAGGATTGTGTTTCACACCTGTCATGAGTCAGTTTTTTTTTTATGCAGATCTTGTCCCTGATAATTGACGGGTATATATAATGGATGAAATTTTTATTTATTTATAAATGTATTTTTTAAATATATATTTATATTTTTAAATTGTGCATAATTTGCTGTATGGTCACATACTGTAAACATGTTATATATAAATAAAATATAATATTTTTTATTTATATTATAGTATATTAGAGTATAATTTCATATTATAAAAAAATTTAATGATACAAATACATCAATATCAGCATTAACTGTAATATATTTTATAATAATAATATTTTCAATGGTAATAATAATAGCTGTTATTAAATTTTATGTAATTTAGGCTTTTCATAATATTCCTTATTTGTAATGATACCTTTTTTTGAAAGGGGGGGGGGGGGTGTATAGGGATGGTTCCATATGGTTAGTTAGCCTACTTTAAATGTTGGCCTAATATAGCATGAGGATCAGAAAAAAAAAATTATTTTAATTTGCATAGTTAGTGAACTCAGTATAGATTGGATTGTTTTTCCCCCGGGGATGGAAAATTACAAGGATTTCCCATTTTACATCGTCAAACTATCCAAAGTAATTTTCCACATGCTGTTGTAACGCTTTATGATTAGAATGAGCTTTGCCTCTGTGGATAAAATCGTGTTAACTGGTCCCAGTTGGGTAACAGGCATTAACACATGCAGGTGCACATATGTTCAATACCAGCCATCGGCACAGACCTGTCAACTCACTCTCTGTCTCAGGCTGAGGTTGAAACCTTCTGGTGCTGCATTATTATTGAAAGGACCCTCCTTTGCAGTTGGCCACATGTGAGGCTCCTCAGATATGAAGCCAAAGGTTGAGATGACCCACCCCCAACCAATCCCTTTGCTCTTTCCCCTATAGTGCAGATTAGGATGCCAAGGCTGATGAGGTGGCCGTGACTTCATCACGACAGCAGGTGGAGGTTGTAGATTTCCTGAAAATCTAAATCAAGGACTAATCTGAGCAATAAATAAATAAATAAATAATCTTTACAATCATTAAATATTTACCATCATTAAATATTCCATGCTTGATTTTGCTGTACAAATACATAACCAGCAACTTATTAACTGTGATTAGATAACATTAGCTATCAAACTACCTGAACAAATTAAAGCCTGAAACTCACAGTGGAAATGAATACTATTGATTCATGTTTGAATTACTCACATTACTGTAGTTATTGATAATTAATAATAGATAGGAGCGCAAAATTGGTGTAGTGGGCAGTGGATTTAAACTTTGTGGC
This sequence comes from Carassius gibelio, assembly GCF_023724105.1. NCBI lineage: Eukaryota > Metazoa > Chordata > Actinopteri > Cypriniformes > Cyprinidae > Carassius > Carassius gibelio. The sequence continues at coordinate 24,392,100 of NC_068376.1, forward strand.
CTTTACCTGATTGAAGAACGCAGTTTAACATGTTTACAGGACCTTACATTTTGTCAGGTTATTTTGCATAATCATTAACACACATGTTGGGAGGATGTTCCTGCCGCATCTGTGCTTTGTTTCTCAAACGTCTATGCCGCAGATGGTCAGCTGGCTGTATTTTTGGCCAAACAAATGTTTCATAACACCTTTTTTTAGGCTATGGTGTGTATAATGTATATTGCCATGCTGCTAATGGGGCAGAAGTCTGCTATGACGCTAGTGAGGGCTAATGGGAGTTGACAGCAGTGAGCTGCCTGATGTCATCAGCGGCCAAGAGCAGTCGGCTCACATTTACACTGATGACAGCTGATTAGAGGAGCACCAACCTCTGACTGACAGAGAAAGAGGGAGGGAGATATAGATAGTTCTTTGATTTCTTCATGAGTGACTCATTTTCTTGTTGAAGCATCAGTTTTAATCAACACATGTTCCTCTTTGCAGATTGATGTCGGTCAAAAAATAACCACGAGCTAGTGCATGTAGAATAACCACAAATATTTTATATGCATTACTTTTTTTATCCTGCTTTTTAAGCTCAAACTCAGTATTTACACTTTATTATTTCAAGCTGTAAATGAATTAGTCCAAATTAGGACATTTTGCTCCACACTGAATTGTAATTTTGGTGCCTTTTGCAGATAAAAGCTTGTTTGATGTGGATAAAACAAACCTTAATTTACTTAAAACTCTCTATATATCACACACACACAAATACTTCTGAACGCCTGTTATCAGCTTCAGTTCATAAGCAAGTCCTATCAGCGTGTCACATTTCCCATAGTGTTGTTTGAGACCTGACAGAATAATGAGCAGAGGTATCAGACATGCACACACAGAGACACACACGCAAATGCACAAAGGCATAGTTAAAGAGGCATATGAAGGCTCTACACTGCACAAACAAGAGAAATTTAGCTCAGCCTTACGACCATACAGAACAACTACAAAGACAGAAAACTGAAGAATGTGCCATGAATATTTAAGATCTTGTGTGTTTTGTCACAGTACATTCTTATGTAAGCTGTATATATGTATATATGTATATATGAGCTATATGAGTTTAGACTGTCTGAAAACACATTTTCAGGAAATAATTTATTAATTTGTCCTATTGAAAAACGCACATTAGTTTACTAAAAATCTGAATACTGATGAGATGCTTAACTTTCAAATGTCTATGTTACAGCATTTGTCTATAGCCTCTTTCAAAAGTCTGTTAGCACAGGATACATACGAAGACCACAACAGGCACATTTGTCAGGTTTTGTCTGATCAGTTGTGTCAGCCTTGTCATCGTCTGTTGGCATTGGTTGGCGCCTGTTTTCAATGACTGAATGTTGAATCAGCGTTTGGTGACTCTTGGCATGTCTGAGAAGTGATGTACTGCACAATGTCGGCTGTTGGCGTTGGTCTGCGTCTGTCGGTAGGGTGGGAATTGGTCTAAAGTAATTTTGTTATTTACTGTATGATCATGAGATACTAGGTGGCACATCCTCAAGATTAATTGTAAAACTTGAGTTAATTTATGCATTTTTGTAATTTTAAAACCCTTATTTGCTGGCATGCACCCAATGACTATTCTTATATAATATTACCTATTTTAATGTTGTTGTTTTGGCCATGTGATCATAGCTGGCACATCTTCAAGACTCATTTGGATGTATTGTTTACCTTGGATAAAACCTCATGGACCTATAAAGACTATTTGTGTGTAATATTAAAAAACTTTTTTTTTTTTTTTTTTTTTTTACCAAACACAACGGACAACACTTAAATTAAAATAGACTTTTCAATATTTGAGTTTTTAGTTTTTCAAAAGTGACGTGACATTCAGCCAAGTATGGTGACCCATACTCAGAATTTGTGCTCTGCATTTAACCCATCCGAAGTGCACACACACAGAGCAGTAAACACACCCGGAGACATTTATGCTGCGGCGCCCAGGGAGCAGTTGGGGGTTCAGTGCCTTGCTCAAGGGCACCTAAGTCATGGTATTGAAGGTGTAGAGAGAACTGTACATGCACTCCCCCCACCCACAATTCCTGCTGGCCCAGGACTCGAACTCACAACCTTTCGATTGGGAGTCCGACTCTCTAACCATTAGGCCACGACTTCCCAGTGTCTTCATAACAATCTTAAGTATAGTTCCTCCGAAACTGAAAGTGCTGTCATCATACTGTATACTCATCCTCATGTCACAAATCTGTATGCCTTCATTTTATCTGCCGAAAAGAAAAAGATGTTTTTAAGAACATTGAGTGCCCAGTTGTTCTTCATTTTTCTAAATGTTCTTTTATGTTTCACAGAAAATGTTTATAAACTATCATTTTAACAGCTGTAAACTTTTCTTACATTATCCAATTCAGATTGAGAAAGCAAGAGAAAGAGAGAGGTGTGAGTGTTTGAAGGTGAGTAGGAAGGTAAGACAAGCATGAACACTGACAAATGCACCTCATGCATCAGCTAATGTAAAATTAAAGGTGTAAATTACATTTCTAGTCATTAAAAACTGAGGAGCTTTGATGGAACCTTTTCACTTTTACAGCACAGTGTCTCAAAGTGAAGTCTTGGTCTAGAATTTGTTGTTCAGATATAAGAGGGCCATTTTTTGGAGGAAGACAAATGCCATCTTATAGGTTTTGACCTGTGGAGGTGGACAGAATATCCAATTCTTCAAGATGTTAACTTTTGATTGACATCTCGCTGTCTATCAAAGCCTGACCCGCACACCTATTTTAATGAGATCCATACCATGATGGTTTTCCAACATTATCACAAATAAAGACCATATGTGTGTGTAGTCAGTTAAAATTTTCAGCAGCCATTACTCCAGTCATGATTCTTCAGAAATCATTCTAATATGCTGATTTGGTGCTCAAGAAACATTTGCTACTGTAAGTGTCAAAAACAGTTGTGCTGCTTAACATTTTTATGAAAGCGAAACGTATAAGACTTGTGGCCAAGTATGGTGTCCCATACTCTGAATTTGTGCACTGCATTTAACCTTCCGAGTGCACACACACACACACACACAAACAGTGAACACACTTCCAGAGCAGTGAACAGCCATTTTTCTGCAGCACCCAGGGAGCAGTTGGGGATTTGATGCTTTGCTCGAGGACACCTCAGTCATGAGGGTGGAAGAGAGCGCTGGTTATTCACTCCCCCCATCACAATCCCTGCTGGTACCGAGACTTAAACCCTGTGACCTTTGGGTTACAATTCTGACTCTCTAACCATTAGGCCACAACTGTCCCCATGGAAATCCTGCTAAATGTATTTTTTTTCAGGGTACTTTGATGAATAGAAAGTTCAAAAGAGCATTTTTAATTTGAAATAAATTTTGTAACATTGTACTGTCACTTTTGATCAATTTAATGCCATTCTGCTGATTAAAAATATTACTGACCCCAAATTTTTCAGTGAGTGTATGTATATACAGTACATTAAACATTGACTGAACTGTTATATTAGTGTACATGGTTAATGAACAATGAGTAGTTAATGTTAATGTTAATGTTTATAACATGCCACCTCATCAGTCAAACGCTCATCTGTGCAAAATGAAAAAAATTGTGACTCTGTGCTAGTCAATGTGTTTCATTTAACATGCAGTTAAAATTAGAACTGATCATTATAACTAAATATTCATGATACAGAGTGGCATTGCTGCCAACCATCTCCCTACATACCGGTGAGCATAATGAACAAGAGGTCACATGAGGTTACAGTGCTTGAACTTTTCAGCTCATGCTGCAGAAATGCTGCTCAGTTATGGAGTTTTTAATTGACTCATTTTTAGGAAGCGGTCTCCAGGTTAACCGTTCAGATAATTTTGTTCCTGCTGAACTGGCTTTTTTGAAGATCATATTTTATTACGTTTTGTCAAAAGGACACACATACAATATGCATGCTAGTGTGGAGGTTACACATTTAATTGGAGGTTACAGTATGGGAAAATATATTTTATATTGTTTCCTATCATATTATGTTGCTGTATAGGCATCTAAAACGCAAAAGCTGTTTCATATATGTCAGCAACTAACTTTCTCATGGCTACTTTTGTTGATTGTACTAAAAGAATTTACAAATGATTATATAAATAGTAATAATCGTATTATTGTTATTAAAAAGGTTTAATTGTACTTTTAACATTTGGGGTAAAATGGCAAAACAAGCTTATTATTCGAAGTGAGCAGGATTTCAGCAGATTTAATCTTTATGGGAAAGGACCTGGTGTTATTTGGCTATTAAACGTGAATAATTGCTGCTATAATCAATGTTTCTTTGACAGACCATGCAGTGAGGTTTATATAGACCCATAGCTATGGAAATCACTTGGGTTTTGTTACATCAGGAGGTTAAAGATGTGGAAGACGCTGCAGCCAATCACAAACATTCCTCAAGGATTAATAAAAGGGCAGCTGTTACATCACTAAGATCAGAGCCACATGTTATTTTTTGATGTTTAATCCGAACCATGGTGAGCGTGCACATATACACATGCACCAGATACCTCATACTGCATGCTGACATCTGGGTAAGAGATAGCAGGTCTCTTGAAAACACGGAAATTACTGGAGCAGATGTGTGAACGTAGTCATTCTTCTCTCCTAACATTTGTTGTTTTTACATCATCTCATATCATAGAGTTATAGAATCTTACTGTGGTGACCCTGCTTATTTACGTCACTTTAAATGTTGTATGACTGTTGGTTCTGGATGTTGCCCTAGAGCTTAAATTGATATGCTGATGTTACAGATGAAGCATCTATGTCATTCAAGATTTTCCTAGTTCTTTGATATTATAATGTATGCTTTTATCCAAAGTACAGTCATGCAAATAAGGAAGCACTAGTTTATCACAGGTGAGCCAACAATAATACCATAGTAATAGCACATAGAAAGAGGTAACACTGCAGAAGAGGAGAAAAGAGAGGAAAAAAATATGTTTTTCTCCCCAGAAAACCTCTAAACGGGTCTGCTTTGGTTAAACTTTGATATATAAAAAATGTAAATGCACAAATATGATCAGTTGGTCAAAAAATGCAGAGGAAACTTCTATTTTATTCTGAGCTTATTTGACATTTATGTCATCCTCATCCTCATGTCCACCAGAGGAAAAAGGATTAACAGTTATTAATTCAGGGGGATTTAAACATGTTCAAACATGGCTCAGTGATTTAGTGCTGTATGTGCCAGTCGCTCTTGGCCTAAATCAGAGGGCAGCTGTGCCAATGTGAAAATGTCAGCATCTCTGAACATAGACTACTGCACCGATTCATTAATCAGCATATTCATCACAAATTCGGAAAATACACAATATCACAACTTCCACAAGTGTTTTCTACAATGATTTCTGAAAGATCATGTGACACTGACAACTGAAGTAATGGCTGCTGAAAATTCAGCTTTGCCATCACAGAAATAAATTATATTTTAAAATGAATTTAAATAAAATAGAGAAAATATTTCACAATTTCACTGTGTTTTAGATTAAATAAATACAGCCTTTACTAACATGACTTGTATCTATGTATCTAAATGTATCTATACACTCTCTTAAATACAGGTGCATCTCAATATATTAGAATGTAATGGAAAAGTTCATTTATTACAGTAATTCAACTGAAATTGTGAAACTTGTGTATTAAATAAATTAAATAAACACAGATAGAAGTAGTTTAAATCTTTGTTTCCTTTAATTGTGATGATTTTGGCTAACATTTAACAAAAACCCACCAATTCACTATTAGAATATGGTGACATGCCAATCAGCTAATCAACTCAAAACACCTGCAAAGGTTTCCTGAGCCTTCAAAATGGTCTCTCTCTTTGGCTCACTACACAACTATGGGGAAGGGTAAGCCACAAACATTTATTGCCAAAGAACCAAGAAAGATGCACAACCAACCAAGAGAATCGCAGCCTTATGAGGATTGTCAAGCAAAATCGATTCAAGAATTTGAGTGAACTTCACAAGGAATGGAATCAGGCTGGGGTCAAGGCATACAGACGTGTCAAGGAATTTGGCTACAGCTGTCGTATTCCTCTTGTTAAGCCACTCCTGAACCACAGACCATGTCAGAGGCGTCTTACCTGGGCTAAGAAGAAGAAGAACTGGACTGTTGACCAGTGGTCCAAAGGCATCTTTTCAGATGAGAGCAAGTTTTGTATTTCATTTGGAAACCAACGTCCTAGAGTCTGGAGGAAGGGTGGAGAAGCTCATAGCCTAAGTTGCTTGAAGTCCAGTTTTAATTTTCCACAGTCTGTGGTGATTTGGGGCGCAGTGTCATCTGCTAGTGTTGGTCCGTTGTGTTTTTTGGAAGCCAAAGTCACTGCACCCGTTTACCAAGAAATTTTGGAGCACTTTGTGCTTACTTCTGCTGACCAGCTTTTTGAAGATGCTGATTTCATTTTCCAGCAGGATTTGGCACCTGCCCACACTGCCAAAAGCACCAAAAGTTGGTTAAATGACCATGATGTTGTTGTGCTTGACCAGCAAACTCACCAGACCTGAACCCCAGAGAGAATCTTGTCAAGAGGAAAATGAGAAACAAGAGACCAAAAAATGCAGAAGAGCTGAAGGCCACTGTCAAAGAAACCTGGGCTTCCATACCATCTCAGCAGTGCCACAAACTGATCACCTCCATGCCACGCCGAATTGAGGCAGTAATTAAAGCAAAAGGAGCCCCTACCAAGTATTGAGTACATGTACAGTAAATGAACATACTTTCCAGAAGGCCAGCAACTCATTTTATTGGTCTTATGAAGTATTCTAATTTGTTGAGATTGTGAATTGTTGGGATTTTGTTAAATGTGAGCCAAAATCATCATAATTAAAAGAACCAAAGACATAAACTACTTCAGTCTGTGTGCATTTAATTGATTTAGTACACGTGTTTCACAATTTGAGTTGAATAACTGAAATAAATGAACTTTTCCACAACATTCTAATTTATTGAGATGCACCTGCTGTTGATCAGTTGTATGATCAGCTGAGGCTTAGACAATGTTTCTCCTTTTGTGTTCCACGAGAGAAAGTCATATGAGTTTGGTAAGACATGAAAGTAAATAAAAAGAAAAAAACTAAAACAACTAAAACAAAAAAAGTTACTTGGAATGCGAGTTAACTGGAGTTTGTAGCCTAAATAAACATTTACAAAACATTCAAAAAGACTTTTGTACCCAGTAGATTGTAATGCTGTATCTCAAATCTGCGATGACCCACATCAGTTCTTCGTTTCTCATTGTATTCATCTAATCCCAAGTGAACTGGATCTTGTAAGTCCAGTTCTTGGATCATTCCTTTCCATCCCCTAAAAAGTCCCACACGACCATAATTTTCTTGTTCTGAAACTATCACTTCCACTCCAGTAGAATCCTTCATGTCTTCAGCCCATTTTCTTAGTCACTAGAGCTTTGGATTTTGTATATTTAGTACATAGTTCAGATTTAGAGCATGTTTCCTCAGCGTTCACCGGACAAGTCCTCCAACTAGGGGCCGTCTGTGGTTTTCTGGGGCGGCGAGTTGGAGTTTGAGGTGGGTTTTATTCAGCCAACTCTGACAGGACGATGGTTACACAACCCTGCTGGCCGCGGGATGTGAGGAGAGAGGCTCTTTCAGACAGGGGCCCATTTGAAAATGAAACCATTGTTGTTATTCGTGGGACACCTCACTTTGTAACAGCCATGATTACATCCATATGTGACCATGCAGGGAAGCTTATATACCTTCAGCTCTGGGAAAAAGGAAAATCCAGTGACACTCTTACTGTAAATCTACAAAAAGGATAGTAGGTCATTCACAAAATCAAAAACCTACCATAGACAAAACATTATTAAAACGTGACTGCTCGTCTGAGGCCACAAATCGGAAACACGCATAAGTCTTTAGTCAAACTTGCGCTCCCTTTCCTTTAAAAAGTAGTGTTGGTTGCTTCAGTTAAGGATGTGGAAAAAATCAAGAACAAGCAGACCATCATCTTTTAAGCTACTTGTTCCAAAGATTGACAGATTGATCTTTCAGGCACAGCAGTATGTCTTTCCGTAACTCTAAACACATCCGATAATGCTAACCTTCTAAGAAGACCAGGGACATAATGGTTATTGCCATTAAAATAATAATTCACCCAAAAATGAACATTTTCAAAAACATTTTACCAACCCTCAGGCCATTCAAGATGTAGAGATGAGTTTGCTTTTTCATCACAACCAATTTGGAAAAATGTACCATTACATCACTTGCTTCCCAATGAATCCTCTTGAATGGGTGAATGGGTGCCGTCAGAATGAGAATCCAAACAGACGATAAAAACATCACAATACTCCACAAGTAATCTACATGACTCTAGCCCATCAGTTAATCTTGTAAAGTCAAAATCTGCATTTTTTGAAGAAATAATTCCAGAAATTTGAAGTTTTAAATTCAAACCATGTCAATTAATGCTAAATATCTCCAAATCTTAGCTCAAAGTCAAAGTTTATTTATAAAGCACTTTTTTAGAAACAGCATGTGTTTACCAAAGTGCTGTACAAACATGAATAAGACAATATGACAAATAGAATACCAATAAACTGCAATAAACAGCATTTCCACATAAAATTGTTTATATATATATATATATATATATATTCAAAATTATTTTAAAGTCAAAACAATTTTATGTGGAAATGCTGTTTATTGCCAATAAAATAATGTTGAGTTTTAAAATAATTTGGAGTAATTTTGACCATTTGTAAATGCAACAAAACATGTTTAGAGTTATTAAACAATCAGTTAGCAAGTGCATGAGCAATTGAATACACATTCCAAACTTACTGGTTAGATTGAAAATTTCTAGTAAAAATACACTGAAAGGGAACAAACCATATCTGTTCTCATGAATATGCAGATGTGAATTAAATAGCCATTCCTGATGTTTGGTGAACTGCTTTTGAAACAGCATTGCTGAACTAATCTAAACCCTCCTATAAACACAACAGCTAATTTGACAACAATCCAGCAGTCTTTTGTCAGCAGCTGGAGATAAAAGCAGAAGCTCCTGTAGTTGTTCTCAGTTATTTGCGGGGATAAATTCAGAAGAAGCCTAGTCCACTGAAGTCTCTTTGCTCTTTGCTGTAGGCATATGACTTGCAGGCAAACACGGCTATCTCTTTCCCATTTAAATGCTAATGAACAGTAGGATGGGGTGCTGAGAGTGGTGGCGGAGGCTGTGCATTTTTAATGTCTTATCTCAAAGGTAAAAGGTAGCAGCTCCTGTGCCATGATTGAGGGGTGAGTACATGATCATTCATTACAAGCACCAGAGGAGACCTGACCTGCGTGTGTTTATGTGTGTGAGAAAATGAATATTCCTGCAGGCCTGTCATAAGAGAAATTAAGCAAAACTAAACACAGATATTTATGGACTTGCATGTGTGCATGTGTAATCTTTTCATGACTATGCATGAATCATAACTGTTAGCTTGAAGTGTACACCCAAGAACAAAATAATGTTAGGTTAGGGGGAACAGGGGAAATATATCCTCATTATTAATTAATTAGTTTTTTATATGTTTTTATATATGTTTTTTAATTTTTTAATGTAGATTTAATAACAAAAAATAAGATATAAATATTTTATTTTAACTTATTTTACCATCAAGCATTGTTTTTGTCTTAGAGGAAATATATCCTAACTATACAGAAAAATCTGATCTAGACAACTTTCCCTTGACCTTCATCTATAAATTAACTACAAAGGAATTATGTCATTTCCTCCAGTTCCTTTTCTCCCTGATTTTCAAGTGCTAAGTATCTTTCCATTCTACTTTAATGCTATTGCCTGGATCTATTCATTTCCCCAGATGATTTTAATTATTATCAAAGATAATGTCTGAAGATGCCATGGATCCCATGAACAATATTCCATACGGTCATCTCTAAAATCCCAAGACATCTGCCTCATTCTGGATGTCATTTTGATTTTACTACCCAACATCTGGTTGTACAATCATGATATTTGATGATAATCATAAATTAGATTATGAAGCGTCACAAAGAACCGCTGAAAATCATTCAGAAAATGTAAAAGTAGAGTAACTCTACAGTATGTTAACCTAACAGGCCTGCATTTATACATTTCATGGTAATATTTGCATATAGACAATGGAAAATTATATGAATCTGAGTGGGCAGTTTTAAATACTGAGCAAATATTTTGGGTTTGGTTTGATCACTCTGAATCAAACCTTTACTGAATATATCTCATACAAATCACGCTTAATACACTCATCCAGTGTGTATTGCCATCTACTTTCTATCTTATTAAATAGATTGTAATATACTCACACACACAACACACATGCCTGTGCTTGGACTGACTACTGAGGCAAAGATAATGAGATGCTTTACTTTGCTGCGAGTGGTAATTGCCTTGGCTTGGTATGTGAAAATCAAGGCCACTTTGTGTCTCTGTGTCAATGTCATCCTGGGTCTGGACCTGTTATCTGTCTGCTTGAGCCAAGTGCAACCAGACACTTACAGTTCAGAACTCTCGCTTACAGTACTCGATTTAATCATTTATTTTTAATTCTCTCATATTCAAAGTTATTGTTGTGTGCTACATTTGGTTGTCATTGATGAGGCTTTTGAAATCCAGGCACAGTGAGTCATTTTGAAAATCAAGACTTCAGACTTGCTGTTTCCTCTAGTGCACAAACACACACTCACACAGAATGACATGCTTCGCTAGCAGACAGTCAGGTGTTGAAAGGAAGAAATCTCTTCTTGATCTGCCTATCTTCATCTGTGCTTCTTCACTAGCCTCAACAGACAGAGGGAGAGAGTGTTTGCACACACATTCCAACTTCAAAGAGAAATCTGGCAGACATTCATCAGCTATCACAGAATAATGACTCATTTTAACTCCAGCCCATATATTTCTTTTGTGTTTATAGAAACAGTTTATTTTTTAACATCATAATAGAGTTATTATCGTTTTGTTTTAATAACCTTTTTTTTTTCAGAAAACTTTGCATGGAATGTTACATGTTTAAGCTTAAACTTAGTCACCAAAGATGTAGTTGAGTTTTTTTTCTTCATCAGAACAGATTTAAAATTATTGTGCACTTCTTCACTTGCCCATTGAATCCTCTGCAGTGAATGGGTGCCGTCAGAATGAGAGTCCGAGCTGATAAAAGCATCACAATAATACACATCAAACAGTCTATTAATTAACATCTTGTGAAGTCAAATGCTCTGTTTTTGTAAGAAATAAATCCACCATTAAGACACTTAATTGCAAACTCTTGTTTCTGGCTGAAATAGTCCTCTATCCACAATATCAGCTAAACTAAAATTTTCCCGTCTGAATCAGGAGAGAAATATGCACAGATGAAGAAACATTTACAAGCAAAGATAGTTCAAAACAGTTCTAAACAAATATGTCCGTGGATTTTGATGTGAGAGTACAACAAGGGATGGACCTTTTTCATTAGAGGAAGCATTATTATGTATTATAGATTATTATATTTTGGACCGAAGTGATTTTTTTACAGATAAAAATGGCTTAATTATAGATTTGTTTGTTATGAATATATCTATTCACTTCAATTGACATGAATTGATGGGCTAGTGTGGATTACTTGTGGATTATTGTGATGTGTTTATCAGTTTTGACTCTCATTCTGACAGCACCTATTCAACTGCAACTCTTCTGATGAAGAAAATCTATATTTTGATATATTTTTTTATTTATTTTGGGCTAAGGTCCATTTTTTGTGTAAACTATTCCTTTATTTTGGAGACCGGATAGAGAATAGCAAGAAGAAGTGCTGTACAAATGGCATATTTAGAAAATATTTTGCATTTAAAAAAAAACACTCTAATCAAAACCGCATTAAAGACAGATTAATTAATGCATGTACGTTGATAGTTATATTAGGTCAGAACATTGCAACATTGACTTCCCACTCTAAATTACTCTCATTCTCATTTTTTCTTTATCACACACACACACACACACACACGCACACACACACACACACACACACGCACGCACACACAGCACAAGCACTTAAACTGCATAGATAAAATGTAATTCACAAATCTGTCAGTGAGCTGAGCATTCTTAATTAAAGGTTTGTATATTGTGGTTTGGATGTGTGTTGCAATTCATCCATTTATTTGATGAACTGGCATGTGGTTAGGCAATGGATTTTTTGGCCAAACTTGGTCTAACCTCAGGTTGTGCTGTTTTGCACAAATACTCGGACACACAAGAATGCATTCAAAATCCATAATGCATTCAGACTCCAGGTTCTGTGTGTGTTCATATGACAATGCAAAGAGGGGCTTGACTGAGAGTGCAACACATTAAAATAAACAAATCTACAAATCATCATGCTGCGCTCTATGCTGTTTTTAAAGGAAAGTCCCAACAAATCTCACGTAACCTCATGTGTTCTGCACTTACTTGTCATTCTCGACCCTTTCTCCTCAGGGGGTGGATTTCATAATTTCATATTTTATTCTATATTGTCATAAAATCAAAAAACAACAACAACAAAAAACTGGTACTGGTTCTCACCAGAGAAATCACTCGTGGATTGAGCCCTAGTCTCTTTCACTGTGCTGAATAACAACAAACACATCTGTTTGTCATCATGCACTGTGAAAATGTCTTGATCCATGAGGTTGTCAACGAAAGTTTGATTTGGAGCTAAGTTGATCATATCATGTTTATAATACTGCAGATTTTGTTGCTAATGAGAATCCCTGAGCTTATCATATATTTTGCAGCAGAAGACCTATGAATTTTAGTTTTGTGACCAGTAATAAAAGAGCAAAGAAACCGGATGCACACTTGAGTATTTGGACCAAAAATTATTTAGCTGTTGTTCAATTTAACTAGTGCAATTTAACCACGAGGAACAACTTAACAGCCAGAGTTGCCTGCCTCAAAGTGTTCAGACATTTCTTTTTAGCTTCAGTTTTATGAATGGCTGACACATCCTCAGCTCATGCAGCCTCATGGGATAGTAAAGAATACATCCTTTTGATATCCTAGTTATTTCAAATGGTTTATGCATACTACAGTGTATAGGCTAGTATAGAAGTATGCAGGGGGCATTTGCTCCATGCTGGATGTGAAACAAGCTTTGTAATTTATTTTTATACAAACTGTGTTTCTCCATCATTATTTAATACAAAAAAATTTCGGGGGGCCATTTAGTATCAGAAAAAGACACGTTTTCCATTAAGAAGTGTGTTCTATCTTAATGTTTAATACATATAGATAGCATTAGCTTATAATTATAGACACATTGTTTCCTATATTATCAGAGCAATGCACTGAAAATGTAGTCTTTTATCTTCAAATAACTGTGTGCTTCTGTTGTGAACGGGTGTAGCGCGTGGGCGTCGCCTAGAGTGATAGAGAGTGAGAGCGCGAGGCGAGCGCACGCGAGAGTCGTTCGCGTGTTTGCGTGTGATTTAGTGAAGATAAGCGCTGCACCCCCATTACCAGCATGTCTCGTGTTTTTGTTTTGATTTTGCCGCATGCATTGCAATGCCTAATTGCGTTGAAAACATAAATGGGTGTTACTTTTAAGGTAAGTCTCCGCCCAGGGGGAGTAACAGCGCTCCATCCACCTGCCAGACTACTTCAGCAGCAGACAGTCAGTGGACCTGAAGCGTGCGCTGCTGCTGCGTGGACGAAAATACACGAGACGCGTTTAAAAACTCCGGGCGAGAAGGGATACGTGCACTTCATTTGAACTGCCACGGAATCACAGTCACATAAATTAGTTTAAAGGAGCGACTACTTTGTGGACACGTGTATGCAAGTTACTTTTGACCTGACGCATTGTTTTGGTTTCTGTGCGTTTTCTTTGCGCTGGATCGCAAATGATTTTTACACTCGGACACACAGGATCGTTTGTGACCGACGTTTTGTAGGTGTGTTCTGTGTTCATTTATGAGTAACATGTTTTCATGCTTCAGAATAATAAATTCTTGTTTTTACAGAAGATCAGCAGCACTGTTATTATCCAAATGTTTTTATATAATATTTTTAAGAGGATCAGTCCATTACACGGCACTGAAATCCGATTACAATTGATATTTTGATAGATTTATTGAGATTTGTTTTTGTTGAAAATGTAAATGACACCGCTGTTGATAACTGAATTTAATTTGCAAGTCATATGCTTATGAATTTGATTTTATTGGAATAATAATAATTAAAAAAAACATAAGTTGTGACAGAGATTAACCAGTTTAGTTTTATGACATACTTTGCTGGTTATTTTAAGTAATGTAAAAAAGAATTATTATTTTATTTTTATTATTATTATTAATTTTTTATACAGTTGACTAAATGGCCATTATACCACAACAATAAAAACATAACCTGCATTATGAAAGTTTTAATCATAATAAGTCAATGTGACAAAGTGGAAGGTTTCCACGTAGAATTTAGAACAGTGTTTTACCATTGGTAGACTCCGTATTCAGGAACCGACAACCAATTAAGTACAAGTGTGTAAATATTTGTGAAGATAGATATTTGTGAATACATTTGTGAATAGGTGACTTATCGTTCTCTCTCTATTATCAATTTCCATTTTCTTCCATTCAATAAAAAGATAAGTGAATGGTTATGTGAAATCTTAATCATGAATATATAATTGGATCCTCACCCCTTTCCTTCCTCCCTTTCCATGCAGGACCGGATAAATCTCTTGTGGGTCTTTGGATATAGTGACCATGCAGGGAGTCAGGACTTTGGTGCTGGGGACCCTTCTGGTCTCTGTGTTTTCAGCTGTCTCGGTCCACAGCTGCACTTTGTCTTCCTTGCCACCCGCTTCTGCTCCACGAGTCTTCCTGTCCTTCAGAGGTACGTGGCATTGCTGCTGTGCATGCTGTGTCTCACATTGTTGCTCTGTGGATGACATGCACCGGTTTCCTGTTAAAATTAATACAGAAATATAAACAACTGCAGCTGATATAGATTGCATGCGAAACATGCATTATTACTTTTGTCGTCCGTGTTTCCAGGAGCCTCATAATATTAACTTTCAGTGCATATGATTCTGTTGTAGTATTAGGCAATAGGGTGTTTTTTTGTTTTTGTTTTGTTTTGTGGGAATCTCTTCAGTTTTATGCTGAGCAAGCTGCATCCCTTCTTAGGTTACCTGTCTGTTTCACCTTTGTAATTCAAGGAGTTTTCACAGTCTGCTGCCTGAACTAATTTTCCTTTCTGTTGAATGTTATTGTGTTTCTTTAATTGGTTTTTCAAACACTCTTTGGGATTGAGCATGTCTACCAGCAAAGACCTAAATTCAGAATTTGAGCGACACTCTGTGACTGTGAATTTAACCCTTGCTGGGGGAATTGGATTTCATGTTGGGTCGGTTGGGGTTCATGCATGGCTCTTGGTTGGCTAAGCAATGCAATTAGGTTTTAGTTCTGAAACAGTATTTCCCTTGGGATTCTCTGAACTGTTTTTTTCTGAATATCTATGTTCTTGGTAGTAGCCCATTTTCTAGGACTACGCATCCATGATTTTAACAGTTTCATTGTAATTTTATTCTCAGGAATTGCAATTGGAAGGCAATATTTGCTTTTAAGCTTAAACTTTATGTTAACAGTATTTCTTCCAAAGTGGAATACTGATACGGTATACGATATTGGGCTGGTTTGTTTCCCAGGACCTTTATGTCCAGTCGTAGTGTACTTCTGTCAGTCAACACTGACACTGACCACTCTTTGCTGCCAAGATATACACTGGAGACATACTTCATGCATGCGCTGGATGGGTTATTCCAGTTTACAATAAAACAAAATCTGATCTGTGAGTTTCTGGAGATTATCGAAACACTGCAGTGCAAGTAAGGATGAAATAAAAGATCTAGTTTACTTTATGGTCAAAGCCCTTTGGTTGGATTAAAGTTTTTAGTTCTGGTTACTTATGCTCCTCTGTCTAACAGCCTTGATTAAACACTTGAATCATGTTCCTCCCCTGAGAGTGAATGTCTTGTCTACATTTGTTTAGGGCTTTAACTCACTAAACATTCAGCTCTCTCCCACAAACAGCTTCAAGCTTAGTGGGATCTTGTTTTGGTGTTGTACTTAGATGTGCCATTAGAAAATCATTATGATGGCTGACCAAAATCCAGGCTTATGCTGTAATTGCTTGCCTCTGTGCCTTTACGCTTTGAGACACACAGGACATCCTGTTTTATATCCCTCTCAGTTACTTGAATGTGACTGTTTGAGCCATGAGGTCATCATTTGTTCACTGTTTTAACGGTTATGTACCGTTCCACTGTTCCAATTCTACATCCTGTAGTTTGTGGTCAATTCAATTTAAATCATGAATTGAAAGGCAATCAATTCTTTAGTTCTGAATTTTAAAATAAAGTGTTGTGATATGTTGTTCAAATGCTTACTGTATGTGTTTCATGCATGGAGTGTACTGATTCAGTTTAGTTTGAGGTCCAGTTTAAGAAAAACAGCGTAAAGAAAGAAATGAATACCTTTTAAGTGATCCTTCCTGGGGGGATTCAGGTATTAGTACTGTCCCTCAAACACAAACATAAATGCACCCACACACATTCACTATGGTTCACCAAGATTAGTATTTTTCTGATAGATTCTTATTCTCCAGTATGAGCATGTAAGGAGGGAGGTTAGGGAACTCAGCCAGACAGTCAGTTTTGGGCTCTGAGGGAGGACTTGGCTGCTGTTAGCAATGTCGGTGAGTTAAGAGAGCAGATACTCTGGTTTTGTTGTGCCCTTACGCATTACAGACAGTCCAAATCACAAGAACATCCCTGAAAGCCCAATCATCGTTGAAGTTCGAGGTCTAGGTCTCATGACTAATTACAAGTTCAGACTCTTTTCTATGGCTCTTCTCTTGTCTTTACCCTTTTTATGGGACTAACTATGATATATTACATTTGCCCTTCTCTTTCACATGCACACACTTCTTTTTAATTCACCTCTTTCTCATGTATCTCTGTAAGCCTGGGATTTACATGCTAAAAGGTAGCCCAGAGGACTTACGAAGAGTCCCATGACAGCCTAAGTTCATTTCTTTGCATATGAGCCCTCACATAACTCCTTATTTTTGGACATGACAGTGAATTTATGGGCATGTTTATGTGTATTATATCACTTTAAGTGGTTAAGGGAAGATTCAAGGAGGAATGCTATGTGTGAATTGGTATTGTTTGTGTGTTTGTGTGAAAATGGTGCTACAGGTGTTGTTTGTGCACACTGTTTTAATTTAAATTCAATCTGTAGATTCTCTTAGGGGCAGAGCACTTATTGCTCAATTTAAACAAATGTTTTCAGACAAAGAACACTTTAAAGTAAGTCTCTCAAGGTGCATCACAACTACAAGGTGGTTCTGATGGCAATGCATAAATTGTCACAATTAAAGCATTTAAAGCAGCTTGCTACATTTTCCTTTGCTGTTCATGCTAATGCCTGGGTAGCATTCTTTAAAAACACTGATCGGTGATAGTCTGGATGAGAGTAAAAGCCCCCCCCCCCCCTTTTTTTTTTAATGATGTGGATATGATGCCACACTCTAGAGCTTCTGGTCTAATAATAAATAATAAATCAGAAATATTAAATAATAATAATAATAATACATAAATAAAAAATTATAAACACCATTATAACAGCTGCTAGTCTGACTGCCTTATTACTAAGTAAATTATTAATAAAGAAAATTGAAAAGTTGAAAGTTTGGTTAAGATTTAAGCTTCTTGTTTGAATGTATATGTGTATTAGCAGGTTTGAGTTTATCTCACTAAATGTGCTTGCAGATATATGTATCTTCAGCCTGTGAACTCTCTTAGATGCTTGATGTTTTGAAGTGTCATAAAATGTCATGGTTCTGTAGGTGATGAATGGTGGTAAAGCAAACCTAGCCCATCTGCATTTCTTTTTAGATTTTATATGCTTAGCAGTACAGCAAATAGCTAATAACCCATAAGGTAAATGTAAATACTAAAAGTACTGTACCTGCTTCCAGCAGCATTTTGTTGAGCATAATGAAACTTAACTAGAAGGTTTAAAAATATATTTTGACCTGAACACTGAATTTGTGTGTCTGTGTGCATTTGTCTGTGCTGGAGATTTTTTTTTTTTTTAATTCAAGCAAGCCCTAATAACAGCCTATTTGAGGGTTATGACCCCCCACAAAAAACAGAAGCAGGTCGTTGTCAGGGTGATCCTTGCTGTGTGGGAAAGAGTGAACAAATTCCTGCTATAAATGCTTGTAATGATAATCTGCAGCCCCATTTAAATGCATTTAACTCTGTTCTGGCTGTTCATTTCATTATTTCTGAGTAACACCTGGATGCGTAGTTGGTGCCTGAAAAAAAGCAGAAAAAAAACTGCTAAACAAATGTATCCAAACACCCAGTTAGAGCATTACACTGCTGCAATGAGAACATTATCTCACTTACAGCTACTGAAAACTTTGTCCATTACAGCTTCCACAATCATTGTGCATAGTGGCTTCACAGGTCTTCCTTATACGGCAAGAGCTTGTAACTCTCCAAAGAGAAAGGAAAAATTGAAATTGCATCATCTGACCCCTTTAACGCTATAAAAACATTTTCTCAATTTCTCAATAACAATTCTCATTTAGTATGTATGTAAATGAAGATAAAGGAAAAAATGGCAATGAAGACATTTAGTGAAAAGGAATGAGCTTTTTTTAATTGTAGCACCGGAACAAGAAAAAAGAAAATTGCTATGCATTTTCATGTCATGACTGATTAGATAATGGATAAATCTATCTTGTGTAAATGCTTTATCTTAATAGCATTTTAAATGCTATAGTATATTGGTGAATTCTGGCATCACAACATTATAATGTACAGTATAAAACTGAATATTCATTCTGGGATTACATTTAAATGTTTATTTTATAAGGTGAAATTTAACTGAGCTTTATATGATGGCAAAGGTGAAATCAAGTAATTATAACCTTATACTATAACATTCTACACTCAATACTTTCCACTCATGATATGATTAGGTTTATCCTTCATGTTGTCTTTACCTGGGTTCTAACTGGGTCAATTGCGACACTAGAGACTGCACTAAGTGCTCCCCTCTGACAATGCACACAGATACAGAGAAAATGGGAAAGAATATCTGTGTGTGTGTGTGTGTGTATGGGTTTGTGTGCGTGTGTGTGTGTGTGTGTGTGTGTGTGAGAGAGAGAGAGAGAGAGAGAGAGAGAGAGAGAGAGAGAGAGAGCGCCCCGGAGCAATCAGTGTCTCTGAAAGATGAACGTCTTTCAACCTGCCAAGATATGCCTAGGAGATCTGCTCAGACAGAAGGTGAGACACTGTCTCTTTCAGTTGCACACATAAGAGGCACTAAATTACAGCTATATAGAGACTGTATAGTGCCATTCAGTTACGATCATTACTTTAGCATCAAGCTCACCTGTGGCACATTGATGGGAAAGTTTTTGGAAAGATTGTGTGCTGTGTTCATTCATTTTAACTTTTGGCCCAACCCTCACTGTTTCTCATCGGCGTCTTGAATCAGTTTTCTCCTGATCAACCAAAAAAAAAAAAAAGTGTTTGTCTTCAAGTAGCACTGAGGTTTTCCAATTTTAGCTGAAAAATGCAGGCTCAGGCAAGCTCTCGCTTTATAAGCGAAACCGCAGCGACGTATCAGAACGGTATTAAAAACCAAAAGCGATGGGAATCATCAAAAATGCATTATTCTGAGCTGTTCCCATGAGTCTTTCACTAATGGAGCTCTTGGCAGAGTAATAAACTTAACCTCTTGACCCTACATTGAGTTTCAGCTTCATAAGAATCACTTAGAAAAGGCTGCATGGCACATAGCGTGGGCTCAGAAAGGAAGGCCTGTTCTTTCTTCTTTCTTCTTTATTGTGTTTGTTTCTGTCAAGGGTGGTATGGTCATGTGTTTTATTAACTGAATTATGGCATCTTCGTCTTGCTGATAATACATTTTCTCCTGAATATCCTGTGCTAGGTATTGTTGTCTTATTTAGACCTAACACTTGATATGCCAGGGTGCAGCAGATGTTGTCTCATTGCTGTTTGTGTCAAGGTGGTGGTGCATCACAGCATCCTGTGCTGCGGCGCTGGATCTAAGCTGTCACAGCTAGAGGAGATTGGAGGTGACAGCAGCAGGGCTAAATATAAGACCCTGCACTCCTACACCTCCACTCTTCATTTCTCTTCTCCATCTTCCTCTTTTTGTCACCAACAAAAAAAACTACAAAAATAGCCTGGTGTCATGGCTCTTTAGATAGCTATTATTTTAAGTACCATGGCATGTGGTAATCATTCCGAAACATGTTATGTATCAAAGTACCATGGTACTGTCATATTGTCCTTAGCCGTTTCTTTTTTTTTATGTTCTATAGCAATACTTTGGATTTTTGGACATGCTACCACGTACCATTCTTTGCCTAATTATTTTTATGCTATTATAGTATTTATTAATATTTTGAATGAGCTTTTATTTTATAATTTTAGATGATAAAATAATATAATTTAAAAAGAATGATTTACACATTCTGAGTACCCCTGACAAACATCTAATCTTGTGAAATGTGTGGTAAGTAGTGCCACTTCGCAGATTAGGCTACATGTGAATGCAAATCTTGAAAGTGAAAGTAAAAAGCCAATGCGCATTCATAAGTGATTTCAATGTCGTGCATATAAATAACGGCTCCCTGATATAATTGTGAGAGAAAGCATTGAAATATATTTTTCTCCTATATCTCGTATTTATTCCCTTTAGTGGTGCCTTAGTACACGTCATTACCTTTCCAAATACCAAATTCAGATTCGGGCACACTTGTATTTAGATTAAATTATATCTTAAAATATTCATAATCAGTCTACAGTTACTTTTTTGTAGAATACATATTTACATATTATTTACACAAAAGCAAAATTATTCTAAATGTTTTGATTCTCCCCAATTCCTCTTTCATCTTTTAAATGTTCCTTTCTAAAAAAGCCTATCACTTACATGCATTTAGAAATTCTTCCAGTTTTGTGGACACAGTGTTGCCAACTAATTCCCAGGGGAAGCTGCTAAAGGCAGATTGATTTGTTGCTAAAAGTTGTTAAATGACGTTGTGATGTCATTGTGTAATAAGGTCATTGCCAGACCATGATACAAAACAGCATTTTTACATAGAATAAACAATGATTTTTTTTCTTACAGGGTGTACCAAACTGAACAACAATTATATATACAAGCTAATAACATGTTGTATCATAAATATGCATTTATTATTGACTAAGTGGAACTAGCAACTTAATGCACATCTGATCTTTCTCTAGCTCTCTCCAGGTTGATATGCTGCTTGGCTGGCTAGTTTTTGTCAAATTTGTGCCTTTTCTTAATTTGAGTCACTTTAAAAAAGTTGCCCAAAAACTTTTTAAAAACAGCTAAATTTGTTGCTAGGTGATTTTTGAAAAAAAAAAAAAAAATTGATAGGGTAGTCTGACAAAATGTTGCTAAATCTAGCAACAAAATTGCTAAATTTGCAACACTGTGTAGACATTCACACAAAGATCGTGCAGTCATTCGTAAAATGAAATTAATTACACAGAAAACTGGGAAGCCACACAGCATTTGACCACTGGATTTACAGAAGTCATTTCAATTTTAAGGAGTGTTTAAACATTGCATCAACTACTGATGAACACATTCATTTTTGGAATCAATTTAACCATATACGTCTCTAGAAGATGATTGTCTTATTTACATGCAATTCAGGCATTCCCAAACTTTATTTTATTTTATTTATTTTTTGTCCCCTGAACCTTTTTCACTTAATATTTGAAGTACCCCTGAGATTTTAAAATGAATATTTAATAATTAAGTATCACATTTGTTCACGGTTCTCTGACATTTTTTAATGGTCACATGACATGCCAGTAAATAAATATAGCATTTAACTTTTTTAGTAAGTGTTTTATTTGGAATGTATTATTTTAAAATTATTTATTTAAATTTTATATTTTCATGATATAATTAATTATTTGCTTTTATTTAACTCACAATCACCATTCAAATCAGTGTTATAAACAAATTTGGTTAAACGAAATCTAAACATAATCGAAAAGTAGTCTGATTATATTACCTAAAATGTGTCATGTAATGGTATACATTAGTAAATAAAATTTTTATTATGTAATTTGGAATCATTAACGGCAATCTACCCACTTCTGTCTATAACATCTAATCTAATATATCTATGTATATGCACATATTGACAGCCCCTATATTAAAGAACCATGGTATTTGAGTTCTACCCTCAACCATACTGCTACTTTAAATCACTCTCTGTCCATCCTTTTGGCGTCCCCCCCCCCTCTTTCTTTCTTTCTTCTTGTATTGCTGTTTTCCATCAATTCCCAATTCCCTATTTCATTACTCTCTTGCTTGTCTTCCTTAGCTTCTTTTTTCAGTCCTATATTTTCATCCTCCTCTCTTCCCCCAGGGGAGGCGTCTAACATGTCAGTCTCTGAAAGAGTATGAAAGTGCTCCCATGAGATGAGAAAGAGTGCAGACATTCATTCTGAGTGAGGTCTGGGTCACAGCTCCTCACATGAGTCACGCATTGGGTTAGTTGAGGTTTGTATGTGGCCAAGAAACCTTAATTGTGAGAAAACCATCATCTATGGAAAGACATACAGTACAGACCAAAAGTTTGGACACACCTTCTCATTCAAAGAGTTTCTTTTATTTTCATGACTATGAAAATTATAGATTCACACTGAAGGCATCAAAACTATGAATTAACACGTGGAATTATATATGGAATTATAAACATAACAAAAAAGTGTGAAACAACTGAAAATATGTCATATTCTAGGTTCTTCAAAGTAGCCACCTTTTGTTTTGATTACTGCTTTGCACACTCTTGGCGTTCTCTTGATGAGCTTCAAGAGGTAGTCACCAGAAATGGTCTTCCAACAGTCTTGAAGGAGTTCCCCAAGAGATGCTTAGCACTTGTTGGCTCTTCTGTCTGCGGTCCAGCTCACCCCTAAACCATCTCGATAGGGTTCAGGTCTGGTGACTGTGGAGGCCAGGTCATCTGGCGCAGCACCCCATCACTCTCCTTCTTGCTCAAATAGCCTTTGATGCCTTCAGTGTGACTCTACAATTTTCATAGTCATGAAAATAAAGAAAACTCTTTTAATCAGAAGTAGTGTCCAAACTTTTGTTCTGTACTGTAGATGACTTAAAGACTTAGGATCATACTTTTCATTTTTATAATATGTCACTGTTTGTTGGATGTTGAGACCATGAGAAAGATGACCATCACAGATGCACTGATTGGTCTTTTTGCAGTTTAAAAACAAATCACTTACATGGGTTAGTTACCTGATCATCTTCATCTGCATACATGTGATTTCATGGGAAAATGTAACTATTTTTGAGGTGGCGATTTTGTAAGTACGATTTTTAGGAAAGAAAAGCAAGCATGATGGTTCACTCCTTAACATAACCACCACTGGAACATTAGGAAAACGTATGAGTGAAATTGTACCAATTTTTTTAGATCTCTGTGTTCTTGTTGTATGCCAGTAATTCTTATTTTTTTATTCTGTTGAATCTCTATTCAAACTATCTTCTTTCTCTGCAGACACAGAGATCTTTTGTCTGTCATCAGTTTTTTTTTATCTCTTCTTGTAAAACAACCATATTCACAGCACTCACATAGGCTCCTCGTCTTGTCTTGTAACACTCATCTGCAGTCTGTGTGTTTTATCATTACCTTTCTCATTGCTAATCAGCATTCACATTCACTCGTTTCTGACAGTATCGCTCCTCTCATGTTCTATTGTCTGTCTGTCTGCAGCTCCTCATCTCTGATACTCCTTTCACTTCAAAGGCATTGAAAAGCGTCAGGAGTGTAGATAGCTGCCTTGTTATAAAACTGTCTCAGAACCAAAGGTTATCCGGTCTGGCTAAATGGTTGCACTGTCAGCCAATTTGATGTGTTTCTTTCTAGAGTGTAACACAAGGGTTTCTGTTACCTAATGCAGAAACTCATGCAGAGTTTCAAAATATTTTTCTATTGCTGTTGGAGAGCAGTTTAGTGAAAAGAGGCAAATCTTCTTGTCACTTTGAGAAACAGGCAGGGTTAGTATTCTGCACTGACGAAAACAAATATGTTCTGTTTGTAAGCTGTGTATGTGCCTATGACGATGCATGTCTATATATGTGTCTGTGTTCATACACAATTTTTTATAGTATAGCCATGGGAGACATGTACACACACACACACACACACACACACACACACAAAATAAAAGAGAAAGAAAGAGATTCTTCCTCCAGATGTGGTTTGGGTGTGGGAGTAACAGCCTGGAGGTTACCAGACATGCTTGACCTTAGGGTGGGCGAGGGGTCAAGGGCGCCTCTCCCTTCATGTTGTTTTAGACTGCCACCATTTATTACCATCTGTCAGTCAGGCATGGACTTTAATTCCACGGCTGTACTTAAACTCAGACAATGACCTGTGCTGACACACCAAAGCATCATGACAGAGGAAACCAAGGGGAAGCTAGCCAATCAGAGCGCAGGGACGCCACTGGATAGAGAGAACAGAATGTGAATTCACAACATGGTTTACTGGGTGGTAAAATGAAAAAATGTTTCCATCATTGACTGGCTGGAATTTGTCCATCATGTTAGAGGACAGAGAAGGACAGAAAAGAAAATGAGACAACAAAAATGTACAGCATTTGTTTATCCTTAAAATAGAAATAAATTTATAAATAATATTTTGATGAACTTCAGTTTATATAGATGGTTGGTTGGATGGATAGTTTAATACGTTTTTTTTAACTGTTTTGAAATAAGTTTCTAATGCTTAGCAAGGTTCCATTTATTTGAAAAAAAAAATACAGTAAAACAAAAACATTGAAATATTACGTGAAACAAATTTTTATTTTCAGTGATGTTTTTGTGGAAAACATGATGTACTACAATTAACATTTTTGAGGTAAGATTACAAAAGAATTTAAGGAAATTAGAATTTTTCAGTTAGAGTGCATTAAATTGATTAAAACTGACAGTAAAGTCATTAATAATGTTACAAAAAGGAATCTCTCTCTCTCTCTCTCTCTTAATTCAGTGAGAGTATGCATCAGTGTGTGTCTGTGTATCTTTCAGGTAAGTTGTTCCTCCAGATGTTCCTCATCATTTCAGAGGAATGGTGCATGTGGGCTGGAGAGTTAAACAAGTGGGAAAGATGGGCTTGTGGTTCTGAGCTGGAGTCTCAAGTGACTTTTACATGGTGTGTAGATTGTGTACATGTTTGTGAGTGTGTGAGATGAGACTGGAATCGTTGTTGTTGTCTGTGGTGGCAGCGAGCTGTCTGCTCATGTTGTAGTGTGATGAAGTGATCTCATGCTCATTAAAGGCAAAGTTTGTTCAGGAGGTCAGTGAGATGATGCCGATTTCCGTTCCCCCTCAGACGTGTCTCTATTTTTGTACTTTGAAGTAAAGGGCTGTGAATGTAGACACCCCTAAGGCTGCATGGGTTTATGTAGACTTGGCTGCTGTTTTTCTGTGTCTCTTCTATTCTTCTTGTCCCCTGCTGTCTCATTCCTATTTTTATGACTCCTATATCTCTCTTAGTATTTGCCTTACAAAACAAACAATTTGAATTTTGAATTTTTTCCCTTTTTATTTTATTCCTGGGTGTTTGCTTGAATATAAAAATCTGAAGCAGTTTTCACTTATTGATAATTACTTGAAGACCACGTTTTTTTTTTTTTTTTTTTTTTTTACATATTATATATTTATGTAACTTTATAAATAAAAGTGTGTTTTAATAAAAATATAAATCATATTAAATATGTTTAATGCATTTAGTATTTTTCTATTAACACTCTATAAATAGAATTGTATTCAACATTTTAATTTTCCATTATCCTGCATTGGTTACAAGCTTCCTCAAGCATTCATGATTGTGGTTGCCAGATGTCAAGAGTTTAAACCCTCTAATCATAGCTTTCCTATTAAAGTTCCCCTATTATGCCATTTCGAATATATTTTTATGTTTTGCTTAGGTACCAAAATTTGTACAGAGAACTGTGGATTTTCACTGGTATCGGAACCGTAAAAACACTATTGGCTGCCTGGCCACAAACAATTTTACCTACCCTCAAATACTGTAGCTTGTCCATGTCGAGAAGACGCTGTGTCCTACGCTGTGAAAGTACATTTGTTTTCTATTCTCTTACAAAAGACCTTGTATGCATGTAAACCTATAGTATTGTAAACCTATTGTATGTAGGAGATTCTCGAAACAATATTAGGAACCTTAAAATGGCATAATAGGAGCACTTTAAATCAATACATTTTATGTTCAGTGGTTTACTTAAGCTTCCCAACCTGGCCATTTTCTTTCTTGCTGTCTTTCTTTCTTTCTTTCTTTCTTTTTTTTTTATCAAAATAATTTATGTGATTAACCATTTAAGCATTTTCACGCTCAACCGCAACCACAACCAACTTTTGTAAAAAATGCTATCATGACACAATTAAAATCTTAATGATTTCATATAATCATATTTTCCCCCACAATTTGTGTCGCTTTGAACTTTACACAAACCTCACCAATCAGTCACCAGTGAGGTCTTGGAATGAGGTCAGTTTCTGTCCAAACACATGGGGGTACGCTTACAAAAAAATCCAGATGAAACTTTTACTGACATGCTGACATTGCTATAGTGAAATATTGCTGGCTACGATTACTTAGGAAATTCACATTTAATGAAAAAAAGATGGTCCCTCTGCTTCTTACATAAAATGGGACTACTACAGACTCTCTTTCAATTAAAGACTTAGGCCTTTATCACAATTGTATATAAATTGATGCTGACAAGTGGGTTATTTTTTTTTTAAACAGAAGAGAATAAAAGACTGATAAGGAGATATTAGAGTTTAAAACAACACAAAGTGTGAAAAGTGAACAGCCAAATAATTCTATTCTGATCCTTGTCAATTAACTATTTAAAAAACTAATTTTAAAAACTCAAGGGCCAGCAGCAAATAAAATTGTTTTACAATTATTCAATCTAAATACAGTTATTTTGCAGATATACAGTACAGTGTACAACTTGATGAATAAGTGCATTAAACTTTATGTATATGGAAAAAAATATATACATCATGCTACTGTTTAACAATCTTTTGATAAAACTCTAAAATAACATTAAAGGTCAACGCAGACACTGATAATTGATTTGCAGGCTGTTTTTAATGATAAACTATTAATACTTAAGGGGTCATACTGTACAAACCTGACTCATTTAGTTTGAGACCCCTGATTTAAAAAAAAAAAAAATATTGGATTAGTTTAACACCACTTAAATGTTAGAGAGAATTACATAGTTTTGAGAAGCATGTCAAATATATCTGCCAGAAGAAGTAGTGAGTCTTTTGGAATGGAGCCTGAAAAGAGATTTCATTAATTGCGGTCTGATTCAGTTCAGTACTTGGGACAGGATATTGGATCATATTTTTACCTCTGAAGACTTTTAGAGCCCCGCGTTATAGAAACGGTAAAGCTATAAAGTCAAAATCTTCACTCTTACAGACACATATAGGTTAAAACCACAAGATTAAGTATTCTCATCCCTCGACAGTTCGAAAAATAGCACAGGGGCCAGATGATTACTTTTTTTTTTTTTTAAAGCTTGAATCACGAGTCTGTCAAAATGGTCCCATTGGAGGCAACATAGATATGCTAAACTATACCTTTTGCTGGAAAAGAGACACAAACAGATGTGAAATAGGAGAGTGAGAAAGATTCTGTGCATATGGCCCAACGTTAAATGTCCCACAAATCATAGTCTATTTGTGAGTCTCCTGTAAGCAGAGAACACATTGATTCAATAACAAGATGGAAATGTAGATAAGATGTATTGGGAAAAAGAACGTAATCTGATAGTAGAGATACATGCTGGAGAGATGCGAGGAAGAATGTGTTAGGTGTCTGTTTAGAGTCAGCTAACATCTGTTTCTGCAATTTTTAATCGTGATGTCTGTACTGCCTAGTGATTTTGTTACAGAGAGAATCATATGAGAAGATATTTACTGCTTTCTAAGCTGCCACTTTGACATAAATGTGTGTTTGTGTGTTGGGTGGCTACCCAAGAGCGTATAAAATGTATAAAATTATAACTTAAATGTATCTGGTCATACACTCTGTTTGCATGAAGTATATAATTACTGAAGCTGTTTCTCTCAATTATCAACCAACCAATGATCTTTACTGATTATTATTAGTACAAACTTTATGAAAAAGTGAAACCTAGGGCTGCAACATCTACTGTATTTAATACAATTGATTATGAAAACAATTAACAACAAATGCCATTGTTGTCTGTGCTTTAATGGGGTAGTTCGCCAATAAATAAACGCTTCATCTGAAATCGAGTTCTTCCATACTATATAGTGTACAGCAGTGCTTCCCAAACTTGAACTTTATGTATGTCTCCCTTATCTAACACACTCGATTCCACTCATCAGCTCATTAGTAGAAACTGCAAGGAAACTAAATTGGGTGTGTCTGATAAGGGAGACATACAAAATGTTCAGGGCAGGGGGTTCTACAGGACAGGTTTGGGAAGCACTGGTATACAGTATGCCGAAAGTGTAGTAGGTCTAAATTCATAGTATTTGAAAAGCAGTAGGCGAAAAATACCTGGATGACATATTACTTCCACCCAGATTCTGAAGTGTGCATTCAATGGACACTTTACTAAGTACTACTTTAGTAAGTTCAAATTCAAATGTAGTACCTACTTTTTGGAATTTTGAAGAATTTTTCAGCTGTTGGTGTCCATTCAATGAAAGTCAATGGGTTTCAAAGCATCATTAGACCCCATTGATCTTCATTGTAAATAACTTATTTTGTGTTATACAGAATAAAGTCATACAAGTTTAGAATGACAAGAGGATGATTTAATAATAACCGTTTTCATATATTGCACACATGCATTCAAAACAGGTGCATCTCAATAAATTAGAATGTCATGGAAAAGTTCGCTTATTTCAGTAATTCAAAATTGTGAAATTGTGAACAATTTGTGAAACTTGTGTATTATATAAATTCAGTGCACACAGACTGAAGTAGTTTAAGTCTTAGGTTCTTTTAATTGTAATGATTTTGGCTCACATTTAACAAAAACCCACCAATAAATTAATTAAATCTCAATAAATCTCACCTGCTCAAAACACCTGCAATGTTTTCCTGAGCTTTCAAAATGTTCTCTCAGTTTGGTTCACTAGGCTACATAATCATGGAAAAGACTGCTGATCTGACAGTTGTCCAAAAGACAATCATTGACACCCTTCACAAGGAGGGTAAGCCACAAACATTCATTGCCAAAAAAGCTGGCTGTATCCAAGCATGTTAACAGAAAGTTGAGTGGAATGGACTGAGGCTGTGGTCAAGGCATCAAGAGCCACCACACACAGATGTGTCAATGAATTTGATGAACCACAGACAAAGTCAGGGCGTCTTACCTGGGCTAAGGAGAAGAAGAACTGGATTGTAGCTGATTTAATTTTCCAGCAGGATTTGGCACCTGCCCACACTGCCAAAAGCATCAAAAGTTGGTTAAATGACCATGGTGTTGTTGTGCTTGACTGGCCAGCAAACTCACCAGACCTGAACTCCAGAAAGAATCTTGTCAAGAGGAAAATGAGAAACAAGAGACTAGAAAATCAGATGAGCTAAGGCCACTGTCAAAGAAACCTGGGCTTCCATACCACCTCAGTAGTGCCACAAACTGGTCACTTCCATGCCACGCAGAATTGAGGCAGTAATTAAAGCAAAAGGAGCCCCTACCAAGTATTGAGTACATGTACAGTAAATGAACATACTTTCCAGAAGGCCACTGGTCTTATGAAGTACAATATTCTAGTTTGTTGAGAGTTTTTTGTTGGGTTCACTAATTTATTGAGATGCACCTGTATATTTACTTTTGTTTGTTTGTTACTATTTAGTTGGCACATTGTTTAAGATGACACAAAATCTGCACAGACGTGGAAACACTGTAGATTTCTTCAGATTTTGAACATCCATTATTAGTTATACAATTCCCTACTCCTATCAAAAAAATTGTGTGCTGGACAATATATGGACTAACATGCATTTCAAGTGCTAGTAATGATATTTGGCATCTTTACGTTCAAACAATTGATTAAACCAGAAATCAACAGTTTAAACACAGGAAAAAGCAAACAGTGTATTTGAACTTCCTTATCAAAATGTCCCAATTAAGGCCTCATGTTGAGACTCTGCTCTGCAATTTCCCACATCATAACTCCTGAAGACTGATCATGCTGACTTTGCCAATGAAAGCATACCTTATTAATCCTTATAATTTCTTTTTTTTTTCTTTTTTTTTTCTTGTTTTCCTTCACAGGCCATTTATCACTAGCTTGTTTCATTTGGCTCGTGAATTCAATTAGTTAACCGAACAAGAGACAATCCCATTAGATAATTTCATGGCTGGTTTGTATTTAATTGCCTGTAACATGGATTTAAATAATTGGTCTTATTAAAACATGTAAGGTGATCCATATTTATTGGGGCACATCTAACCTCAGGGACTATGTATTGCTGATGTCAAACCGGCAAATGAAAGAGAAAAATAAAATGTTTTTCTTTTCTTTTTTTTTTTTCATTGAAGCTTGTTAACTTTTTCTATTCACTGGCTGGGATTTTGCACTCTTTTCATGTTAATCTCCCTCATGCTAATAATAGGAATTTTGCCATTTTGAGACACTCACTGTTCTTTTATCTGCTCCTTCTGTTTCTGCTGGATATTGTCAGCTGAAGTGTCTCTAGAAGAACTGGTGTTGGACACAGTGAGCTTAATGTAACAAAGGAAGAGCATAACTAATGATAAGTTCAATGCCATCTCTCTGTGAAAATCACATGATCTTTGTTGTCAGGGCTCAGAGGTCATGGGGCGCTTGAAAGGACTGCCCACTTGTCTGTCAAATGAGAAAGGGGCTTGAGCTCTAAAGCTCATGCATGCTTGCCTTTAGTGGGCGGGGTTATCTTGTCTGTCACCAGGAACCGCAAAGGGGCAATAATTGGCTTGTCAAGCTATCAGTCAGCTTATCATAGCATGGGGTATTATGTATTTATGCAGAAGATAAAAGCTAGAGACTGCCCTTTTAATCAGAATGGTTTTCAGTGACTCTGCAATTATTATTATTATTATTTTTTTTTGAAATTGAGCTGTTGTGAGTTTGTTTTTCTCTATATGCTCATGTCAGTGTCTAGAGGGGATGGCCATTTGAATTGTTATTAAGTTTTAAATGCTCACTCTTCCAAAGGCCACTTTGCCCATCACAAATATGAGGTATTCTCTGGGCTCTAACCCTACTATTTTCATTTGACATATAGCTTCCCTAGGACATAGAACATAGAACAAATGGGATTTTAACCCCAGTTTAAATATATAGTATTTTAAATGCATTTATGTAGTACTTTAAATGTAAACAACTTTGACTTTAATTTTTTATTTTAGCTTTTAACCAACATGACTTACAAATGAGGAAAAAGAAATATAATCACTGCCACAAAAACTATTTAAGAGTTCTGCAATAACAAATCAGTTTTTATATAAATAAGTAAAAAAAAAAAAAAAATGATGCTTACATGTTTGAATGTAAATGCAATGCAGTTCATTTTAGGAACCATTTCTATGAAGTTGGCATCAACATGTTATCAATGTGTGGTCTTTAATAACTCAAGGAAATAGAAAATAAATGAAATGTTTAGATGCAGTTCAATTTTACAGTCATACAAACATGTACGTCTAGAAAATACAGAAACACAATACAATTTTTCTGTGTGTAAACCTTTATATTTTCTTCCTTTCCACATGCAAATGTAAATATTTCTGCCATAAAATCTAATTTATTATCTTTAAGATAGCTTGCTGCTGGCATCACTCCTTATCAAATAGTCAATTCATGCAGGCTTTTTCTCACAGGCATTTGAGTGCCTTAAGTGGTTAATATGCATTTTGATTGACATCTCCTATGGGGGTTGGGAAACACATTCCAATTCTTATGGTCTCTCTCCCATGAGACAGCTACATATGTTGATGTGTTTCAGTTTGCACACATGTATGTGTTTGTGCATGCAAGAGTTTGAGAAACAGTGAGAAGATGAGAGACACTGATGCAGCTTTGTTGTTTTGGCACTGTATGGTGACATTTTGATGCATATCATGTTGTGTCTTTGAGAAACTCTGCTTTTGAATAAAGCATGGGAGCCTGCACCGGAGCATCAGTGTCATTATATTAGAAATTAGTTTTGAGAACTAACGTTATGCTGGACTGCATAGACAATTATTGAGGGTGTTATAATAAAAATCCCACCCCATTAACACAAACCTACACTACCGTTCAAAGTTTGGGGTAAGGAAGATTTTTTTTTTTCTTGAAAGAAATGAATACTTCTATTCAGAAAGGGTGCATTAAATTGATAAAAAAAGGCATTTATCATTTTACAAAATGTTTCAGTTTCAAATAAATGCTGATCTTTCAATTCATCAAAGGTTCTTTAAAAAAAGTGTATAGTTAACAAAAATATCAGGTATCGCATCTGTTTTCAAGCTAAATAATAATAACTAATGATTTTTGAGCACCAAATTTATTATATTAAATGTATATTAAATGTAATTGTATTGGATAGAACAACAGTAATTCCTATTGGAATAAAAACAAAAAGGAATTTTGTAATGGTTTCATGGAAAGTAATTTTTTTTTCAGCAGGGTAATGATACTCATACTGTGCTGCACATTATTGACAATATTAAGCTGAAGCATTACTTTGCAAATTTTAAAATCGCAAATCAAATCGCAATATCTTTCAAAAAATCACAATTAGATATTTTCCCCATATCGCACACCCTAGCATGAACTATCCCTTTAAAACCATGCTTTTACAGTATTCACAATCAAGCCAAAGACAGAGGTGACAGGCACTCAATGAATAAGTGGAACACAACAGCTAAATCAAAGCTTACAGGCTCTCTCACACACTCCTCCTAATCAGCAGACGAGAAGCGGCTGCTGCTCTCAGATGCTTGTTTCTCGCCTGTCACATGCCATTAAGGTATTTTGATTGGTTATGGGTCACTATGACTATTCATACCGGTATGACCTCTCTCTTGTTTCCAAGCAACAGAGGTCAAGTGGATGTGTGCAGAGTATCCAGTAGGCAACCCACTGACCCCACTTTTAATGACCTCGGCTGGAGTTTTAGTTAGTGCTAGTGTGTATGATAACCTTTGTGACCACTTGACCCTGATTTAGCTAACCAGCATAGACACTGTGTGTTGAGTGGTTTTGTGGTGTCAGAGAGACTGACACGAAACTAGAGCTCAATGAAGTTGTGAAAATCCTCCAGAAGGTTAATTTAAAATGAAAGGATACTGAACAAACAAAAAGTGTTTTCTTTCTTACTTAGTTTTATTGAAAATTCTTCTCAAGATTCCTGAGATACACCAATCAACAAAGCCTCTATGAATTTTTGATTCATTAAAAAGTGTTTTACTTGCCCAGATCAGAATCGCCTTTCTTTGGGTTTCATGCATCTCTTGTAAAAGACATACACAAATGAGAGCGTTGAAATAAGGATTCAAGATTTAAAGTCTTTTACATGTTAATTCAACTCAAGTGTTGCTAATTCGAAAACAGGTCAGGAGAAAAAAGTAAGGTCTTCTATACAGCTGTGTGAAAAATAATGTTTTCTGAATTGGTCATTCACTCCAGAGAGCGATGTTGTAACAATAGACATTTTTGAGACATATTTAAAATTTGTCCATGCAAAATATTTCTGTATATAGAAATAATGTGTGCATATACCATTTTTTTTAAATAAATAAAATGTATCATGCTTTCTACAAAAATGTCTTATAAGACCTGTTCATAACAAAAGCAAATTTGCAATCCCTGTATGAATAGCTCTGTAGGAGCAGTATGTGCTGTTTAATGCATTGTGAATAAAAGGCTTTTAGCGTCCTTAAGCTAAATACTATAACAGAAAAAAACACAAGTAAGTGAAGAAGAATTATGTTCTGCACCTGCATTTATGATCTTCTTTATTTAACACTCTCACCTGAGCCAGAAACAGTAGCAGAAGATGTTACGAAGCATGTCAAAGTGAGAGCGATTGAGTGGGAAGGATCAGAATTATCTATCATCTTTTTCCTGGTATGTAGAAATAAACTCACTGAAAAAAGAATCAGAGAGAGGAAAGCTAGAAGCAAAATGAAAGAACAGGCTGATGAAGTGTTTAATGCCCTGCAAAAATAATTTTCTTAATCAGTTTTTTCCCCCAGCAAAATCCATCTTTAAAATGAAATAAAATGCAAGATTATGCAAGACAATATATCTTGACTCAGAGATATGATCTTGAATTAACTTTTTTCTTGCTTTAAGCACAAACCTCACAATTGTTTTGATTTATGCTTCAAACAAGTAGAAAACAATTTGCCAACTTGTTGCCAACATTCAAGATGTGTTCATTTAATTGCTTTGATATTTTTGTTATTTTTTTGAAGTGTCACTATGATGGTGTGAAACACAGGAGGCAGGACCGATCTAGTGTTGAAATGCCTTTAAAAGGGAAAAGATTAAAGGAGGAAAGGAAACAAGCAGATCTCTCTGAGTGCGTTGCTCATTGGAATGCTTATTGAAAGATCTGCTGCAACCATCAGATTTACCAATATGATAACATGGAACAGGAAGTGGGGCTGCATTTATCTCGGACTGTTTGTTGACAACCTCATTTAAGAAGAACCATCCCAGTGATATCAGAAGAGAGTGAGATAAACACCTCAAGGACTTCTAACACGTTTGCATGTTTGAGTGTAGAGGGGAAGCAAATCAGCGTTATCAGACAAGGCTATGTTGGATGCATGCTTGGGGAAAAGTTTTTTTGGTCATGAAAACTCAGAAAAGTTTGTCATGAATAGATTAATTTCACAGCATGCCAAGTTTATCGCAAACATTAATAGCAACAGTGTGGTGGAAGCTAATGTATTGCCAAGCTACTCACAACTTAAACCGGTGCTATTGTTAACCAAAGCTATTAAAATGTGTTTTTAGAAATTGAGATAACAGGGAAATAAAATAAAATACAAATAAATTGAATTAATGCTACTTAATAGCAAGACTAAAAAAAAACATCAGCATTGTAGCATTTTTGTGTGCTTTATTGCTGCTTGAGCAAATTGGAATTACTGTGAAAGTTACTAAAAGCTACACTATTATGAAAACAGCTTAGCTGCTAACGAACTGTCTACAAATTTAGCTAAATTACCAGGGTAGCTGACAATCTAACATATAATTTTTCACACATCGTTTCCCACACTTAATGTTTAACACCTAAAAAGGAGTGCTACAGTTTGTTAAATTTTTCGCCAAGGCTAAGCCTGATTCTTCAAGCACATTAAATGAAGTCGTGGCCTGTTAATTATTATTACCATGTTTCTGCTGTTGGGCTGCTGTTTGTGAAAAGGGAGAAATGAAGAGTTTGCAGAAACAATTCACTGTAGGATCACATGGGTCAGGGTAACACGTGGTGCTCAATTTTTTTATTTTTTCGTTTAGTGTGTGCTTGTGTTTGTGAGCGTGATCTACGACCCTCACTCTCACTGAAATTGTGGCCCACAGCAAACAGTGGCTCCCGCCGATCCCTGAGGGGAGACTCCCAACAGTGGAGATTCACACACTCCCATCTCCTCCTCTCTTGCTTCATCTGTGCTATTTTGTTTCTCTTTTTCCTCCTATGTTCATCACTGTTCTCCACAATTCACTCTTTCTTTGACTTATGTCTCATTTGCTTCATAGGTTCTCCTCACATGAGGAGCATTTCCCTGTGGGTCCATGATACTAAACAGTCTGCCAGTGACAGGCCTGGTTCTGAATATACAGTGGCCCCAAACAGAATTTGATTACTGAAGACTCAAACGTTTTTATCACTTTGCATTAATTGTATTTTGTATTTTATTCAATAAACACTATTCAATAAAAAAATCAAAATATGAAACAATAAATGTAATGTTCAAAATAAATACAGACAAAAAATTTCTTTGATACTCAACAGTATTTGTTATATTTTGTGGAACATTTATACAATGAACATCAGTGGTTATTCTGCTGGGACACCTTTATTATTAACTTAAGGGAAACTGGATTCTTGGTTTGATATGTGACTTAAATGTCCAAATTACATATTTTCTTATAAAAATCAGGCAGTGCATTTTTACTTTCGTGTGCAAAGTCATTCCAACTGTGAAAGTTTAAACATAGTGAAATGATTTACATTAAGAGCTTATTGTAAAAGTAGTATTATATATATATTTTTTTAAATCAATGGTACTTGATGTGGTTGTGTGGATTCCTCACATATAGTTCACAGCTCTTTAAATGCTTTGTAAGCCACTTTACTAAACTTTTATATTTATTTACAGGCCCACTTAAAAACGAAAAATGAAGTTACTTGCCATATACATATGCCATATGAAATACATGTACAATATTTAAAGTGTGGCTTAACTGTTCAAATACTACTTGGGGCCAAGTATATATACATATCGTGTTGCAGATTAAATGTGTCCCTCATGGTTTTTGATATACCGCACACTCGGCAGGTTGTACGTTTGCCCTTATTTCTCATAAGACTTTGATGGACAGATGAGAGAGAAAAAAAGAAATTTTATCTGTGTGATTTGATTAAATCGTTTGCTTTAATTACCCCGTCCTGTCTTCCCAGAAGATAAGGATGATGGAATAATCCTCTGTGAGGGATGAGGGCTGCTAAAGTCAATGCCTCACATGCTCAACGTGAGAGGAAAGTTTTCATTCAGTTAAAGTCACACACAGGTAAGGTCTCTCCCTCCATCATATTTGGTCCACCATCCATCAACTGGTCACTCTAATCCATGCGATCTGTCAAGTGACATCCCTTTAAAGCTATGAGATAAGACCTAATCTTTAAGTGATCCTTTAGGCTGCACAGTTGAAGATAAAGTTCAATTTCCAAAGATAAAATGAAATGTTTGTATTTTTGTGCAAGATGAAATTAGGTTGTCACTGCAGACGGTAGATACTAGTTCTCGAAACTAGTTGCTGCAGATGTCCTTCAAGTGTCTTTGCCAGTAACAAGCCATTTAAAATTTAGTTTGCAACACAATGTGATCACATACCCCACTTTCAGATCTAAAATGTTAAAGACAACGTGTTATATTGTGCCAGTACATAAATTGATATAAAAAATCCTGCTATTTTCTTTATAGAGATTGTTACTAGAGTGCATTATTAGTGCTTGCAAAGACATGCCAGACATGGTTGACAACTTGTTGGAACATGGTGGACCTGCACTTAATTAGAAACCTGAAATGATAGAGATAAGGAATTCTAGCTATGTGCCAGGAATGCCCACACAGATAAATGAGATTTTATGTTGTCTGCGGCCCCATGCTAAATCTCTTTGTGTGAGAGTGGTGTAGATTGTGTCTTCTGATAGAATGTTCATATACTGGTACTTTGCAGAGACGGTTGCTTCTCTATGGCTTGCACATTCCATTAGATTACCAAACTTCCCAGTGAAACATTCTGCCGAGCTTGACTGTTGCATCTTGTTATAAAAGGTGTTTTTTTTATTTTTTTTACATGCTTAAAATGCCTTTCCTGTCATGAATAAGGTTTTTTTTTATGTCATTTTTGTCAAAAGGAGAGTTAGGGAGTCTGGTGAGAAAATAATATATTATGTTTTATTTTATATATATATATATATATATATATATATATATATATATATATATATATATATATATATATATATATATATATATATATATATATATATATATATATATATATATATATATTTATTATACATTATATATACAAATATATATAATTGTTCAACTTTGTGATTCTTTCCAAAGCAAATCTTCACAAATTATCATTATTGCTATACAAACCACAAAAAATAACCAAGTCAAAAAAGTAAACAGAGGCTGCATTTATCCTATTTTAAAAGTTTTTTGTTACATCTATGTAGACATCATGTTCTTGTGGTTGTATTACAAACTATTTCGTTATTTTTTTTAAAAAAAGACTTTGATGGCACTTTTCCATCCATTGGGCCTTGAGCAATCAGAAATTATGTCTTTCTAAAATGTGGTTACGTGGTCTGGTGTCTCTTTTCATTATGAAGTTGCAAATTTGACCCTGGGCTGCTAAGTGCAAGCATGTGCTTCAGAGTTTTAGCATAGATCTGTTTCACAATAGAATGGGGAATTGTTACAGTAGATTTGGAATTGCAGTTTTGCTTGGCCGATCTTTGTTGAATATGCTTTGCCAACTACCTGCGGTGAATTATTTCTTCCTCAAACATCTGCAATCCTGCAGTTGATTCTCAAGTAGACCTTATCAGAGATGGAAGCAAATATGTTGTGTTACAGTAACATTGTGTCATTACATTCTTCAGAGGTTTCCTTCAACATCTGACACAGTCCTCTGTGGTCATCCAAAGGGACTGTGCTATGAACTCCATGAACCATATCCTATAATGTAAAAACGGACTGTAACAATAATAATAACAAAGGACATACAGTAGAAATGTAGCCAGGACATTAAACTTCAGGGAAGGACTCCAGACTGGTCATATTCATGCAGCAGTACAGATGCCGTTTTATTGAACAACTACTGTGACTTGGCAACACTTGTGGTGTTTGGATTAGTTGCGTGTGAGTCCTTGTAGAGGACTTTTGCAGATTTGGAGAATCTAGCATTTGAGGTTCAATTTGCTTCTGTTATTTTGTTTCATTATCTTTAATGTTCATAATCCTAATTGCACTGACAAGTCCTTGTGTCCGTATACATTCCAGAAACTACTGTGAGTAAACCAAATGGTCAATAAAACAATATTACCAACAGTCCAGAGAAGTTCTGGCCTCCTAAACTGAGCACTGTGGATTCAAGTCTGAACTGACGCTGACTTCAGCGTTTCCATAACCATATTTTTTACCTTGTTTGTGTGTCGCTTTAAAAAGAAGCATCTGCTAAATAAATAAATGGACTCTTTTTACCCTGTCCTTTTTTAGAGCTGAAGTCTACTGAAACTGCCCATCACTTCGCTTTTCTGCTCAACTCGACGGACTACAGGATCCTTCGTATGGATGAGGACCATGATCGCATGTACGTGGGCAGCAAGGACTACATCCTGTCACTAGACCTGAACGATATCAACAAAGACCCCCTCATAGTAAGATTTCTCAGTTACACAAGATTGCAACAAACCAAACTACAAGCAAGGCTTGGCAGTGGTAAGCTTGAATCTGGTCAGTAGATTAGGATGACTGACATTTGTTTTATCACTGTCTTTTTCCTCAGATTCACTGGCCTGTGGCTCCTCAGAGGAGGACTGAGTGTGTTCTCTCAGGAAAAGACATCAATGTAAGAATCTGCCGAGACAAAATGTGGATATTCTTTTCTGCTGTACTTTTTTTTTTTTTTATCAGAGTTTGGCGCCAGTAAGATTTTTTTTAAAGGAAATTAATACTTGAATTCAGAAAGAATGCATTAAATCGATCAAAATTGACAAAGATACAAAAGGTTTATTTAACAAATGCTGTTCTTTTGATCTTTCTATTCATCACATTTTAAAATATATTCAAATATTTAACAGTTATTTAAATGTACAATATTACTGTTTTAAATTAAAAATAAGAGAACCCTTTCAAAAATATATTTTTTAAGTTACCAGCACCAATATTTTGAATTGTAGTATGTCATTATTTATATATATATTTTTTTTATATTCTCTGTTTTTATTTTTATAGGGGCCATTTTTCTCAGAATTTTAATATCGGTGGATCACTACTAATTACCACAATCTTTGTTAATCCTAGTTATTTTAACGTTAGCATGTCAGTAGTCAGTATCCATCTGAAAGTATAATTTCACCATGCAAACATCGCTGATATCATTCTGTTCTGTGTCAACAGGGCGAGTGTGGTAATTTCATCCGTCTAATCGAGCCATGGAACAGGACTCACCTGTATGTGTGTGGAACGGGAGCTTACAACCCCATCTGTACCTATGTGGACAGAAGTCAAAGGGCACAGGTAAACTGTCATTCGCAGGTGACCTGCTACCATTTGCAGGTCAAGGGTTCAAACGGTTGACTACCGTAGTCAAAAGGTATTATGTCATTAGAGAGGAATGTTTCTCCACTTTGGAACAAACAGGATAATCTTTACCACCTGCTGTTACTTCAAAAACTCTTCCTAGTGTTTAGGAAGGTAATTGCATTTAAACATGGTCTTAATTTCACCTACCTTCTTTCCCATGTCCCATCATTAACCACTGTCCATAAGAACATCATTCAAAAAAGTCTGAGATCACATTGGAAATCTCCAAAGTTTTTATTTTTATTTTTAAACTTTCAGTTTTAAACTGGAAATAAAGAAAAAAAAAATGAATGAAAAAATTTAAAATTCTGAGCTATTTTTAGGTACATTTTCAAATATCAGCAAATTTGTGACATTGATCATGTGAACCTATTTTTTCCCACTCACATATTGATTAAATAATTAGCAGTTAATAAAAAACTAAAATGTATAAATTATTATTATAAAATGGACGTTTCCACTGGTCTCAGGCTTTTGGATCCTACTGCATTTTTTCTTTTGTGGGGTTCTGCAATATGCATATGTGTTTTTTTTTGTTTTTGTTTTTATATGTAATGGGAATTTCATGTGCTAACAAGGCTTTTCAGTATGTGCATGTTTTAGACAACTCAATATCAACTCTTCTTTGTCCACTATGGATATACCAAACTGCAGCCATCTTTTTAGCATCTCAACATCTTGTTTGGACACATACTTGAACATTGTCTTGAGTTCTAGAAATAGGTCTTTATTGAGGCACACACCTTGTTTTATAGGGCATGCTCCAAGATCAGATGCCTTGTGCGGGAGGCCGAACCAGTCGGGCTGCAGATCCTAGTACCTCACCAGAACCACACGAACCCAAGGTGGGAAATTAACTCTTCAGTGGGATGAGGTCCTTTTTGTACTTAATTGTGGCCTCTTTTTTTTCTTAAGATGCACTTACAAGATGTTTTTTACTTAGAATTTTAAGGAAAGGAAATTTTCAACCGCTGGTTTCCTCAGCCACTAAAGGCTTTGAGAGAAACAGCAGAGGAACTGTTGTCTTGAGAGCTTGTCTTTCTCTAGTTTGCCTACACTTGTCCAGAGCTTGCCTTTGGCGCAGAAATCTAGCAGAACATGCAAAAATTACTCCCACACCCAAACTCCATCATCTTTGAATGTGGATAGTCAGCAGAATCGGTGGATTATATTACATTTGTGGTGTGCGTGTAAAGCTTAGAAAGTAGAAATGTTCCATAAACTTTTTGTATTTTATCCAAAGCAAGTCATTGTTGAGACATGAATTTGCTGAATTGCTGATAATTTTTTCGCAACATGTTGTAGACTCTTTAGATATCCTTCTACATCTCCACTTAGATTTTACTTAACATGTTAATTCATGTTAGATGTTGTTGTGCATATTTGGTGCAAATCCAGCAGTCACCAAGCTTTTTAATAATACTGTTTTGCGTCTGTTTGACTGTAGATGGAATGCAGACTGCATGAAGTGAAGTGGACTATTGGCTTAAAAAGATTTAGTTTTTCTTAATACCAGAATGCAATAGTTGTCACTAACCCAACAAAACCATATAGACAATTTTAGATTCATATGCTAAGAAGTTGATTGTGAGAAACTGTTAATTTTCTTTGGCAACTACAAAGAACCTTGGAAACCTTGGATTTTGGCATTCATTTCTTTTTTTCTCTGCAGTTTTACACAAG
This sequence comes from Carassius gibelio, assembly GCF_023724105.1. Classification (NCBI taxonomy): domain Eukaryota; kingdom Metazoa; phylum Chordata; class Actinopteri; order Cypriniformes; family Cyprinidae; genus Carassius; species Carassius gibelio. The sequence goes on from NC_068376.1 coordinate 24,434,103, forward strand.
CTCCCTTTTGTCAAATGGCAAGATATTGGTGTTGGCATTAGACAATATGTTAGACTCCAGCATTTAAAAAGCACAAACAATTGGTTACCTTAAGATATTTCAATTATATTACAACCTCAGCTAGTTTTATCCCAGTGAACCTATGCGCATTTCACTTGGTGATTATACCTCTTAAACACAGGAAACTTAAAGTGTCCAAGTAAGCTGAGAATCAATACTGCTCATCTAATGTGATCTGTTGCACTGTCATTATTGAATCCTTCATGCTCTCCCTGTTCCAGGAATACATTTTCCGCCTGGAGCCTGGTAAAGTAGATTCTGGGAAGGGGAAATGCCCCTTTGACCCCAAACTAAACAGTGTCTCAGCTTTGATAAGTACGTACCACTCATTGCCATCATACTACTTTTCAATACTTTTAGAAAATAAACAACATGATTTCTTTTGTTTCATACTCATTTTTCTCAAGTTAATCTATCTATCTCTCCTTATCTCTTTTATGCTCGCTCTGTTTTGGCAGATGGCCAGTTGTACGCCGGCGTCTACATCGATTTTATGGGAACAGACTCGGCCATCTTTCGCACATTGGGAAAACACACGGCCATGAGGACCGACCAGTATAACTCCCGCTGGCTTCACGGTACGCACAACATTTCTGAACCATGGCGTACCATCAAGACAAAGTTCTTTGTTTACTGGGGAAAGTCCCAAATATGAATATTTAACACTGACCCTTCATCCTACCTCCTGCAAACTAACCTCATATTTCACAGACCTTTGGAAAAAAATATCCCTAATATCCCAATTACTGTTCAACTATTTCAATTAACAACAATATTTTTTTCTGCCCGCTTTATCTAACAGTATTCATTGTGATAACCATGTGATAACCATCACAAATTTCATACAGATTTCTTACATGTGGACCGTTCAGTGTAGTGAATGAGAAGATATATTAACCGTGAGAGAGGTCATCAGACACTAGTGTTATTTAATATTATCCCTTTTCTCTCCTTTTTATTATCTCTTTGCTTTCTGCTCCAACTATAATTCATCTCTTTTGTCGTTTCCCTTCCTCTCTCTTTTCTTTTTCTTTTAGATCCAACGTTCGTCCACGCTCAGCTCATCCCTGATAGTGCAGAAAAGAATGACGACAAGCTATATTTCTTCTTCCGTGAGAAGGCCTCTGAGATGGGTCAGACTCCCATGGCTCAGTCTAGGATCGGAAGGATTTGTTTGGTGAGACATTTTCTTAAGCTTTGTCTTGTATTCCAGTAAAACATGTTAAAAGGCGTAGTTCGCTTATTCAACTTCATGTTGTTTTAAACCCACATTACTTTCTTTTTCCATTATATACAAAATTATATATAATGGAATATGCACATATTTGGTGTTCCAATGCTGAACTTGATTCTAAATAAATGATGTCCATTTAGGACTGAACTGTTGATTGACAGTTCCTCGGGATCCATCATGTCCAATGCCTCCTACATGAGCAACCGCTTGTTCCTTGGTTATTTTTTGCTGCTCTAATGTGAATCAAAGCAGCATGTTTGTAATGTGTGGGTAGCTGCTGGCGGCTGGTCACTGGGCATCGCTGCGTCTCATTATTGAAGTTGGCTGCTGTCCACAGCAGATGGGGCTGAGCAGTGCTCAAAGCCAATGTTTACAACCCAGTCACAGCCAGTTAATGCAAACCCACAGAAATAGCCCGAGAGCAGTACAGATCCTGATGTAAAGCAATGCCTTAATTTCACATATAGAGAGAGTCCATCAAATCAAACTTCTGCCAGAATGTGTGTGGTGTCTAACAGTGAATCTTCATGGCTAACATGACCTCACTTCATCTACAGAATGATGACGGAGGACACTGCTGTCTGGTGAATAAGTGGAGTACCTTCCTGAAGGCTCGGCTCATCTGCTCTGTGACTGGCTCTGATGGAATTGAGACACATTTCGATGAGCTCCGTAAGTATCTCTTTTACCTCAGCTGAAAATACCATGACACTTATCCTTAGTACTGTGGCAGTACCATAAAGTGTTAGCATCATCAGACAAAAGCATGGTACTTTAAAATATATCATGGTACTATAATTGAAAAAAAAATGTCCAAAATACTTTTTTTGTCAGTGTACATAAAAAAAAGTTTTAAAATAAAAATGTACTGTATGTTGGTGCTGCCATGGGTGATCAGATGGTACTACTATAGTACTTTGCATATATCTTGGTATTGAAATGTCACTTCCATCTGATTCAGATATCTCGGGGGCATTTTATATTCTATGATTCTGTGGAGATTACAAAACATGACATAAAACAGCTTTACCATTTAATTGACTCCATATATACAGTGAGATGTATTTTTAGGATTATTTTCTGATCATTTTCACAATAAACTCGCTGAAATAAGAGGCCTCTTCTGATATAGCTCATTTGTGGAAACTGCTCATGTCTGATGGTTCAATGGATATGTCTCTCCAGAGGGTATAACTTGGAAAAAGCAATTTCCTCTCTTTCCTGTATGTGCAGTGTGTAGCATTTGTGCTGTAGCGTAAAGTGCCACAAGGGCCTGTGAGGAATCTATAGAGGCAAGCAGTTCTGAGCATGAAATTGAAGTTCCAGTAGAGCCTAAAATGACAAATTGGGCTTTTAAAAAGTTGTACTACAACTGCCCGAAAATAAAAATATCTCTCTTTTTGTGGTTTTACATTTTGCTCCATACATGATTGTGCATTTAGGTGCACATGTGTGAGGTAACTCATGCATGTACAGTAAGCTGCATCTTAACAGGCTTACACAAAATGGACTCTTTCCCGGTGTGGGAGAGTTTGATTGACAGAACTGAAAAGGATTGGCTGACAAACCAGCTGTAACAGCCTCTGCCACTCTTCAGAGGCAAATAAACGCAAGCGCATGAATGCTGCAATTTTATTGCTTTTGCAATGTGCATAAATTGAGTAAGCGGTCGTTCTGTGTTTGCTTCATTTCACAGCTTCTGTAACATAGCGCATAAGGTACCCTCAGGACTCCCTTCTCTCATCTCTCTGCCCTCTCTTTCTCACTTGGTTGGTCATTCACCCTCCCTCTGCCACTGTGTTTGAGAAATGAACTTGTCAGTGGAGTTTTTGACTAGATGTTTTCCCTTTTACTCAGGTGGGCAGTGAGGTTTTATGGATTGTTTTTTGTGGCTTGGTAAGAGTGAGATTCATTCACTGCACTGTGGGATTTTCCCTCAGCACTAGACTACTTAGTCTGTTTAGCCGTGACTATCCGCCCGAGATCATCTGTTTTCTGTTTTTGATGGGACATCTGTCTATGATTTTACCACTTGCCCTCCTTATTCCCCTGAACTATCTGGGTCTCCTTTTGTTTTCTTTCCTTCTGCCCATTTTTTAACCTTCTTCTATGTTCCTCTGTCTCTCATCCCCCTAACACACAATTGCAAAAAAATAAATAAATAAAAATAAATAAAATACCGGTCCTGCTTTGCCCCTTATACTTTATATTATATTTTTTCATCTTTTTTCATTTTAGCTAGCAGACTATCTCTTGTACTTTGTGGTTAAACTGGAGGATTTTGGAGGCTGAGACAAAAACAAAGAGGAATAGTGAGAAAGAAAGATTGTCCTCTCAGTGTGATGGGTTTTGTATGATTTACCTGAACTGAGATAGATTTGATTTCCCACATACACTCGCAGACTTTTGGCTTTTTGTGCACCTTGCTGATATGAAGCTGCTGAAATGTTGGTGTCACCAGTGGTGCTAAACTGAGCTGAAATGGAGAAAATGTTTTGAACGTTTTCAAACAGGTTTTCTCAAATAATCCACCTGCCTTCCATTCTTAAAAAAAAAAAAAAAAAAAAAAAAAATTCATTCCCAAACTTTGGTTTAGCCATTGTTGCTATACAAGGCTGCTTAAATAAACAGAGCTTTGGGAATTGGAATTATTGTGTCCCATAGTACATAGAAAACTATGGAGCCCCTCTGGTGCTAGATAAATGGGAGGTGGGAGGAAAAAGTATATTCCAATGCTTTTGCGCTTGTTCTCAAAAATCTCTCACACAAGAGTTTCCTTAAAAAAACATTGCATTTGTTTGCATTTGCAGTATCTCACAAAAGTATTGCATCTAACCAAGAAAGTTAGAATTTGTTGCTAAAGCTTTTAATATGGTTTTGCTTCTCACTTTATATTATATCCATCACAAAAAGTTTTTTGAAAAACACAGTTTCTTGGGGGAAAACATAAATGTAATGTGATATAATTTTGCCTACCCTCAATTTATTTATTTTTTTAATTTACCACCATGTTCCTTCATGGGCTCCGTAGAAAACAGCATGCCAGAGAGGTGTCTGCATGGCATACGATTTCCAGTGAACTTTCAAAGTGTGCTAATGTTTCCCAAAACCCCTTGTGTAACAAGGGAGGAGTTTGTGACTGTTCTCTTTTTTACTTTTTCAGTGCAAAAGTAGTAAGCAGAATGCAAAACCTAGCGGCCTTGACAGTTTTAAATATAAAATGATTTGGAATCAGGACACAATCATATAATGTTATAATGTCTCATTACATACTCATTGTCTTACTACTTAGACGTATGTGCTTTATTCTCACCATCAATGTACACACTTAAGTATGTGAATTAGTTCATTTATCTTCAAATCCAGGAACTAAAGTAATTTAATCTTCCTTTCAGGGGATGTGTACATCCAGAAAACCCAAGACACCAAGAATCCCGTCATCTACGGCGTCTTCTCAGTGTCTGGGTGCGTAAGTTCATGACGGTCTCTCCCCTAGTAAGAGATCCAGTCCTCACTTCTCTTCGACGCCTCTTACAAATCAAACCACTTATCAGATTGGCAAGGGAGCTTGAATATATTTGCTTTCACATTCACACTCCAGTCACCCACAGGGCAACACCCCCATTTCCCCACCGCTGAAGACTGTTTCTAACATACTGAATAACAAGTGTTTGGCAGGCTTCACAGACAGTAGTACAAGTCCTCCAACAGCACAAAGGAAGGAGCCTTTCTGTGAATCTGATATGTGATATTCGCTTTAGGACTTACCTATATAATACCAGAGCTATTAGATGCGGTTAGGAGAGGATATTTGCACATGCTAAAATATTACACAACTGACCTCAGAGGGATCTGTCAACTTTTTAGATCAGGTTCACATGCTAATCATCCAGTGTAAATACACACGGCTGTTAGTGTGTTAGAGCAATTCACAGTCTCGCTGTAGATTTCAGATAAAATCGGTGAAGCCCTTGGGCTCTGTCTGAGCTCTTTAAACCCAAAAGCACCATCCTTGGTGATAATAGTGAAAACTCTCCATCAACTGCAAGTGATTTCACAACTCTAGCTGTCCCTCTGTCTCTTCTCTCTCTCTCCCTCTCTCTCTCTGTATTTGTATTCATGTTGTTTGTAAAACTGTATTCTCTAATCATATTATATCTTTTATCTTCATTTGATTAGTTACCTAGTAATAATGCAGAATGTTGTGTAATTCTTAGTCATTTTAGGACATAACTTTTTTGTTTTAAATATTTCTGAAACCTTGTTTATTTCCAAGTTTAAATTAGATTTTGAGTTGCATATTTTCAATGTGTTCTGACATTTGGATCCCACTTTGTTTCTGGGTGAATTTATTTTACATATTACATATTATATTACATACAAAATTAAGCCAATTGGTTATAGTGGTCAGCAGATTTACATAAAGACAACCATATTTTATTTCAGGAAATGTGTATAAAGATAGTAATATAAATTAGATAGATATATTTTACTTTGTACATCAATGTTGCAACATCTGTGTGACAAGGCCAGAGTGATTTGCTTTAATACTGTGTCTACCATCTCTCTTTGTGCTTCAGTGCATGAATTCTTCTCTTTCTGCATCTCTAGGTCTGTGTTTAAAGGTTCAGCAGTATGTGTGTATTCAATGGCTGATGTCCGCATGGTCTTCAATGGTCCTTTCGCTCATAAAGAAGGGCCAAACTACCAGTGGGTTGCCTACCAGGGTAAACTTCCTTATCCCCGACCAGGAACAGTGAGTAAACCCCACTAAACTCCATTCTCGGAACCAAATTCTCAATAGCCTCAACCAATTTGTCCAATAAATCACTCTTTCTGCGAAACCTTAAACAAGTTCAAGCAGTTTAGACACTGTTTGGAGATCTCATGCACTCTTTTTACAAAACTCTTAACACATTCTCACTCACTAAAACACAATTTGGACTGCGATAAACTTGTGATGCAAAACCCTTAACACAATAAAATAAAAGCTTAGCACAACTGCAACATGATTGTCGTCATTTACACACACTAATTCAAAACGGTTCACACTTTTTTCAAAATATGTGAATGTACAAAAAATATTGGTGCATCCATCAATAGAGTCACAGAAGAGGGCATATACGAGGTGGAGGAAGATGAAGATGAGGAAGGGCAAGTACAAGAACAGTCATTTCTGATGAAATCAGGGCTACTGTGAAAGACCATGTTTGTGTGCATGGCATGACAGAGACAGGGCAAAGAGTTTAACCTAATTTGAGCAGATACAGTATATATGTTCACCGAACTTGGGTGTGATTTCTTGTGTGTGTGTGTGTGTGTGTGTGTGTTTTATTGCAAAATATTTACTAAATACAAGAAAAGGTTTTGTTTTGTAATTACATGCACTGGACACTTGTGTTCTCCATTTTATTATTTAGTGTCTAATGAATGATCTGTAGTGTGTCTATTATTAACTAATGTGTGTATGATTCAAAAGCTTTGTTTGATCTTGAGTACAGTTGAAATGGTTTTGAAACGATTGTTTGATTTTTCCAGAAGAGTCAGGGGTTCTGTGAATTTAGTTTGATGGTTCGGATTTGTGTTTAAGGTTTTGAGAAAATGAGTGATGGTTTCAACAGATGTGTTTTAGCAATTCAGAACAACTGTAATACAAACCTGATTCCAAAAAAGTTGGGATACTGTACAAATTGTGAATAAAAACAGAATGCGATGATGTGGAAGTTTCAAATTTCAATATTTTATTCAGAATACAACATAATATAGATGACATATCAATTGTTTAAATGGAGAAAATGTATCATTTAAAGGGAAAAATAAGTTGATTTTAAATTTCATGGCATCAACACATCTCAACAAAGTTGGGACAGGGCCAAGTGTACCACTGTGTGGCATCCCCTCTTCTTTTTATAAAAGTCTGCAAACATCTGGGGACTGAGGAGACAAGTTGCTCAAGTTTAGGAAAATGAATATTGTCCCATTCTTGCCTAATACAGGCTTCTAGTTGCTCAACTGTCTTAGGTCATCTTTGTCACATCTTCCTCTTTATGATGCGCCAAATGTTTTCGATGGGTGAAAGATCTGGACTGCAGGCTGGCCATTTCAGTACCCGGATCCTCCTCCTACACAGCCATGACGTTGTAATTGATGCAGTATGTGGTCTGGCATTGTCATGTTGGAAAATGCAAGGTCTTCCCTGAAAGAGACAATCTCTGGATGGGAGCATATGTTGTTCTAGAACTTTGATATACCTTTCAGCATTGATGGTGCCTTTCCAGATGTGTAATCTACCCATGCCACATGCACTCATGCAACCCCATACCATCAGAGATGCAGGCTTCTGAACTGAGCACTGATGACAACTTGGGTTTTCCTTATCCTCTTTAGTCCGGATGACATGGCATCCCAGTTTTCCAAAAAGAACTTCAAATTTAGATTTGTCTGACCACAGAACAGTTTTCCAATTTGCCACAGTCCATTTTAAATTAGCCTTGGCCCAGAGAAAACGCCTGCGCTTCTGGATCATGTTTAGATATGGCTTCTTTTTTTACCTATAGAGTTTTAGGCGGCAACGGCAAATGGCATGGTGGATTGTGTTCACCGACAATGTTTTCTAGAAGTATTCCCATGTTGTGATTTCCATTACAGTAGCATTCTTGTATGTGATGCAGTGCCGTCTAAGGGCCCGAAGATCACTGGCATCCAGTATGTTTTCCGGCCTTGACCCTTACGCACGGAGACAGTTCCAGATTCTCTAAATCTTTGGATGATAGTATGCACTGTGGTTTGATAACTTCAAACTCTTTGCAATTTTTCTCTGAGAAACTCCTTTGTGATATTGCTCCATTATTTTTCACCACAGCATTGGGGGAATTGGGGATCCTCTGCCCATCTTGACTTCTGAGAGACACTGCCACTCTGAGAGGCTCTTTTTATACCCAATCATGTTGCCAATTGACCTAATAAGTTGCATATTGGTCCTCCAGTTGTTCCTTATATGTACATTTAACTTTTCCGACCTTTTTTTTGTTTTTTTGTTTTTTACTTTTTTGGAATATGTAGCTCTAATGTAATCCAAAATGAGCCAATACTTGGCATGACATTTCAAAAAAGTCTCACTCAACATTTGATATGTTATCTATATTTTACTGTGAATAAAATTAAAGTTTATGAGATTTGTAAATTATTTGATTTTTTTTACTCATAATTTGTACAGTGTCCCAACTTTTTTGGAATCGGGTTTGTACATCATATGAACAAGATAGTTAATGTTGGACAGTCTTAAATGCTGGAATACAAATGTTATCCCTGTGATTTCAGTGTCCAGGAGGGACGTTCACCCCTAACATGAAATCTACTAAAGACTACCCTGATGAGGTTATCAACTTCATGCGCAACCATCCGACCATGTTCAATGCTGTTTATCCAGTCCACAAGCGCCCTCTAGTGGTCCGTACCAATGTGGATTATGAGTTCACCACCATCACAGTGGACCAAGTGGCTGCAGTTGATGGCAACTATGAAGTTCTTTTCTTGGGAACAGGTGAACTTGATACACGTTTTAAGTTATATATTTATTTGATACATAAACAGTATACACACTGTTTAGAGAAAGTATACATACTGCATACAGAAAGACACAATAAAAGTGCTGTATAAATATGCCTCATTCATTCATACTGAGTGGTCTAAAAGCCTTTTTCTAAAGCTTTTCAGAAAAAGAAAGGAAACTTTATTCTTTATTCACTCAAAAAGAATATTCTATTTTATAAATATCTCTGACTCCTATATTCTGGTCAATTACAGATAAAGGAACTATTCAGAAAGTGATCATACTGCCCAGAGATGATCTTCAGACTGAAGAGCTGGTGCTGGAGGAGGTCGAGGTCTTCAGAGTAAGATCCTTTTTTTATTTATATTTACATTACACTTTGTGTCAACATACTCTTTATTGTTAAATACTATTTTTTTTATTATTATAAAATATAACTATAATTATTATTACAGGTTCCAACTCCAATCACTACTATGAAAATTTCTCCAAAACGGGTAAGCACAACATTTTTTAAAATACATTTTGAAATATTAATAGTAATAATATTAAATATAGTTTTAAAACTGATTATTTAGCAGATGGTTTTATGCAAAGCAACTTACAAATATGGAACATATTCTTCACATGTTCTCTATGATGTGTTTTGAATGATACTCTTCTAACTGTCCCCCCCCCCCATCTTCCTGTGTAGCAACAGCTGTATGTGAGTTCAGTGGTGGGTGTTACTCATCTGGCGCTGCACAGGTGTGATGTGTACGGAGAGGCCTGTGCTGACTGCTGCTTGGCCAGAGATCCTTACTGTGCCTGGGATGGAAAGTCCTGCTCTCGCTACTCAGCAAATCAAAAAAGGTGAGCGCTGCATGAGTGTAAATATCTTTATTATCACATCATTATCCTTAAAATAGAATTTAATATAACTTACAAGATTTGTTTGAATTCATTTCCTCCTTTGAAATTGGTTGTCTAAATCTTGTAGGCGGAGTCGGAGGCAAGATGTGAAGTATGGCAACCCTATAAGACAATGCAGGGGCTATAATTCCAATGGTGAGAATCTAAAAAATACACTTATGGTTCTTTTAGTTTATTAAAACATACTTTGGGAGAAGTAAAAGAACTCTTTTTGATTTTGGTTATTGCTTTAGATGGTATTTTGTTTTAATTCCTGCCAGCCAATAAGAACACGCTGGAGACAGTGCAGTATGGAGTAGAGGGAAGCACAGCCTTCCTGGAGTGCCAGGCCAGATCTCCTCATGTGTCAATCAAGTGGCATTTCCAGAAGGAGAACAGCGATAGGAGGAGAGAGGTGCGTGTGACAATGTTATACCATAAGTGATGTAATTTTAAATCAACATTTTCTGTATTTTGTGTCATTTTAATAATGCATTTTTTTTGCCAGTGATATTATTTGCTTTATATAATCCTGTACACTATTGATCAAATATAAAAAAAATATTAACATCTCTTATGTTCAGAGAGGCTGCATTTACTTGATAAAAAATCAGTAGAAGTCAGAAATCAGTAGAAGTCAAAGTCAGTAAAATTGTAAAATATTATTACAATTTAAAATAACTGCTTTAGATTTTAATATGTTTTAAAGTGAAGGTAAAGCTGAATTTTCAACTGCCATTACGTCTTCAGTGTCACATGATCCTTCAGAAATCATTCTAATATGCTGAAAATTCAGCTTTGCATTCACAGAAATAAATTACATTTTAAAATATATTAAAATAGAAAACAGGTATTTTAAATTTAATAATATTTCACAATATTACTGTCTGATGAAGTATGCAGTATTGATGAGCATATAATTTTGTTATGACATGATGCATGTGTGAATGAAACAATGACAAAAAAAAAATTATGACACACCCATATTTTTCGGACTATAAGTCGCACCCGATTATAAGTCGCATCAGTCCAAAAATACGTCATGATGAGGAAAAAAACATATAAGTCGCACTTGACTATAAGTCGCATTTTTTTAGACACGAGAAAACATTACCATCTACAGCCGCGAGAGGGTGATCTATGTCTATGTAGACTACAGGAGAACTGAGCAGCATAGAGCGCCCTCTCGCGGCTGGAGATGGTAATGTTTTCTCTTGGTTCAGGTCTCTTAGTTCATTTCTCTTGGTTCATGTCAAATTAATTTTGATAAATAAGTCGCACCTGACTATAAGTCGCAGGACCAGCCAAACTATGAAAAAAAGTGTGACTTATAGTCCGGAAAATACGGTACATAAAAAAATATCCCGTTTCACATTAATGCACATTTAAACCTAAAATCATAATTTTTGTTCCCAACAACCTATGCATTTCAGATCCGCTCTGACGAGCGCGTCGTTCATACGGAGCAGGGTCTCCTCCTGCGCGCTCTCCAGCTTTCTGATGGAGGGGATTACCAGTGCACCTCCACTGAGAAGAACTTCAAGCACACGCTGGTCAAGCTTCAGTTGGTGGTCCTTCCCACCCGCACCATCAACACCATCCAGACCGAATCCACCGCTCCCGCCACAACGCCTCTCCAGTCCAGCGCCTGGACGCCCAGTGCAGAGCAGTATAAAGACCTGCTGACCATCCTCAGCCAACCAGAGATGGGTCTCATCAACCAGTACTGCCAGGACTACTGGCAGATGGGGGACGACCCCGCAGCTCACGCACACAAGAAGAAGGACCTCAAGGAAGTACAGAAGGACCTCCAGAAGCCACGAAACAGGAGACACCACCAGGAGCAGGGCAGCATGGCTGAGACATGAGATGGAAAAACCCACTCACTCCAAATGAATGAGACTCAAGGTTGACCTCAAGGTCTTTGACTACCATTACACACAAACATATACCATTATGGCCGAGGAGAAAACAAACAATCTGTTTCTGAAAATTCATAGTATTTATTGTAGGCTGTACATAGATAGATTCTGTGGATATCTTTGTATGGAAATAGCAAATAACAAAAAATGTTTTTGTGTACAGATCTGTGCAAATATTTTATCATTGTTACTTTTTCTTCCAATATATTTATTACAACGGTATTCACATACATAACACACGTGACTGTTATCATAAAACTTAACACGGGATAGTTGGACATTTAAAACTCTTGATGGACAGTTTGACTGCACTTGATGTTTTTATACTGGAGGAAACATGGGAATAAAGCCGATGTACATTTATCGGACTGTTTCAGCCGAGCACATCTCATTCTGCAGATGTACGGATAAAGAATTTCTCCATATATTTGGTGCACCTGAGTATTCTGTGACCTCCCAAAAGACTTTGAAAAACACTTTAAAATCATCAGAAACTCTTCTTTTGCTCTTCTTGATCTTCCATATGTTGCTATGCTAATGTGTGTAAAATATAAAGTCGTTTCTGTGTGTTATACGTTCGGTTTGTTATTGATTACAGCCTCCTGTACAGTACGTACATCACTTTTCTGTTCTTTTCATTTATATAAATATGTATTGCACACAAAGAATGTCGAAAAGCGGGGGGTTCAAAACCTGTCCGTCTCTTTGCATAGCAGAATTGTTTAAAGCGTTGTCTTTAAGTATATGTACCTCTCCAGACATTTTCAGTAATAAGTGTCCGAGCAAGCACCTCTAAACATTTAATAGGTGATTATTCGAAAGCATTAAATCATTTGGAACTAAACTTTTGGGGGCTTGTTTGCGTTTGCATGAATGGTATTTGTACTGTACAGATATGTAGTCAAATTCTGCATAATGCTGTGTTGCTGTATGGTCTTTGAAATAATCAATCGAGAGTGAGAGAGAGACTGTTTTTTAAAGACAGAGGACTTTGTTGAACTCAAGCACAATTACCTGATGTGTCTGTTTTGCCTCCGTTGTTTTTTCAGCACGCATAGCAAACAGGCTGTGTGAAATGGTTGTTGTAAAAAATATATATATATATTTTCATTTGTAAAACATTATTTATCACTGTGGTTCGTCCCCTTGTTTTGTCTTTTTTTTTTTTTTGGATATTCTAATGTGAAAAAGATCCAGAATTTGATGTTATGAACAACAGTTAATATTATAGTAATGGTTTTTTTTTTCATCATTGTTGTTGACTAATTAAAGTTATATATTTTATAACAAATACAGGTTGGCCTTACTGCAGAAATATCACTATACTTCATTTGTTTTGCTGACTTGAAGTAAAGATTGAAATACACACAGCAAAGAAGTTTTGCTGAATAAGAAAATAGCATGTTTACACACAAAATCACATGTTGATTTGCCTATTTAATTAACTGAGGAAACAGTACATTGTTTGGTAATTTTGCATTAAGGTCATTCAGAAGAACTAGTGTAATTGGTCTCTTCTTTAATACTGATTATAAGATGTGCTGCATTTTTATGAATGCATCTCTGGCATTCATTAAATAAATTCTTTCAAAACATAATTCACAAAAGTAACAGAAATAATGTGGTATGGTATTATGACATCTGATAGTTTTTCGAATTAATGTTAGTGTAACACGTGCCAAGAAAAAAACAACTGAATGCAACATTTGAAAAAAAAAAAAAAAAACACTTGGAAATCTGTTTTATGTAAAGATTATTTTTGCATTACAAACTAAATGGAGATAAATCTATCAAACATTACTGTATTGTCTTGTTAATAATACCTTGTCTTGAGGTAGCTGTTAAAGAAGTCTTGAGGACAAAAATGTTGCAGATGTGGCACCGTTTTCTAATAATAGAATAGCTTATTAATTCTCAGCCCAGCTACATGAAAATATATATTTTAATCTACTGTACACACTTTTTTGCAGTGGAAAGGTTTTATGGATGTTAACATTTCTTTAGAAAAACGTTGTGATAGACTGTGGCCAAAGAAATGTAATACTACTTTTTGAGTATATTATTTTTACTAAATGTTTAGCAAGATAAACATGATCATGTAATCATTAAACATGTATTAAACAACTTGCAACAAACTCTCAAAATACTGCAATGAACTGCTACTGATGAAGTACGATGAAGAAAGTGTCTCTCTCATCTGTGATGCCTGTGGATTAAAACGTATCAATCTTCAGATTGGGGTCAATGAGCTCTGTCAGGTATAAGACTAAAGCTCATTAAACGCTGCACTGCACACTGTGTCCGCTGGAAAATGTCAACTGATCCTGATGACTACAGTGGAAAAGTGAGATTAGAATTACTCAAGGAGATTTCAATATCCAGCATCAAAAACACCTTCACATTCAGTCCAAGTTCTATTGAAAAGCCAAAAATGTAGGCCATAGAGATGTAATTTTATAAACACATGGATATAGGAAAATGCATCAAGTTCAAAGTCAACAAAACCAAAAAAAGGGTGTGTGTTCACTGCTGTGTGTGTGCACTTTGTATGTGTTAAATACAGAGCATGCATTTGGAGTATGGGTCCCCATACTTGGCTGTATGTCACTTTTTTTTTTACATTAAATATCATAACATAGTCATCAGCAGATGATGGCAAACAATCGTAACATTTACAACATCACATTATTCCACTCACACATTCTCCATTGCCTTACTCATGTGCTTGTGAAGATCCTGGCCAGATTATCACCCTTTGCTGAGCACAGCATCTTCTCATTAAATCTGAGGTTAGATGACCTCTCTTTCAATGCCTTCTGTCCTTGTTCTTCATTGGCCCAACCAACCCAGGTGGTCTGAGACATCTCCAAAATCCTTCTAAGACTCCAAACAATTCATCGGGTCACCAAGATCCAGTCGAGGAGTGAGCTGTATAGTTGCCAGCACCTGGAGGCCTCTGGGCAAGCGAGTGGTCATCCCGAAGGACTTCTGTTCCCTAATCAAGAGTCAGTATGGGGGCCGGGGCGAGCGCCGAGGAGAAACACTCCAGGGAGCTAGAGAAGAAACTGAAAGAGGACGCTGACAAAGATGCCAGGACCGTCAAACTTCTGTTGCTAGGTAACAAAAAACACAAGTGGACTCAGATGACCGTTCAAGCCAAAACATGAAGAATAGCTCATTTGCTAGATTATATTGCAGATGTGTTGCAAAGCCTTTCCATTTAAACCCCATAATAAACAGGCAATGACTTCACATTTTGTTTTATCAATTTGTTTTTTTTTTTGTTATTTGAAAGGAACATTAATTATTTAAGGCTCACATGCAAGATGAAAATTGATGCCTTACTGATATTCAAACCAAAGTGGAGTCAAACTGGAGACTCATAGTGTGATATTTCTCAATATCTATTTATATCTAATATTTTAAAGTATACATTTATATTCAACAAAAGTTGTATCTCTATTAAGGCTGTCATGATATTAGATTTTTAATTTTAAGGTTATTGTGGTCATAAAAATTCATGATATCAATATATCACAATATATACCTATAGAAATATTGGTGGTGGTGCGGAAGGTGGGGGGGGTTATCAGTCAAATAATTTTTTTAATTTGTTTAGTGAGTGTTTCTTTTTCATACAACGAACATAAGGATACTGATAAATGCAGGGCAAAAGACTCTGGCTTTCTCCGTCTTCTTTGAAGCTCCTATGAAATAACAGAAAATACTGTCAAGTTCAACAGTATGATGAATAAATATTAATGGTAACTAACATATCCCGGTATTCGGTAATGGATATAACACAGTAATGAATATGCACGGTATTGTTATGGGCACTTCTAAATACCGTGAATAATTATATATTAAAAATTATTCAGAATTTGGAATGCTTTTTAAGCATACTATTCCCATCAACTGGTCAAAATGCACAACACCTGTATGCTGCTTGAAAGACGCGAGTGTGCTCTGATGTAAACAAGCGCATGAGAAGCACATTTGGGAACACGTAAGAGACGCGCTGAATGAAAACACGTTCACTCAGACAGCAGATAGCGTTAAAGGGGGTTAAAATGCAGCCCTTACCCTGGAAACCTCATAAATAAAGCAGCTGCGGTACTTTCTAAAAAATATTTAAATAATTAAATAGCCACTCAGATTTTTGTATTCAATATTCATCACAGCGCCAAATACTTAAATATTTAGATTTAATAGGCTTACATGCTACAACATGCCCTAGACATTGTTTCAAAGGATTTTGATTCTTTATTGTTCATTCACACTTTACATTAGGGCTTCATTAGTTAACATTAGTTAATTCATTAGCCAATGAAAAATTCTTCTGAACATTCATTAATCATAGGTATTCCAATATTTAATTAAAACCAAAGTTGCAGCTGTATTATTAAATGAGCTAACATGAACTAACTAAAAAAAACACACAACGTATTTTTTAACAAAGATTAATAACTTCTGTAGCAAATGTAGCTATTGCTCATTGTGAATGTTAAAGGTTAACTAATGAGGTCTTATTGTAAAGTGATACCTATGGGTCTTTATTGTTCTAAAACTTTGAACTTTATATATATTTTCAGTATTGCTTTATTGTATTTAAATGTTCAGTTATTTTTGTTATAAGAAAAAAATATTTAACCTGTTATACTGCATTATGACCTTTTTCAATCTAAATTTAAATACCGTGATAGTACTACATACCATGATAAAAGCATAAGCAATTAATCGCAACAGGAAAAATTCATACTGGCATATCCCTAAAACACTTTACAATAAAAAAAAATTAACATTAATGTATTAGGCTAACTAACATGAAAGAACAATGTACAATGCATTTATTACATGATTTATTAATCTTTGATAATGTTAATAAAAATAGAGTCGTTCAGTTCATGTTAGTTCATAGTGCATTAATGTTTACAAACACAACTTGTGATTTTAATAGCCTAATATGCATTAGTAAATGCTGAAATGAACATGAACTAAGATAAATAAATTATGTGAAAATATTTTTCATTGTTATTTGTTATTTATATATTAACTAATGTAATTTACTAATGTTAACTAAAGAACCTTACTGAAGAATGACCGCAGATGAGGCATTAAGTGCATGGCACTGCGACCAACTTAAACTATTTACAGTTTAACCCATAAGAACCCGGACCAATTTCCCCTTAAAGGAAAATTATGGGGCATATAAAACAGACTAAATGGACCACTTAAAACATGTTTCTGCAGTTGTTTTTTAAATACAACCACTCCTTGTCAAAGATCTGTACTTTTTCAGAAGTAATACAGTTTTTTCACTTTATTTGCTTTGCCACATATTTCAAAACCACGTAACTGTAACCATTCAATTTTACAACAACTTTTTTGTAACTTATCAAAATTCTACCTTTTCAGGTATACGGTTTCACCAGAAATAAAGTTTTAGAATATTTTTTCACAACTCGAAAAATGTGCAAACTGAATAACAATAAATAACTACCTCACACTGGAGGTCAACATGTTGAACATGCATGTAGTGCAATAACATTGCAAAATGTATATTTTCAGGTATACGGTTTAACCAGAAATACATTTTTAGATTATTTTTTCACAACTCGAAAATGTGCAAACTGAATAAAAATAAATAACTACCTCACACTGGAGGTAAGTATGTTGAACATGCATGTAGTGCAATAACATAAAAGCATATTTTAACATATGTAAACAAAATAAATGTAAAATTAATAACATTGTTAATGAAATGTATTTTAGAATTTTTTTTGCATACCTTTAACAGTTATGCAGCACATGTTGGTATCATATGTTGGTACTATTTTAAGGTTATTTTATCTTTTTTGTACATTCTGAAGATCAAGATGTTCCCTGAATCTATTCATGTTATTCTCACTACAAAAAAAGATAAAATAAACTTAAAATAGTACCAACATATGATACCAACATATGTCATACTGTTTTATACCATATGCTGCATAACTGTTTTAGTTAAAGGTATGCAAAAAAAAAAAATCTAAAATACATTTCATTAACAATGTTATTAATTTAACATTTATTTTGTTTACATATGTTAAAATATGCTTTTAATTGAGCAGCAGAATATATATAACACTATATATATTAGGGGAAGTCGTGGCCTAATGGTTAGAGGGTTGGACTCCCAATCGAAGGGTTGTGGGTTCTAGTCTCGGGCCGGACGGAATTGTGGGTGGGGGGAGTGCATGTACAGTTCTCTCTCCACCTTCAATACCACGACTTAGGTGCCCTTGAGCAAGGCATCGAACCCCCAACTGCTCCCCGGGCGCCGCAGCATAAATGGCTGCCCACTGCTCCGGGTGTGTGCTCACAGTGTGTGTGTGTGTGTTCACTGCTCTGTGTGTGTGCATTTCGGATGGGTTAAATGCAGAGCACAAATTCTGAGTATGGGTCACCATACTTGGCTGAATGTCACTTCACTTATTTTTTTTTTTATGATTGAATCAGCTAAATTATTTGAGCAGCTCATTACCATTTTTCTTAATGTGACACATACGTCACATCAAAATTCCACCTACTGTTTTAAGGTTAACAGCCCGATGTGACACATATGTCACCACAACATTTTCATAACTTGTTTTATATCAATTTGTACAAGACATGTTTTAAAATCAGGTCAAGTGTAATCTAGGATATGTTATTAAAACATTAGAATTGTTGCATGGGTTGAAACATACCTTTAGTAACAAAAACAAGCGTTTTTAAAAATTGCCAACACTGCAACATGTGCACACCAGGCAGGCCACCATTTTGGAAATGTTACCATGGCAACAAAAATGCACAGATTGTCACATGACTGAACCTGGATGTTCCTTAAATGTCACTTAGGGACTTCCTGGGTTGAAAGTAAGGGATAATGCTTTAAAACGACTTTTCCAGATAATCACCAGTGTTTGTGACACCCACGTCACCACGGGTTCTTATGGGTTAATGTAGCAATGTGGTCGCTCAGTTTTTCAAGACCAGTGTTAATCGTGTAACTGTTCATAGATTTGAACAAAGAAATAAAGTGTTACTACGCATAGGCCGTATTGGTTACAAATGCAAAAATAAGACGAGTAAAGAAAACGCGGTAGGGGAGAGCGGGGTCGAAAGTAACGTGGGACGAAAGTAACAAAGCGAATTTCTCAGAGCCTACTGCATTTGCATTCCCAGCTATGATGGTATATTCAGCATTCAATCCTCGACGGAGCTGAGAAATATCACGTGATTTCCATATCATTTCCCGCAGTTAAACTGTTTTAGAGTACAAAAAGTAAATTATTGAAGCTGTAATTGTTTTTTTTATTAGTTGTGTTGTTTTTCTTGTTTCGTGTGTCACAGTAATCATCAATCTACAGGTTATTTTGTGCTTTAACACATCCTAAAGTTTGCATTATCAAAGTTTTTTAGTATAAAAGTAAATCAGGTTTAAACGTCAGGAGTTTCTGTCATGACAAAAGTAACAATTGTTAGAGACAACAGTGACAAGAAACATTTATTTTGTTCCGGTACATGCTATTCTGTGAATTTCTGTGTCTTGCATCATTTATTAAAATGTTTATGTCATATTATACCAAAAGAATATGAGTGAGGGTCAGAAAGACAAATAGAGGTCTGGTTTTATCCAGATGTTCATGAGAGAGCGTTTCTGGACATAGAAGAACATCTGGGCAGCTCCTACCTCGCATTTACCTTAGTTATAATTAGGTTTTAGCCATACCTTAGCTTTTACACCTCCCCCTATGAATTTGGAGTGTTTCCAGATGTTTTAATCCACATTTTGAATGCATAAAAACAACTGGATGGAAACACGAATAGGCCTAATGTTAAATTATGTTTAGAATTTATATTGTGCTAATGTAATTTAATTATTATATTGTTCATTCGGTTGAAAAAATGTTTTATAAAAATACACTAAAAAAATCAAGTTTGTACAGTCAGGTTTTGAGATTTGATGAAACTTAAATTTAAAATAAAAATATAAATATAAAAATGTAATTAAATATATATATATATATTTTTTGCAAAAATAAAAGACAGAATATGTTTGCAGTTACATATTAACAAGGTCATAGTCAGGTATACTTAATAAAAATAAGAGTAACAGAAAAAAATCTAGCTTATATTGTTGTGTTACTTTTAACCCACCTGTGAACATAAGTTGCACATTGTTACTTTTGACCCCATCGGTTGGGACGAAAGTAGCAATGTGCAACTTATGTTCAAAGTGAAATTATACTGAAGCCTTTCTACATTTCTACAAAATACCACCCGGTATTGTTAGACCACACTTATGAGTTACTGACAACAGCAAAAATATATCCCTGTCTACAACATTATCTTTTGAAATGATGTTTTTCTGAAAAATTGTACTTTCGCCCCTACTTATTAAAATAATCACCCTTTACTTCAATATATGAACACAGAAAACAGCTGTTAACAGGTTAATATAACGTTTCCCATTCTATAGCCCTTATTAGCAAGGGTTTAGTGGGCTAAAACTTGGTGACCTCAGTCTTTTGTAATAGTTGCGAAGGTTGTCTGTGATCTTAAACCCGTGCGAATCGGCCATGACTGTAATTTATAAAGTAAAATTTCCCCCGCTAATGACCTACCATATTTCGCCGAAAACCGATGTCCTGTGACCTGTGATAATATTAGTCCCCGAATCGGCATCTCTGTGATGTGGCCAGCATTTGGTGGGTCGTATTTCTTTCTTTCTTTCTTTCTTTCTTAAGTTTCTGTTTCCTGTGCGACTTTTTATCCATCTTTGCGAAGACTGGAGCTGCACTGGAGTGTTTTGGGTGCTGTCATTTCGCTAAACCCCTACTATACAATTTGCAGAAAAAGAAAGCTGTAAAAGGTTTCACTGTTTTGTTACAAAAAAAAAAGAGTCAAGAATAAAGCTTTAGATATTATTTAAACCTGGTGAAATGTAAATTACACAATGCACAAAATTATTAAAAAAAAAATTTCTTTAAATCTATCTAAACGGACCACAGAACGGGACTCTCAAAGCCTTGACATCCGGGTATCCGGGAGACAATTCAGTAAATTTGAGTAAAATCACAAGCTTCTCTTATCCCCAGCGAATTCACCACACGAAATACTAGATAATACTTACCCAGGGCGAATATGTCTGACTATTAAAATAATGGCAACTTACTCTGACAAACACGGCTCTCCTCGGAGTAGCTGCGAGCACTGCGTCTTGAGTGACAGGTGTCAGCGTTAAGGCACAATACTGCCACCTGGGCGCTAAACCAGGTACTGACGCTGGAGTATTTACAGTACATGTGGTGTCATCATAGGAGAACTGTTCATTTTAAATATTGCGGTTATCGTCTAACAATAAATTAACATGATATCAATAATTGTTTCTATGCCTATCACGGTTATCGTCAATACCGGTATATCGCGACGCGTCGCCCTAATCTCTGTCTGTCACAACTGTGTTTGTCTTTGTCTGTGAGTTGATGTAGGTCAGGGTCATGGGACATCAAGCTTTGACAAGGCTTAGTACAAAAATAATAAGCCTCTTAATGTAATCCTCCAAAGATAACCACAATAGAGGACAAGGAAGTATTCATTCATTCACATTTGTATGCCTAAATAAATACATTTACTGTAAATTGTACTAATTTCACAATATTACTGTGTTACTGTATATTTGGTCAAATAAATGCAGCCTCGGTGAGCATTTTGAATATACTTTATTGAAAAACATTTAAACATCTTACCAACGACATTTTGAACAGCGGTAAATACATATGTCATAAAAATGAATTGCTATACTAAATCGATTACTATCTTCTCCAGGTGCTGGTGAGTCAGGGAAAAGCACAATTGTCAAACAGATGAAGTAAGTGCTAAGTAAAAAAAAAAAAGTATGATAATAAAATAAATAGGCTAATGTTCATTCATATTTAGTGCTTTTTCAAAAGAATAGCTTGGTCCATTAAAAGGTTTTTTTTTTTTTTTTCATGACAGAATTATTCACAAAGATGGTTACTCCCTCGAAGAGTGCTTGGAGTTCATTGTCATCATCTACAGCAACACCATGCAGTCGATGCTGGCCATTGTGAGGGCCATGACCACACTCAACATTTCCTATGGAGATGCCGCTGCACAGGTGCGCTACTCAAACATTCAAGCATCCATTAGTCATTTGCATAAATAAACAGATTAAATGATGGAAAAGAACTGTAGTGATACCACGGCACAATGATGATATCGATTATGCCACTTGCTTTGTCCAAAAATATAGAATCCCACTTTAATTGTAGGTGTTTAACTACTGTGTATTTGTATATGTCAAAAGCATTCATTGTTTGGTAGGGGCAGGGAAAGGTTTGAAAGTATTAATTAAAATTGTAATTCCAGAAATGAATTACAGATGATATTTCTTTTAAATGTATGCACAAGACTGAATTAGTATTATCTTGTATACTACATAACAAAACCGTAAAAATATACTTTTAGGAAAGGTCATGAAAGTTACACATCTAAAAGAGACTATTAAATCATGATGAAGAATTTGACAGTATTTACAGTCACTCACACCAGCCCAAAAGTCTGTATAGTAGCTAATGCTTAAACACCTTTAGTTACACCAGCCCAAATCCATACAAGCTGACTAATATGTAAAACATAAGTAAATAAATAAATTACCGGTTTGTTTCAGGACGATGCAAGGAAGCTGATGCACTTAGCTGACACCATTGAGGAAGGCACCATGCCAAAGGAGCTGTCTGACATCATTCTGAGGCTGTGGAAGGACACAGGCATCCAGGCGTGCTTTGACAGAGCCTCCGAATACCAGCTCAACGACTCTGCCGGATAGTATGGCATCAGAAGTAGTCTTTTAAAGCATTAAATAACAATTAACAAGGTTTTAATGTATATGATCAAAACAGTAATCAAATCATCTTTGAAACATTAAGTATGCGGAGATACTGTACTGATTCTTAATCTATCTCCAAGCTATCTGAATGACCTGGAGAGGCTGGTCAAACCTGGCTATGTCCCTACTGAGCAGGACGTCCTGCGATCAAGAGTGAAGACCACCGGTATCATCGAGACGCAGTTCTCCTTCAAGGACCTCAACTTCAGGTACAGCTAAAATACAAAGAGCCTCCTCAATCCTAGCTAAGGCATAAAGTAAACCATGATCATTCATCTCAAAAATCCAAGCAAGTTTAAGAATGCAAAGGTATCAAGAAGACTTGAATAACACCAATGCCAAAAAACTGACTGACCTTTTTTGGTCGACAGGATGTTTGATGTGGGCGGTCAGCGCTCAGAGAGGAAGAAGTGGATCCACTGCTTCGAAGGTGTGACCTGTATCATCTTCATCGCTGCTCTGAGCGCATACGACATGGTGCTGGTGGAGGATGATGAAGTGGTAGGTTGTCATTTGTGGTGCATCACTGGAAGTTTCACATGAACTGTTACTATGAGGCTTTTAAGTAATAAACCCTGTTTTTCCATGTCCTTCCAACCAAAGAACCGAATGCATGAGAGTCTCCACTTGTTCAACAGTATCTGTAATCACCGTTACTTCGCCACCACATCCATTGTACTCTTCCTCAACAAGAAGGATGTCTTCCTGGAGAAGATCAAGAAAGCTCATCTGAGCATGTGCTTCCCTGATTACGATGGTAAGGCAGCATTTTGCCTGCAAATAAAAATATAAAATTAATTCTTTAACATACAGATTCTTACAACTGACTTTTACTTTAAACTAAAGAGTTTATTTTAAAGAGGATTAACACATTTTCAGCATGGATTTATCATGGAACATCTTGATATGCAAAACCATGCTAAAGATGACGCTGCCATGTTTCTCTCAGGTCCCAACACCTTTGAGGATGCTGGTAACTACATCAAGGTGCAGTTCTTAGATCTGAACTTGCGACGAGACATCAAAGAAATCTACTCCCACATGACCTGTGCCACAGACACAGAGAACGTCAAGTTTGTGTTTGATGCCGTAACAGACATTATCATCAAAGAAAATCTCAAAGACTGCGGTCTCTTCTAAGCAAGCAATGTGTGGGATGAGGTGATTATAATATAATATCAAAAAAATGAAGTAGTAATATAAGGAATAGTATTGCATTATGTTGTTGTAGCATATTACATTTCGCTACAATTTCTATATGTGCATAACTAAAAAGCCTTTCTTCGTTTATTGAGATGCTGAATCGACAAAACCCAAAACTGACCCTTTGCCCCATGTAGCCCGTTTTCCTCCCTACAAATACAAGGGATCTGAATTGATTAAATCATGTAGATGAATGTATATAGTTGTTGGGATCTACACTTGATTAAACACACTGCATGTAATTAAATATCAGAGCCTAATACAAATTCATAGCAGCAAGTCATATATACCAAGACCTATATGAGGTGTATTCGGTTCTATTATTATTTTATTTTTTTTTACAGTGATCTGTCCTGTAGATTTACAACTACACTTCACACAGCTATAAACCAAATAACCATCCTTCTGAAACACCTGCATATGCACTTCAGCATAATGTTTTGCAAGAGTACATTATGAAGTATTTCAGTTACGCCTTATAGCAGACACTGCGTAAAGTTCAGGCTTTTAAGCTGATTGAGAAAAGTTGTGACTTGACTGGGATACAAAGTTCTATATATTTTACAGAGGAGTTATATCACGTTATGTCCCATCAGAATCTCTATGTAAGATGGATGACTTTGATGAAAAGATAGCATTTATGAAGTTGTTTAGCTAAGGAGCAGCTAGCAGAGAGACAAAGAATACAACAGCGGAATTGAAATGACATATAAACCATAAACAAATGTAAACTGAATGAATAAAGCTTCTGTAGAAAAGATTGAACCTGATGTGTTTGTCCTTTAAGTGTCCTGAACAGCTTAAATCCAAAGAAAAACAGGCTTTAGTATCATAACCACATTGGGATGGTTGAGTGTTTAATATATAGCCTACCTACATAATATATGAAAATAAAAAAATGAATCATTTTATGAATATTTGTATCATTTGTATATTATAACACACACACACACACACACACACACACACAACATTAAAGTCTTCTTAACACCAGTATATCCAGGTTTATTAATTTTTAGAGGTTTAGCTTCAGCTTATTGATCACAGAAAATAATTTTGACATTATTTTCTGTGATTACTGGTTGTAAGCCAGAGATGCTACAGTACTTGTACAGGTCAAACTCATTAACCCAGAAGATATCCTTAAGAATACCAAGACCTGAGTGTACCACTCACTGATGTGAAAAATATTGTGTTTTGTGCTCCATCAAGGTAGATTGCTAAACAGTTTTGCAAAGTCATGGTTTTAATTTTGATTTGATCAAATACACAGTGTAGACATCCACCTTTGTCTCGTTGGACTAAAGGTTAAATCACAATGAAATCATCAAAGTAGATCAGCATTAATCTAATCAACTTTAATTAGAATACTTGCATCTGATAAAAACAAATCTGAATAAATATCAACCCCTATTTACTGAGTGTATCCTCTGTGTGTGCCCCAAGGAAATCATAATCTGTAATATCAAAGAAATTAATTCTTCTCTTATAAGCATACTGATTAGTCTCAGAATCCCTTATTTCTGACATTTGTTCGAAGAACATTTGCACCAACATGCAAGCATTAAAAGAGTTAACATTACTTACACAGCACATGCATATCACCTCTGAGTGACTGCATTATGGCATACTATTGATCCTGAGGATTGAAGAAAAATAAAAATGAGATTTGTTAAAGGCACGCTTATTTGTTAAATGTAATATTTGGTCCAAGAAATGTCACATTTTCAAATGTATTTCACTGTTAATATGCATGTTTGTTTACATACAAAATACAGGAGTGGAGACTAATTACTAGATGTCTAGACCTTATTGAGAGAGAATCTACAGCACTTCCTTGACCTACTGTGTAAAGTGTACCATATTATAAGGTTTGCTCTGTCAAAATAACCTGTGAGTGGAGATTTCACACCTCAAACATGTATGCTACGTAACAAAACCTTTCCGGTATTACCACAATAGACTGACAGTAGAAAAACAGAATGGCTACACCTTGCAAACCAAGGCACAAAGTATGAAAAAAAAGAATGCATCATATTGCAAAGTTATTATTATTATTATTTTCAGAATGCAGTTTGATTTGTATTAAATGAAGCCTGTTGAGTGTGTTCCTGAAAAGTGGATTAAAAAAAAGAAGCTTATTTGAGTTTGTTCCTTGAGAAGAAAATCTGAAACATCTCAACCCATTAGAGCCCTTTATAATACTAGATCAAGTTTCATTACAAATGGCACTGAAGAAGACATGTAACAGTGTGTGAAAACACTGTGATTGCACAATACAGAAATCGATCAGCCCAAAGAATCAAAAGCAGTTTTGCAATGAATTTAGGATTCTGAAGAGCCAAACTGCCCTGAATGTGTTTCTGTTATGTTGTGGAACTTTGCTGGCTGGATCTTAATGTAGCCAAACCCTGACACCTGGTCCAAATTTAGACAATATATGACCACAGAAGACAACTTTCATGAAAATAAAAAACTGGTACTGGTTGATTTGTTGACCGAATATCTTGCCACTTCATTTGCAAAAGAGACTGAAAAGTTCTCTGATTGGAGAGTTACTGAACCCCTCCAGGGGGTTTATGTATGTTGAGATGTCCAGGGACAGTACTGATGTCAGGACAGCCCCACCATGTGGTCTATTTGCCTCATGTATATGCTCTTTAGTGGAAGGCCGTAACGTCGCTCTTCAGGAATCCTTTCACACTATTAGACAAATGAAAATAAGTCATTCTTATTTCTATGACCACTTTCAAGATATATTGTCATGTCCCTGACAAAATACTACTTTAAACCCTGTAAGTTTATTGTAAATTATGTTTAAGCGGTTGTATGTTTAAATTATCAAGAAACAAAAAAGCTGGGAATAGCTGATAATTATTTAAAAAAAACTAAAATAAATAAATTTATATTAAAGAGTGTCAAATCAATTAATTGTGATATATAAATAATTTCACTATCAGAGCAGTTGTGAATTACTGTTGTAAGTGAATCATTATCATTCATGTCCATGCACTATTGTTTTCTGACTATAGCATGAGAAAGCAGCATTTAAGCAAATACCATTAAAAGGGATGTTTTGAAAGAGCATATAATTGACGGGACAAGCTGACATGAAAAAAAACAAACCTTACCCCTAAACAAATTTTAGTAAAAGACAGTGAAACTGGTTTTGTTTATTAAGATCAACACCACTATTTGTATTCATAAGTGGAAGGACCGATACGGTGTATTAAATCAATTTCTTACGTTGCTTATGTTGGCTGGGGGCTCTTTGTTAGGCTCTTCACATGGGAATTGGTCTGCCCAACTTTTCTCCCTGAAGCGCTGATCTATTGGCACTATGTGGCCTTCTGTAGTGAAGATGTACTTACTCTCAGACTTGTGCAGTGGGTTGTCTTCATCAAAGAGCTGTTAAAGGTTGTACAATCGCAATCAGTGATGGGCATGTCAGCTGCATGAAACTTGAAAATGTTTGACTGATAAACTTGGCTAAAAATGTTTGCACTTTTTAAATAAAAGTATGGTTAAAAAAAGACTAGATGCAAGAAGCAAGAACAGCAGACACAACGAACCAGATAAAGGTATTTGCACGTTTCGCTGAGGAAGAAACTTTCCATGCGATCTTCTTTGGACTTATCCACCACATGATGGAGAGTGGCATAACCACACCTGAGAAGCATATAAACAAAACAAAATGTCCTGAGAACATGCTAGCATCCCAATCAAACCACCTCCTAGCATTTTAAACCATATACCTGACTTTGGTATTTTGTTCAAGGCTTTCAAGAATGTCCATCCCAACATGAAGATAAAAAGGATTCTTGGTTGCCTGCAGAAAGTCAAGTTTATGGTTAATTATACGGTAACTGTAAAGTTAAAAAATTTGGTTATAATAAAAAAATAAAAATAATAATAAAATACAGGTTGTACCTGATAGAGTAGGTATGTGGATTCTACTAGTTCTGGTCTTAAAGGGTAGAAGAGAACATCTGGGGTCTGAAGCTGCCAGTTGTATCTTTCCGGAAGAGCGCCAAAACGTTTCCAAATTGCATAGTAGAAGGCATGAAGGCAAATGGCATTTTCAACATCTCCATTCAAAACCTGAACAAACAGAGATGTGTGTGTCTGGTTAGAGCCCAAATGAACTGAATGGAAAAAGAGCTATCAGCAGGTCTCGTTTTAGTTCAACAAACCAAAGTCCAGGCTTGTACTAGAGTATGTCAGGATGCACAAGGTTAAAAAAAGCTCTGTATACTGTGTATACTTGTATAAATGAATCACACTACAACAAGTTCATCATGTTTACTTTTTATTCAAATACTCTGTTCTACATAAGCAGAACAGAAACAGAGCCTTGTCAGGTTGCTTTAAAATGTTCTAATTTAGAAAACAAAACCCAAATTGTATTATTACACAAGTCATACCTGCAGTCCAGGGAAGAATGCCTGCAGAGAGTCAATCCATGTGTTCATGATCTGTCCATTAAACATGTTTACATTCACATAAAGTGGTGGGTCGCCCTCTCCTTCATTACATGCCTCTCTTCTGTAAATAGTGAAAAAAAAAAAAAAAGTGTACACTTAGACCCAAGTTTTGCCAACAAAAACATTATAACAGTTTAAAAGGAATTCATGAATGCACACCCTGAGGTGTGAGATTAAAGTGTCAACTAACTTCTGCATATACATGCAGTTACAGATAATTAATAACAACCTTAAATATCAATCCAGACTTAAAACAATCAGAAAAAAGCATTCATAACTACACATCCAATTACGATTATAATAAATTAATTTGCAAGCAGTACATTCATTGACTGTAAACCATGTCACACTTAACCACAGATCCCAAATGACACACTTTATCAGTAGGTAGTTAGAAACCCAAATGCAAAGTCCTTTTGAAGCTCGAACTGCAGCCACAAGCAGCTGTGGTCACACATGCACACGTTATATTCACCCTCTTCTCAGGTGGCTCTGAATGCTCTCGTAAGCAGCAGAGAACATCCTGTAGTCTTCTTTCTCTCCAAACAAGATATAGGCCTTGAGGAGGTACTCATAAAACGAGTCCATGCCTGCACCGAGACCGCTCTGCCTCCCCACCCACTGACCAGTCTGAATGTTCACCACATTCCCTGGAAGATGGACAAGAGAATCATCACTGGTCAGACAAAAGCAATGTGATCACAAATAAAAGAACTATCCCTTTAAGATATGACTAAAAAAGGCCAAAAATGCAACCTCTTACCTAACAGCCCAGTTTCATTGCTTCTCAAGTTCCAAAGAGCTTTAACAGCCCGTCGGGCAACCCACTCAAATGTAGAGTCGCCAATCAGACGGCTCAGAATGCCAAACTCCACCAGCAGAGAGCCCGCCCCTGCTGTACAGGTCTCATTAATGCTGTCAGGAGGGACGCCTTTCTTTAAATTAACCTGCAGAAAAAATGGTAGGACACCAATATCAAATGCAGCAAAAACGAGACACCATATCTTTTAAACAGTACTATGTAAGTTGGCCTGACCCTGGGATAGGGGATGCCTGTGCTAGTGTTCTCAAAGGCAGGTAGTAGTCGAACCGCCAGGTCATGTGCCAGGTGCAGCAGCTCATTATCATAGTCTTTCAGCGTTATGTCCCCAAATGGGTGCCGTGGATCAGTCAGAAGAATATGCGCCGAGATCAAACTGCCAAGAATTCTGCAAAGGGAAAACAAGTTAACAACACAGATCCTCTATTGAAAACATTTAATAATAGTAAATTAGTAGCAATAGTATAGCAATAGAAGCAGATCAGCATAATCATTGCGTTGCATTATGAAGGGTTGTTTCTTCTACAGGAAAGCTCCAAAAAAAATCACTTTAAAACAAAAAAGCTTATTCAATTATTAACCATATCTAACAACGTCTTATTAAAAGTTTAACTCCATAATGACAATTATGTCACCATTTGTTCACTCTCATGATACAAACCACTAAACAGACTCACTAAAAAAGATCCATTAAAGGGAATTACTGCACCTAATGTTGGCTTCAAAGACTTGAACAGTGGAGTCCTTGTCAAAAGAGACAGTGTCAATCACAAGCTTAACAGCTCGATGGAACTCGGTCACATTTCCAAGAACCTGCAGAGATGGACAGCAAAAGTATATAGTGCATTAATGTACATGTGGGACAACTGAGTTCTGCTGAGGTGACACAGAAGTGAAAAATTCCTGAGATTATTTGTAATTAACAGTCCTGGAACAAGATGCATAGTTTGTTCAGGTGAGGCCATATCTTTAGTTTTTTTTTAGTTAATCGTAAGCTCAGATAAATTCAAGGTTGTTTACTGGGACACACTTATGAAAATAGCTACTCCTTTTCTCCCTTGTCTTGTAGTGAAGGACACAGAATGGGCTTTATTCATGAAACCTGAGCAGAAAGATTTTTAGCAACAATTTCGAAACATGACCATGTAATTTATGTTTTAGAACAAAATGTGAAAGTCTCTTCCAGTAAAATAAACCACAGACCTTTACTCATAAATCATAAACCAGCAATTTTAAAACCAAAAGGAGGAAATACAGTATGTGGCTTGAAAATGGCAATTCTGTTCTGCAAATTTAGGACTATAAACTGAACACCTTAGTTTATTATTATTATTATTATTAGAGGATTATGCTATTAAGCTGATCAGCTGAATTGTGTTGCAGCTTAGACAAAATTACAAAAACTAAAGCATCCTTGTACTGACAGTAGAAAAGTACAAATCATTACTTTAAAACTAAAAAGTGTATCCCATTATTAAAATTATCTAACAATTTCTTATATGAAGTTAAAATCAAGCCATCTGTACAATAGGCTGACTTACCAACAGCGTATCAAGAGCATCAATGAGTGTCAAAGAGTAGTTTCCAAGGACATCGTTGATGTTGATATTTGATCTAGGAGAAACACACAAGAAAATTTATCTTAGGTTCATTATTCAAATACATTGGGTTATAATAAATCCAGAAAATATGAGGTGCTGGATATAACATTTACACATAACTAAAACGATTTGCATGAAATCAGACAATTCTGATTTGGAAAGTTTCAACTTGTTACTTATTCTGCTTAAATACATGTGACATTAACTGCATGATGTGTACAATCTTAGAAATGTACATTTATTTCTGATAAAAGAACTCTAAAAGTGTTTCACAAATAAATGTGTGGTTTATATATATATATATATATATATATAATGCAATTGCTACACTTCAGTTATAAAAAGACTAAAAGAAAAAAGCTTGATGATCCACATTTTTGTGAATTAGGAATGTCACTCCCATTCAGGGCTCTTCTTTATCAGAACAGTGTAATGTTAAGTATGAAGAAGGAAATAGAGAGTTAAAGTGTAGATTAACACATCTATATTAAACGATTTCCCCCCCCTTCACATTCAGATCTCAGTTAGTTCTTCCCGAGTATATACAAAAGCTTATAGCAGTCAAAAGACATAAGAGCAAGGATAATAACATTACGCAGCACCAAGGTGGCTGTTTTGAAGGGTGCTATGGATTAGTTCGTAACTTACGGGTTGAGCACGTCAGGCCCTCGACCTTCACAAGCTATAGGGTTCAGTTCATCCTCTGGGAAGGCAAATTCCATGTAGTTATCATATCCGAAATAAAACATGTCTCGCGCCATTCCCCTCATCTTGACTTTCAGCGCGTCAGGAAAGGAGCCGTACTTTCTGTCATATTCGTCTCTGCCCTCCTGAAAGAAGCTGAGGTAGGACTCCTTCGGTGAATTCCCACTAATCTTGGAGCAGGTATCTGTTTGGGGCTTTCTGTTATCGTACATGTGCTGTGACCAGGCGTTAGTTTTGACGGTGGCTCCGTCGCCATCCTTGAGAAGTTCAATCTTACGCAAGTTGAACGTGAATTTGATTGGGAAGTCAAAACCCCAGCTGGGTCCCAGTCCAAAAACTAACCACACCGCGAAATTCAGCAGCACCCTCAAAACGAGAAGACCCACGACTATTGACTTCCATTGCATCTTTGCCTGCTGTCGGCCTTAAAAGTCATAATTCACTTCGACTTCGCGACTTATCGAAGTGCAAAAGTCAACAGTTCCCCTCCTGCTTTCAGTTCTCACGCACTTCCTGTCAACAAACCAGCCCCTCCCCGATCCTCAACGCCGATTGGCCAGTCGCCGTTAACGTCATGACGGAGAGAGCAAATGGTTCATGAAGACGCAAGTCACACAAGTAAGCAGCGGAAATGTCGTGGCAGAGAGAAAATCACGTCTGATGTGAAAATGTAGTCTTATCTTTTTAGTTGTAACTACTTCTACATTTAAACCGCTACCACCTCCACTAATAATGCTACAATTACCTAAAAATAATATTAATAATAATAATAATAATAAATGGTAATGGTAAAAACCCTTATTTGATAATTTAATCAGTATTTTATGAATTTGATATTAAAATAGTGAAATACTTCATATACTGGTCTAATTAATTTATTTAATTTTAAGTAGTAGCAGCAATATTATAAAGTGTATGTACACACACACACATATATATATGTACTATAAAGTACACAAAAACCTTAAGTTACAAATACCACATTAACTGTTTTTAGTAGTGTTTAACTGTTTTTTTAACAAATTCAATTTTTAAACCAAAACTAAGAAATATTTAAGTTGGTTTTTACATTTTTACATTTTTTAGTTTTTAGATTTAATTAGCAGCATCTGTTTGAAAAAAGAAAAAAAGATGTACCTTTCAAACTTGGAATGTGAAAACTTGAGATAGCATATGTATGTATAGCTTTTTCATACTTGATTCACCATGACAAAAATCAACCACAACAATGAAGGTTTCCTCCTAAATGTTGACAATCTGTTTATTGGTTCATTATATTTACAAAAGTGCATTGATAATAGTGGGGTTTGCAACAATTTGCCTCTTTTCACAAATATTTAATTGATAATGACAACAGCACAATAATCTACCTTAAAAAGCATGCCTCCATTTCTTGCAGTTCAAAGTAAGCTCTCTTTATCCAATCAAGTTCCAGGCATGCACACCCAGTATACTGTTTATCTTGAGGGACAGATACACTGCACAAGGCACTTTAACTTCACCTATCTACTCTCTCTCAGCTCATCAACAGGGTACAAAGACTTCATCGAGCTAAATGAAAACCTTTACCAGCAAAACATTCATCCTCTCAAATATAATTACACTTACTTCTGTAAAAATCTTTCTGAATCATCATTTGAACTGTTTATTTACTGGACTGCTCCTCATATTTAAATATTACAGATTGCTCAATAGACAGTTTGGGGGTGGGGGTGGATAAAAGCAACAGTCCAAATGATATTACATGCTCTCAGGAGCATAACCTGACAGACTGGAGGAAAAAGGCAGAACACAATATTAAAGTTTGATTATTATTATTATATTTTTTTTTTGCTTTAAATAGATTTGTTTAGGAAACCCCAAGTGGAGACCACTGGAGCTACTGGGATTTGCAAAACCATGAATCCATAATGTCCATCTGACAGCAGGCTGTAAGAGGTGGAGGAACTCTTCTGCTGATGTATCTTTGACATAACTAATGCAGTTGGGAAAAGGAGCTTGTAAAGAATTATGGGAACAGACAAGCAGGGTAGTGTGAGGGGGGCAGTACGGAGAACTGTACAGTTTCACAAAGTGAGCAGGATGTGGTGTGAGAGTAACATGGCAGCGGATAAACTTGGGCCCTCTGAAGACACTTTCAGCTTCTTCTTGACTTTGAGTGCTGGATTAGCCATTGAAGTGTAATGTCTGTGAGGTTCAGGGGACATAACAGTGTCATTAAAGTAAAGATTAGCAACATAATACAGCAGGCAAAACAACTCATCCTCATTACTTACCAATGTTATCTTTCTCTTTGCAGGAAATAGAGTAGCAGCAGATCTCCCGGTCTTGAATAGCAGACAAGTTCCTAAAGAAATAGCACGGGAGACAGGATAAATAAAACAATTTATATGGCATGGTTTCATTTCAAGTCAACTAGTTATTTAAGGATAAAATGTCAACAGAGTGCTGCAACAAGAGCACACAGGAAATAATGAAGCACATACAACTCTTAGCCAATAGATGGCAGTAATTCTTGCAACAACATGAGACCTCCAAATCACACAACCTTTTCTTTTCATCCAGAACGGTGGTTAAAATCCAGTCTAGACATTGTGACTCATCTCATTCTCACACAATTCACAGAAAACACATGTTGTGACATTGTGTGAATAAAATGTATGCGATTATTATACTCGATAGAGAACTGAAACTGATTTTTACAATCAGAGCATTTCTTTAAAATGAAGATAAACATAAATAAACTGAGATGACCAGAGACAGTAATGCAATTATATTCAGTTTTCTATTATGGCAAGGTAATCTTATAAGTATCATATGATTTGGCAGAATGTGATCAGAGACTGTAAAAGCAGTCTTCACTCCAGTAGCACTTAATGTGCATCTTTAGTAATGAATGTCCAACCTTACCTTTAAATTCAAGAATATGCATGAAAATGGACCAGTTACTGATTAGTATAAAAAACTGTATTGGTTAACAATTTATTTCCCCACCCACGTTTTTTCATTCAACATTCTAATGTAAATAGTGTGCATAAATCTATTTAAGTAAATATGTTCGATTTTTATTACTTTAATTCAAAAAGCCAACTGGGAAATATCTACTGCATGACATGTGTATTGTATCACACGCAGCTCCTTACATTTTTTCAATTAGCTGTTTCTCATCCAACGCATTAGGTAGATCTCTCTTATTCCCAAGCACCAACACCTAAAAAATAAAGACAATTATAAGAACTGATGCAGTGAAGATGTTTGAGCAATGATGCACTGTAAAAACAAAGACAATGTCCTTACAGGGATTCCTTGTAACTGTGACTTGTCTAAAAGATTGTGCAGCTCGTTTCTGGAAGCTTCAACCTTCTCCCGGTCTGCTGCATCCACCATGTACCTTTGAGAGAAAATGGAGAAATGAAAGGATGCACATTTTATTACTTAATAATTGAGCATGCTTGCCTCTTTCCTTCATTGAAAACGGATGGATAGATACTTACACTATTGCATTCACTCCACGACAGTATCGCTCCCACATGCTCCTGAACCTCGGCTGACCTCCTATATCCCAGATCTGCACAATAATTAGACCCATGTTAGCTTTAGAATGTATTATTTACAATTAATATTGCACCTTATATTTCTCTTGAATCCCAATAAGCCAAGATTAATAATTAGGACCAAACCTTGATGGTGACGTTGCCTTTTGTGACCTTCCTCATGTTGAACCCGACCGTTGGAATCATGTCTTCACTGAACTGGCCTGACTGAGGGGGAGAAGAGACAAAGCGGATATTAACTCATGGAGTTGGATTTGTGGTCAATTGCTTTCATTATTTCACCTAAATTACAGTTGTTGTTTTGTTGGTTTTGACGCCCAATTTATTTTCCTGTTGCTGTAAGCGTATGCCTGGACTCTTCGGTAGTTAAGGGCCTCCCTTCAGAAACATTTATTCGATCTATGATTCATAATGAAAATGTAAACACAAATACCTCAAGCCTAAAGAAATCTCTTCGTGATATATTGCCAACTACTGTACTAATACCGAAAACCTCGAAGTCAGGTCACTGCCACTCAACTCTTCTGCCCAGAAAAGGTTTTGTGCCAGTATCTTACACAGAAATTTGCAATCGACACCATCTTTGAACAAAACATTAACTGTTTGAGAACATGTCATTTTGCATTTGCAACAGAATTTCTTACATTCCTCTTATTCAATCTAAAAAAAAATCTGTCCATCCATTTAGCAATTCTTTCTTTTTATTATAAATCATGTCATTAATAACCACTAATGAGCCTTGAATATTCTCAACCACAAGACCACCTCTCTCATAATTTGCAAAGACAGATATATCATGATGCTTACTGATACCATGCTAAAAAACTAATAAACAGTGAGATATAAGATTTCTCCCACAAGCTATCAAATAGTATGTTAAGTAAATTTTTATGAATTTTTTGGCAGGTGCACAAAACAAGCTTTATGGGTTTTGTTTTGTTGTTGTTTTGCACCCTCCACACAGGCGAAAAGCAAATGATGTGCACCTTGAGTTTCTCAAGCAGAGGCAAATTGGCAACCATCAATCACAATCTAAAACAGTTTAAAATCTACGGTACATTCTCACAGGGCATCGGCGTTGATGCTTGTCGGAGGGTGTTTCTGAAGCTTGGTGCTAACGCGACGATCATAGTAACAACAGCCAATCACATTAGTTTTCTGGTGTTGTATGAACGCGATTGGCTAGCATCTGCACCAAGGTATTTGCATAAGGTGATCTGATTGGCTGATGCCTGTGTTGATGCTTGAAAATTTGTCAACTTTTGCCACAAGCGACAGATCCACAATTCATTTTGGAAATGCTTGACGTCACTCCATTCAAAGTAAACGAGAGGTGTTGACGCTGACGCCCCATGTGAATAAGTGTAAAGCAGTATGAAATTAAATAAAATGTCTCCTTATTAAAAAAATACAATATTTTTCATACAATGTAAATAAATGCACATGAAAACTGTTCTTAATTTTTATATCAGGAATTCTGTCAACCAATCAAGCAAATTAAAAAAACTGAATCCTTCTT
Source organism: Carassius gibelio (assembly GCF_023724105.1). Classification (NCBI taxonomy): domain Eukaryota; kingdom Metazoa; phylum Chordata; class Actinopteri; order Cypriniformes; family Cyprinidae; genus Carassius; species Carassius gibelio. The sequence goes on from NC_068376.1 coordinate 24,470,584, forward strand.
CTCAGTGAATTCAAAGGTCTTAACAGCATGTTTACTAAGTGGAAAATCACTGAAGAGAATATGCATGTTGCCCTGCAGTACACTGCACAAAAAATTGCTAAGGATTGTGGTGTCAAAATCTCTGGCTACATGGCTCTAACAAAGAGATACTGAGTCAGCACAATAACTCAGGCTATCTGAAAACAAGGAGAAAGACACCTAGTTCCTTCATACTATCAGCCATTATTACTTCGAGAGATCCAGACAGAACTGGGTAAAGATCAAAGATTCTTCAACAAGATATTCTGACAGAGTTTGTTTGAGCACCAGGTGCTAAAAGAGCAGGACAGAAGCTCCCGCATCTCTTGCGTTGAAAACATTATCGCACTTGCAGCTCCAATTGAACAATTAATGAGATATCAGTTCACACATGATCACCTCAGAACGATGAAATTTCCACCCGTGGTGCTGAAATGATTACACAGCAAGAGTCTATAAAGAGATGTTGGAGTCAAGACAGCAAAAACTATTCTCCTGGAAGCTGTAAGCCAGCAATTAATTAAATGATGCATCAAACTAATTAACCTGCAGTATGTCTGGTCAGAAAACACAAAATAAGCAAATAAATATATTTTTGTAAATCTGTACAGTTTATTCTTTACCTTAATGTCTTACTATTAAAAATAACAACAATTATACTTCTAAATAATCAGGAATTCATATTTAATGCTATAAATAAAAATTAAAAAACATTTAAACCTCCTTCAGTGATTCAGAATGGAGGTGGTCTGCCTTGAAGAGGGACATCACCATGTCTAGTAACATCACTTCAACATTTGATCAGAAAATGCGGTTTAATAATTCATTAAATCCTATAATCTGAAATGTGTCTTTAACGAGCCCAGTCTCATGACAAAAAATGTACCTGTGGGAACTTTTTTTGGAAGACACGAAATACATAGCGCCATTTACATTTCGTGACATATTTGGTGTGAAATGTCCACTGAGTGGCACTTATACAATGTTCAGTTTATTTGATTTGTGGCTTGTTTTAAAATGTCAATTTAGTTTTGTTATTTACATTATATTACAATATTATTATTTAGCAGACGCAGTTATCGACTTAAGCGACTTACAAATGACGACAATAGAAGCAATCAAAACCAACAAAAGAGCAATAATATGTGCTATAGTAGTATATTATTATTAGTATTATATTTAAATTTCACAAAGAAACATGCAGCATTTTGTCCAAGGAATAATAAAAGGACACATTTAATCCACATCAAAATCCTCTTCAGATGAACCGAACAATATCAAACATTCAAGGGAAATGTTCCCAACCAATGAATATTCATATAACATGATGCAAAATGCAAAAATTCATGACGTTTAGGTGATGAGTCTGACTTATGTAGTCACATGATATGTATGCCACTGCTTATGAAGGGACTTCAGGTTTTAGGACTTCCCTTTCATACTAGTGATTCACAATCATGCCAGAGATGCAAAAGACCTTGAGCTTAAAATAACTCTTCCTCAAAAGGTCAATTAGACCTTTTAGGGAGAGAAACATTCTGAAATTTTTCAAAAAAGTCCACACATGTTTTCCAACAATTTTGAGGGAAGTGAATACAGAAAACAGAACTACAAAAAAAACATCATAAAACATCATATGAGGCATATGCGCACACTGAACACCATTTCAACCTTACAGTATTCTAGACTTCTACTAATGCAGACAAAGAAGAAATGTAACTGAAACACTGTGACCAGCACATTATCTTATTGTGTACTCATGCACCAAATCACATGATGGGGATGACACTTGAACAGGAAGAACCGCATTAAACTGCATCCAAGTCTTGTGACTAATGCCAGAAAATCCAACATTGTCTAAATTCACACACACACACACACACACACACACACACACTGCATTCCAAAATGAAGACAGATGTTTTATGTGATTGACAAACCATGACAAACTTTGAAATGATGACTGTATGCTGCATATATACATTACTTTCACATTGCAATTTTTTTTTAAACAAATGTTCATTTGAACTTTATATGCAAAGAGTGCTGAAAAAAGATCACCATTTCCACAAAAAATAAAAAATAATTAGGCGGCAGAACCGTTTTCAACATTGATTCAAGGAAACATGTAATAATAGAAGGAGTCTTGATCATCCAAGGTACAATATCTATGCAAAATACTATCATTAAGACCTAAAAAATAGGTTGAATAACTTGCACACCATACCATGCACTAAAACCAAAATCAGACCGGCACCCAAACAAAAAACGCCTTTAAAATGCACCAAAAAACAAGGTATTGCAATTCTGCAACTATACTTGAGATAAGAACTGATTCTATGTCCACATTAATAGAAAAATGATTAAAGACAGATCAAATGACTTATTCACCATTTATGAAGTTTTTTTTTTCATTATTGCACAATACTATTATAAATAATTAAACTAAACTACCTGACCAGTTGAACTGAGTTTTCTATGTACAAAAATCACTTATGTGTTTTTTTGTTGCTGTTGTTGTTTTCTTCATTTAGATAGGATCAGGGTAAGGAATGATCTTGCAGAACAAGTCCTACTTTCTTGGGAGTATAGGTTATATACTTTTTTTGTCCCCAAATGTGGTCCAGTCAGACACATGGCTCTAGTTGCACCAACATACCTCAATGCAACACAGATGAACAGTACATACTATTAGGAACTTATTAGTGACATCTAGGCTTAAGCGGAGCATGTGTCAAGCAGCATGTCACTGCCTTGCCTGTATATATGCAAAGAACTCACTTTTGATCGACAATACCTGCATTGATGAATGCCGATGTTGTGGAGAAGATAAAAAGCAAGATGACTCAAGTGCTTCCAAGATCACACATCCAGTTTCCCAACAGCAAAAACAAGCTCATCAAAGGAACAACAAGAACAACAGGATATATGAACATGAAATCCTGTACAACCACTGACTAATCTCATTCTTCTTTAAAGGTGCATTTTTGTTCATGTTTACCTTGAAGACACATCTGGAGTCTTTACATCATCATGTTTCTCAAAAGTGATGTTGATTTCTGAATATGATTTTTGAATATGTCACGCTAATCATTCCTGCGTGAATTATTCTTTACTTCTCAGCTCTTTCATGATCAAAAACACTCTTTATGCATAAATAACACAATCAATACATCCAGTAGTATTTAGTTGCCACAAGCAGTTAGATTTTAATTTCTCTCTAGAACTCAGATAAGCAAAACAAATTATTAAACTGAGTTGACGTCATAACAATACTTTTTTTGAGTCAGTGATATGGGGAGCTCATTTTGCCATATGTATTTAGTCAACTGTCAACTGACTGAAGTCAAAACAAACCACCCACTACGCAATCAGATTACTGGTGCTCATCTAACAGCTAATGTTAGCCGGGTAAGGTAGCTTTCCCAAAACCGTAGAATTACGGCCCCTGAGTAGGTCTTGCCCAGTCATAAACGGTGAAATTAAGTAAATTTAGCTTCATTATCTATCACCTGTTAACAAGCGTGTTACGTGCCTGGTGTACTGTACTGACATTCCGTCCCTTGGATTTGTTGAACTAGCTCATGCTAACCGCAAGCACTCACCGCGATTACGTTAACAAACGTCGTTTTCCCCGAATACTGCAGCCCGACGAGGGTTAACTCCATTTCTTCCTTCCAGAATAGAGACTTAAACCAGTCCAAGAGGCGGTTAATGAGTGCCAACATTTTGATGATTGATTAAACAGGTCTGTGTTTGGTTTTGGTTGTTTGCAATGTCTTTCACCACTAGAATCGTAACGTAGTGTTTGGGAGGAACTGGCCGCTGTCATATGACTGTGAAACGTTTGCGAACGCAGTTTGTGTTCAGATGCGTTACAGCTGCACCACTCTTGCGCAGGCCTGTACCTACTTGGTAGTACCGGCCAAAAGTCATGTTGAAAATGTTAATGTTGAAAATGAAAAAAGAAGAAGAAGAATTAAATTAAATGTAAAATAATTATTTAATTAGAAATAATTAGAAATATATTTTATTAAGTTATATATCTGATATAACTATACTAGTTAATTCATGCAAATAAAATTATTAGCAAAAGTATTATTAAAAGTATTTAAGTATTATTAATTTTTATTAACTGTGTTTATTTTGATGCCCCAGTCCCAGTTTGTTGTTCCCATTATACAAGTTATGTAGAACCTAAAATATATTCAGCACGTGTAATGGTCCAATAAACAATAATAAAATGATGACCATAGTAGAATATTAATAATTGCAAATAAGATGTACACAAAATTCCAGTGATAATATTTAAAATATTTCACACTTAAAAAAGCATTGTCGAAACCTAACATGCAACAAGACAAATAGTTTTGTTTAGCAAAATAATTCAGATGATGGATTTTATATGTAGAATAACCTGTAGACTATAAAAAGTGGACTATAGAAAGTGTTTGCATGAGACAAAAGAGACATCAGTAGAACATAATACATTTTTTTTTAATAAAAAATAAATAAATGAAGCATAAAATATTAATAAGGCTGGTCGATATGTCTGTTAATCTTTGGTCTAATACTTATTTCTTCTATATTCATTACCATGTCCTCAGGTTAATCTATATTCTTACATTTATAATGTTTAATTACACTCGTTACGTAATTTCATAATGCAAACTGTGCTCTTGTAGAAAAAAAGTCAGTCAGTCTTTTAACAGTTTTTACACTTACAAGGTAACATATAAAGTTAATAGGAAGTTTACTCCTTTTGCTCATCTTGCATAAATCAGCTTCAGAGTGCAAATTTCATGGCAAACATATACATCACCTTCTGCTTATTCTTCCTAATATGAATCAGTTTTGAAACTGAGATTACACCTTTGTGCAGTGTTCTTCACATTACAGAGAAACTTCAAGGAAAGCTGTGCACATCATGCTTGCAAGGGTCTTCCTAGTCCTTGTATAACTGCATGCAACCGCATGTATCTGAGGGCTACCATCCTGTGTGAATGGTTTGCTTACTGTGGAAAGATGCAATTATATCAGACAGAGGAATTTAATTCACAAAAGAAAAAAAAGTTTTGCTATAAAAGACTTAGATAACTAAAAAATTGGACAAACGTGAAAATGTCACTTTTTGTGAGGATCTTTTATTTGAAAATTTGCAAAGCAGTATGCATGATAAGAACCATGCAGGTCAACGCTGTGACTGCTAAACAGGCCAGTATGAAAGAATGAGTAGTCTGACTCTTGTCTTCTCTCTCTCTCTCTCTATCTCTCTCTCTCTCTCTACTGGTTGAACTGAAATTGCTGTGAAAAAAACTAACAAACAGGAAACCATTTGCAGCATTTCTTAAACAGAAAATCTAAAAGAAAAGCATGGGCTTTGTTTGTTAGATAACACACAAAGCATGTCTAATTTAGGATTGCTCCTCTAAATCATCAAATATTTTTCAATACATTTAAAGGTTATACTGAGTGTGGCGGGGCCGAGGGATGTGGGAACAAGGAGAATCAGCAACACCTGCGCCCCACCGCCGGTCTCGAGTCCCAAGTAGGAGATGGAAGGATATAAAACTGGAGCGACGACCGTGAAGGACGAGAGAGGACCAGGCCTGGGTCTTATTTTATGGTTTGCTTTTTATTTGCGCGCATCAGTCGTCCGTGAGGGGCTGATGCGCTGTTTTGTTTATTTTGTGATTATTAAAGTTTCATTTTGATTGTGCGCTGGTTCCCGCCTCCTTCTTCCGGATGAATATGGAGATTTTATCATTACACTGAGTATATATCCCATATACATGTTTTCACTGCCATGGTAATGGAAATCCTGGAAATATTAAGGAATTTTAAAATTCAGATTTCAAAATTCAATATACAAACATTATCATTTAAAAGACTGGGGTTGGAAATATCTTTTTTATTTTTTTATCCATTAAATTAAAAACATTATACAGATAGTATAAGGAACAGATAGTATAATAAACATGATTATTGTTGTTAGGGTATATTTAAATGATAGGGTTACATTTTTTAGTTACAAACATGGGATATGAATGGAAATTCGTGGTCAACTAGCGAACCCCATAATGACAGTGTTGTATATGACAGTAGTAAAATGTGCAAACCAGAAGAGACACATCTTGCATTGTGGGTCTGGTTTCCAGGGAAGATTTCACCACCAACACACCTAATTGTAGAAAATCAGTTATCACCTAATAAACATTCTCAATTAATTATCTTTTTCAAAACTCCAATGAAATCTATAGCAATCACAGAGCTTTACTTTGTAATGGATTTACAAGTGCTGTCCTTAGCATCATTGTAGGCCAAGTGTTCTCTGGAGATGGATATCTTTCCCTGGTCTTACAATTAACACATTTGTCATCAAAATATAAGTGATTATCTTTGCAGAAATGTTTGTCCTTAGCCGAAAGAGCTGTTGAACATTTCTCACACTCTTTCAGTGTTATTCTCTGGACATGGTACTTTGGGATACTCACCTGTAAAATACAATTAATCACATTCTAATAAAGAATGGACTTTTTCCAGAGGGTTCCATCAATGACGACTCAGGTATAACAGTGTTTAATAGAAACTTGAGTATAAATGTGTGCTAATGAAGCTGTAACTCAAATTATAAATAAAGAATATGTACAGCACAAAAATTCAGCATTCTACATTCAATAATCACAAACAGACAATAAAAATGCACATGGTCTTACCCAAAGGACAGCATGTCATACTCAGTGGTCCAGTCACAGTTTATAGCCAGACTCGAAATCCATCAAACACAGATCAGTGTAAACCACAGCTTAGAAGTGTCCACTGTATCACTGTGATTGAGCATATCTCGCTTCTTATGTGACTACTGTGACGTCACTGGTTTCCTCACACTCTCAGAGGCATATGCCCAAAGTGAAAGCATGCAAACACTGCTCTGTGCTTGTGTTTAGGTTCTTACCATAATTTCACTGGGAATATTTTAAAGAATTGCTTTGGGAAGACTACGCTTTGTGATTTTTTTTTGGGAAGGAGGGAAGTAAAATGTGTACCTTTTGTCAGACCGTAGTTGTATGTTGTGCAACACTTTGCTCGTGGCCATCTTGTCATGTTTGCCTCGTCTTGCTGTGTTGTGTCTTTTTAGACTCCAAGTGCTATTTTGTTTTGAACTGCTCCATCTCATCCTTTCCAGACAATATTTGTCTTGCTATCTGCCCTGGCTATTTCTATTTCTGTGGAGATTCGGATACATCACCCTAGATCCTCTCTTCACGCTCAACGCTCTCATGTCATGGTGAGCGTGATTTCACTAAGTACAACATCATTCCAATCAACCAGTCAGAATTAAGAAAGAACTTTTCAGGAAATGTCAGTTTTACAATCAGAATTAGGTGCTTCTACACCCTTGTTCATCAGCTATCATTTCCCACTGATTTTAGGACTAAATTATGGGTTAGTTTCAGGGGTAGGGATTGGGTTAAGTCTGTATTTTTGGACTGTAATGTTGATCCGGGAACATGTCTTACTTGACAAAATCACGCCATTCACTGCGTCACATATGACGCTCGGATTTGTCCCTGCTGAAAGGCTCTTTCCTGGTCATGTGGACTTTGATTTGGACTTCCTCTCTTTTGTGTTCCCGTTGTTTTTTTCCCTGTGCTCAGTGAGAGCTTAAACTTTTCTGTTACCTGCAACTGAATCATGTGTGTGTGTGTGTGTGTGTGTGTGTGTGTGTGTGTGGATAAAGGCTCTTTATGGGTATCTGGTTGCATGGAGAACCTTTAACATTCATGGAAACTTTCCATTGCACAAAAGTTCATATAATGTAGATAAGTGGTTCCGAAACTTTTTGAATTGTGCTCCCCTTTCTAGTGTTTAACACACATCAAGCACCCCATCACCTTACTCCATTAATGACTCACTCAATAACATTCACTTGCTGTCACCTACTGGCGGTTTTAATTTAACTTTTTTCATGTTTTTAACTATTTCAAATGTCAGTATTCAACCAATGTTAAAAACAAAACATTAGGCCTTTTTATGCATATGTATCTGCAGTTTATATGAATCCATGTCCCCTATGAGATACGTAAACTGAAAATCTAAATGCTATTTCAGATGCAGATTCCAGAAATGTTTTCTTATGTTGAAATGAAAGACACAAAGTACCAGCGAAGTGCTTTCATAACCCAAAAATTCAAAATGGAAGAAATGGAACTGAACACAATCTTGCTACTTAAGCTGTGTATACGAACATTTATATATATATATATATATATATATATATATATATATATGCTGCTTTTCCATTTTGCATCTACTTTTACTTTCAATACTTAAGCACGTTTAAGATTAAAAAATACTTTTCATACTTAATTACAATAAATATCACATACTTTAAGACTTTTACTCAAGTAACATTCTAAATGGTAACTTCAACTTCTACCAAAGTCATTTTCTGGTAAGATATCTGTACTTTTACTTGATTTTGACTCTCAGGTACCACTGGTGTATGTGTATGTTAGTTTAAGTGTTTAGGTAGTGAATAAAGTCTTATTTGTATCACACTTGAGGTTGTTCATTGTTTGCTCATAACTGAAGTCCCTAATCATGCAGATTTTTGCTACATGCTCTGAGTAATATTGTACAGTAACAAAGTTATCTTCCTTAACCAGGAAATTAGTTGACACTGCGATGTCAAGTAAATACTTCCAGCAGATCTTCTAAATATTTATAATTAAGTATAACTAGTTATGAGTAATTATTCATATCCCCCCTTTCAGCTGATTCGCTATACATTTCATTTAATATAATAAGAGACAATAGGCCTGTTACCAATTAAATGAAATCAGTATTAACAAAACCAATCTTTCCCCCGCAGAAGAAACAGAAGCAGCTGAAGTGACATTTAGATCCAGTTACACAGACAGTTTAATGAAGCTGAAATCTAGAATGAATGCATTTAGACTGCAAAATTACAACAGCATAAATAATGTTATGAGCTTGGTGTTTAAAATCAGTTATTTATTTATATTTTATAAATACAAATATGAAATGTTGGGGAAAATATTCAATAAGCTACTTTTAAATATGAAATTACACCGCCAGTAGGTGGCAACAGTCCTAATGAGTGAGTCATTCAAACGATTCGTTCAGATGGCTGATTAATTCAAGAATGAAGCACTGAATCATTGACTCAAATTAGTAATTCAAAAACTCGAATCATTCAGTAAGAATCCACCGCTGTGTGTTGCTCAGAGATGTGCATCTGTTCTGCTGTGATCTTTGGAACTATTTTCGTTACGCAAATGGACCAGAAAGTGTCAACACTGACAATATTGTACTAAAATGTAAGTCGCTTAATAATCACTACTCCTTTGAACTCTTGTATAAAATCAATTTCACATTTTCAATCATGGTTGTCAGGGAAAAACTGCACTCTCTTTGTTGTGTGCTTTTATAAATATAAAAATTACATTTGTATCACAGTATTTCTTCTGTGTGCAGTTGTGTTCATTTGTTTTGATTTCTCCACTAGATTGTGCAGTTCTCTTTCACTTACCCCTTCAAAATATCCACATCACGGACAAATATTAGTGATCTGTCCAAAAAAAGTTGATTTGGACAGCCATAAGAGGGTCATTTATAAATATGGTTGTGGCCGAATATACCAAAAGCCTATAAATCCTAAATTAAAACTCAAAACTTCACAAAACTCTGTGAGCACATGCAATGATTCTAAAGTATGCAAAGTTTCAAGGAGATCTGACCTTAGGTGGCACTATAACAGTTAAAAAGGATTCAAAAACACAATTGCTATGATAAATGCCAATATTTATTTTGATTTTTTATATTCACACTGTTCATATATTCACACATACACTGGATCTTTATATTGATATCCTCGTTCTGATAAACTTTGACTCTTGGACCACTGCTGTCAATCAAATTGTTATTTAAATACTTGAGATTATATATTTTAAAAAAAAAACTACTTTTGCAAACTAGTCATAGGTTTTTTGCTCAACCTCAATAAAACAGGTGCAGTACAATTCTCTTGGACTTTTGCATTTGAACAGTTTGTAACAGGCCTATTTAATAATACAGTATTTACCTAATGTACCCAATTCCCTATAAATCACATCAAAAGCATGTGCCATGATTCTAGAACAGCATGCAAAATGCAAAATTGATGGAGTTTGGACAATAGTTGCCTCTAATAATATTATTACTAGATGGTAACAGAGGACTCACTAATTATTTTCACAGGTTTTGTTTTTTGATTCTTAGTTATACATCACTATCATGTCATAGAAATCACTATCATGTCATGTAAAATCACATTTTGACAAACTTTACAAACGGTGCGATTTAAAATTGTGTCATAATGACAAGACTTCCGGTAAGCATTTTGTTACCTATACTTTTATTTTATCTTAAGGTCTGTTCACTGAAAGGTTCTTTGGGGGAACATTTTTATATGGACAACCAAACCTTGACACATTTTCCAGAAAATGTTCTGTGTTCCACAGAAGAAAAACAGTCATACACATTTTCAGTTTGTATCATGAATGATTGTTCATGTGGCATCTTACCACATGAGGCCCCAATAGGGAACCGGAATGTACCAGTCTGGTAAAACGACAACTTCTCTCTTCTAATGTCAGCTAAAAACACAAGTACTCATTACAGTTTAAGCAGTAAGTGGCAGATGAAGTGTCTTCAGTGGTATCAGGGGTCAGTTGGACCAGGACCCATCAGACATGCATTAAAAGATGATTATGTTGGGAACGTTTATGTGCCTCTTTGATAGATGGGACAACTGTGGTCCATCATAAATGTGTAAGTATACACAGCAACAACTATTTGCTTGAAGACTTCTGGCACTTTTTAAATTCACAGACAGTGACAGAGATGAGAAGAGATGGATAAAGAGAAGAAGAGTAGAATCTATACATGTCATGGGCTGGAATCAAACTCTTCAGTTTCTCAGTACCACACACACCAACCACTAGCCCACCACATCAACAGTAATACTGACTTTTTAAAGAATCTAGGAAGCAAACAAACATTTTCACCGGTTTTGAGAGGCATCGCACAGAAGTATCTAAATACTGTCTGATTCTCTCCACCTACATTCTCTGCTATGGGTAATAAAAACATTGCGGTCACCAGCGTTATCGAGGTAATCTAAAGTGCGTAGTTTAAAAGGAAGAACCACAGAATAAGAAAGGATCTCTTACCTCTTGTTGACAACATCTGTGACAGCCTGTGCATTTTCCTGTCGGAAACAGTTTTTGTTTTGTTTTTTGTTTTTATTGTAATTTGTAAAGTGACTTAAAATGAATGCGAAATAGCATTCACAACCCATTATATTAAATAAACATATATGCTCTTCCTCCTTTTCCTCTGATGTTACCAATAGCTAATGGCCACATGTTCAGAGTCAATAAAAATGCTAGAAAACAACATTAATTAGAATTTGCTAAAATTAAGTCTTGGAAAAACGACATTGTCAATACAGAATACTGGGGGAAAACACTAATGCATGACCTTTTATGGATTCCATAAACTACCGCTGCTGATTTGCTCCATTGTCATTTGCTCTATGATGTCAGTGGAATGATATAATATTATTTTCTTTTGCTTGACCTTTAATTAAAAGAATAGTAATAATTAAATTTAAGTCTATTAATTTAAATCTATTGCTGCGAACATCTCTAGTTACTGAAAGTCGAAGAATGCTTAAAAATCTCTTCGTGTTTTGTGTGCTCATATTTGCAGTCAGCTGTGACCTTTCATTTAAAGACCAACATGCGCCCACAAATATCAACTCCTCATATGTCACGTCACTGTACTGACAGTGTTAAATCCATCCATCCTTTACAAATCACGAACATAATTGTAGGTTGCATACACATCTGAACTTTTGTGATTTTAATTTTTTTGATTTTCAGAGGGAAGAGCCTGAGATCTACAAAATCTTGCAAGTGGAGAGGAGAGGACAAGATGAGAAAAAAGTGCACTTTTGTATCGAAAGAAGTGAAATAATGTCACTGTATGCAGATATCTTCCATTTCGAATCAGATTGATTGGACCATTTTATAGGAGTCATATATGTCAAAGGAACAGATCACCCAAAAATTGTAATTAGCTGAAAATGCATTCACCTTCAGGTCATCAGAGATGTAGATGAGTTTGTTTCTTCATTAGAGGTTTTTGAGGAATATAGCATTACATCACTTGCTTGCCAATGGATCCTCTGCAGTGAATAGGTGCCATCAAAACGGCATTTAATAGCTAAAAAACATCACAATAATCCACAACGAATAATCCACATGACTCCGGTCCATCTATTAAAGATCTGTGAAGTGGAAAACTGTGAATTTGTTAAGAAACAAATGACTGATAATTAATATATTAAATATAATATAATAGTGAGTCGCAAATGTGCATATAGTGTATATATGTTTATCACTGTGTAAGAATCATTTTAATACTGTGTGTGTGTGTGTGTTACCTTCAAAAGATCTCTCTGCAAACGAGAATGAGGGTTGAACTGAAAATATCAACATGATATTTAAGTGATACTGACTTCTGAATTTAATGTCTTTTATGCAAGAACAGACGTCTTATGCACAAGGTGTGCAAAGGATACACCCAGCAGAGCTGCTGCCGTTTCAGTGCAGTTGACTGAAGAGGTCTCTATGTGAAATGTCATGCTCTGCATGAGGTTTACGTCACTTAAGCTTCCTAACTATGACACATTCACACAGTTTTTTCTTTCTTTCTCGGTTTTATGTAAGCTATTAAAATTGATGAGCCAACGTATGCCACATCAAGTGTGGTTCGACGGTGAACCACAGAGTTAATGTTACATATTGTCATACTCATTTATTATACATGCAACTCAACCCTAAAAATATTGCAAGCAGTTCAACTGAACCATGAAAAATGTACTGAATTATTTTTTCTTACGTAAACAAAAAGCTGCAAGCTTTACCAAAAAATAATATAAAACAAACATATATATATATATATATATATATTAAAAACTAATATGATAGTTAGTTTTTATGAATATTTCACATATGCATTTTACAGCGACACATAGCCATTCATAGAAATTTAACTTAAAATACTGTTAAAAACAAAACCGTAAATGAAATGTATTTTGGTTTTCCCACTAGATCAGTCAAATTAAAAAGCATCAATTCAAACATTTTTAACCAGTTCCTGTAAAATAGCCTGTAAAAATATCCTGTAAACAAATTATTACATTTGTTGCACTATAGACCAACTCTTGAATTTAGTTTGAAATGTTCCTTCCATGTCCATCCACGGCTACATTCACATTCTGATAGAAAGTTTAAAGTTTTTCAAACACTTTCCAAAAATCCAAATGGTCATAGACTGGGTCTGTAATTTCTTGTTTATAGTAACAAGGTTCTCTAAATTCATAGTTTCAGCTTATTCTTAGCAAAAGTACGGTTGGTTGTAATATTGCAATAACCTACTCTCTGTTACAAGAAGTCAACTTAAAAACGTGAGGGGAACTCTTTGGGCAGTGAGGCTCTTTGACAAGAATTCAAAGGATGTGGTTCCTTGAGGTAAGGAAACGGACAGGTTCCTAGATTATTCAGCTCTCAGACCACTAATGAAATAAGATTGCGTCAAAAATATTCTGTTGGTCATACAAGCATGGGTTATCTGGGCAGAACATGTATTTTAGATAAAAGTACTAAAATAAAAATAAGAGATTAGGAATTAATGTTATTGTTGTCTTTTTCTTGACATCTGCAGCCATTAAGCCCTGCAGAGGGTGCTGCTAGTTCAAACAGAAGAGAGGACATGAAAATATATCAGAATCTTTTAGCTATGCAAATATCATCTTATGACATTCATGTGCTGTATGTAAGGGATTTTTTTGTGGTTAAAAAAACCTGACTTTTCAGTTCATATCCTGCACAAAAAAGTTATGTTCAGGGCTAGTCGCACTTTGACTCAAAACGAGGCGTCATCACATTTTAAAGTGAATGAGCCGAGTTTGAAACAAACAGAAAACACATCTAGAAATGATCTCCACATAACTCATCCTTTATACATTTTGTATGATAAAAATAGCAAATATCATAAATTCATCTTCAGTAGCCTACATCTATGGTATATTTATTGAAAAAATTATAATAAAGTCTTGCAGTAGGCTATAGTTGGTAAAGGCTCAGTCCTCAAAAGCCTTATCTAAGCAGTCAAACTCTAGTTTTTCTTTAGCACAAAACCAAGTAAGCAGATGTTAACAGCCTTGTGGCTTTGTAACAGCAAGGTGCATAACGGCATTTAGCTTCAGGGGAACCCGAGTACTGCGTGGATGGAAAATGGATGGAAAAGTTAAACCGAAAGCTGTCGCCTCCTCAGAAACCTCAGTGTGTTTTGCGTTTCAACAGACAGTGAAAGGGGACATTGTTGACTATCGGAAGAAGCGTAAATGTAGGAGGGGACAATACCAACTCTGATGTTGCCATAAGTGCATTAAAATACAAAGATCCACATGATGAAAATGCATAATTTAAATTCTTGTCTTAGTTTTGAGTTTTGAGCACTGATACCAGAGTTAATGCAATAATAATAAGAAGAAGAAAACATAAAATTAACACTTAACAATTAACACATTAACATTTCTTTAAAAATAAGGAAAAGTATTACTAAATATCACAAACTTTCTGTCAAAACAACAACAAAAATAAAAGTAAGCTGATATATGCAACAGAGTATAAGATTTAGACCTTTATTTAAAGTTGTAAATTAGACACAATATAATCAGACACAGAATTACAACAAAAATATTTCTGCCTACAAAAATGTCATTTATTTCCATTTCACAGAAACAAGATTCAATCTTTACAATTAGGCTACACGCACTAAAAAAAGGGAAATATTCTCAGAGTTGTCTTTAGCCCACCTAAATATGGGAAACTCAGGTAATTTGTCATTTCTTTCAGGTATGCATGAGTCATTGTGGCAACATGGAAATGACTCTATAAGGTTATGGCATCCATCGATCTTCCTACAGCTTTCGACTGAACCTCAGACAATGTGAAGTTTGCATTTCCAATTCACTAATCAGCAGATTTCGAAGTAGATCTATCTCCAAATAATGAAATGAAATCAATTCAAAGCTTATATTAAATTAGCCATCTGAATTCAAATGGATGAGCATTTACACTACAAGCGCAATGTTTAAAATATTACCTTGAACACCTTCACATGTGGATACATTTGTTTTGGAGCCCGATGTTTCAAACCGGTTGCCCGAAACAGGTGTAAATGGGTCTTAAGCAACCACTCATGTAAGCTACTTTTGACTATTTACATCAGTGTTACTTATTGCACGGCTCACCAAGTTTTACTTTGTGGCTCGCATTGCAGTAAAAAGACTAATTCGATGATATGATCATGCAGTCAATAAAGATATTTTATAAAAACATTAAAAACAAGCAGGGCTATAACATAACCCATAGAAAAAAACTCACACCATGTCTTCACCGGACTTAAGTGGCATGATCTGACAAAAGACAATAGAACCCAGTGATGTTGTCTCCTCTGGATGTGGGCCAAAGTCCTTTTAAGACAAGTCATGTCACTCTCCAGCCATCTTTGAAAAACCTCTCAGAAATGCAAGTACATCTCTTTAAATGGGGAAACATAAAATTCTCCGAAAAGGTTTACTAAGCTTACGATTAAATTTCAGATTTGAAATCACCAAAGAAATCTGACAAAAACTGTGTCATAAATGTTGTTACTTTTGCTCAGATAGCTTTATAAAAAGCTTATTTTTCAGGTTTGATCAGCCGGTGCGCATGCGCAGTCTGGTGAAGACACAGTCAGACCGTGAAATGCTAGTAAAAAATGTAATAAAATAACTTAAGGTCTTTTCAGCATTAAGTTAATCCTGCTTTTTTATCATCTTGTCTCAGTTACAAACTTGACTGTTAAATGATAAAGAATGATGATCCCTTTTGTGTTATATTGCATTGCATATTAGGGATGACAGATTGATAATAAGGCATACTATTTATAACTGTATTTAACTTGATACTTTACAGTACAAGTGTCTCTCTGATTGACTTAGCCCTATCAGTGCTGATTCCAAAAAACATAGCGAAGACCAATGATTTACATCATTCTTACAACATCCACTAAAGCACATTCAAATATTAATACTAATATTAATTATGAACAAAACTTGACTGTTTTTTAAGATGACAAACACACACACACACACACACACACACATATGAACAACTATAAATTTAACAAGTTGCTACCTTTTCACTACTGTTAAAGGGATAGTTCACCCAAAAATGAAAATTGTCATAATTTATTCAAGTATTTCCAAATTCAATCAAATTTCTTATAAGCTTAATTGATTTGGTCTAAAGAGAGAAGAATTAATAACTCTTTTTTTGTTTGAAGACATATCAAAATACATATAAAATAGCTACCAAAATAAACGTTGGTAATTGCAGTGTGACTAAAAGTAATGACTAAAAGTTTACAAAAATGCAACGACTTTTCATCAACTAAAACTATGAAAGACTCAAATGACTAAAATGTGACTAAGACTATTAAGCTTTTTTGTCTCAAGATACATTTTTTTTGTATTTACCATCCTTTCCTATCAAATTGCATGCTACGGATGTGAAAACGCAGAAAATCAAACCTGATCCAAATTTTTTTATGACATACGAAAGTTTCGGAGGCAGTGTGTAAACATGATTGACGCAACGTGAGGTCGTATTTATTTTTCTACATGCAAAAATTTCGGAAAAAACTTTCGGACCTTTAGATTAAATCAAAACTTCCTGTCAAACTTAACACAGCATATTTAGCATAAACACAGCTAAAAAGCTTCCTACCAGTGGCTGTCCTTCACAAAACAAAACATCTAGAACAAGTTTTATCATAGGTAGAATGCAAAATGTTTCATTACAAGCATTTCAGTAAAATGTAATTTATGCAAAATTTCTAACCTTTAGCCCACGTGGGAAAATCAAGCCATGGAAACAATTCCATAAAAAACAAAAAAAGAAACACGCGCACTTGACAACCATGCATCCAATATGAGCTGCTGGAGTCAGATTTGACTGGTCAAGGGTTGAGAGGACAAATGACTGGCAAACCAGTCTGAAAGATTTGCTGCTCAAAAGATCCAGAGCTCATTGACAAATATCTCAGGGCGCATGTGATTGGAAATAGAAAGTGAAAATGAACAGCGAGCGCTCATTCAAAAAAGATTATGTTCTACACGTATTGATAGCAGCCCCCTGATGCGCAAGAATTGTATGCAATATTAAAATGTTTGTGGCAGCGGGCGGTAATGGACACAGGGCTCTAATACAAAAACGAAAAACAATGAATGGCGACTATAGAAAGCAAAAGCCAAATCCTGGATATTTTGGACAATTTAAAAAATCCCGACTGGACGCATTTTTCAAGGTCCAAAAAGAGGACATGTCCGGTAAAAAGAGGACGTATGGTCATCCTACTCAAAAATAAAAATTCTATCATCATTTATGATGAATGAAGAATGTTGGTACCCAAGCAGTTGAAGATAGCCATTTACTTCCATAGTAAAAAAAAATAAAAAATGTACCATCAAATGTTTGGTTACCAACATTCTTCTTCAAAATATCTTCTGTGTTGAACAGAAGAAACAAACACATACAGATTTGAAACAACTTGAGCGTGAGTAAATGATGCCAGAATTTTCATTTTTGGGTGAACTATCCCTTTAAGTGGTGTTATTAAGTGGAAATTTAATTAAGTTAACAGCAATTAAACTAGTTATAAAACAACTTAAATTGCATGCGTACAATATATTCCACAAAAAGAAACACTAAGGCCATTAACAACATCGTTAGACAAGCATAGAATGGCACTTTTCCCCAGATTCTTCAACAGGCTTTCTGCATACACTTTCTAGAGAAAATAAATGTAAGAAGGATGAATATAGTTTAGCCACACACACACACACACACACGCACACATGGACATATGGTAAATAAGGGTACTCCACCTTTTCGAAAATCCATTTTCTTGTGGTTATGAATACAGGGGGAGGCTTTACACTTGTGGTAGAGGACTCCAGCCAGCAGAAGAATACCAGAGCACAGCATAACCAGCCCTAAAATAAAATATGAATTAAATCTCAGCAAGAAATATACAAATTGCAACAGTTTACTAAATCTAGAAGCATATGAAGGAAGATTACACAAGCTGTAGTAGCTGTTTTTTTGTGTGTTGTTGGGAGAGGAGTCTGTAGTTCTTGAAGTGGACGTAGAAGAGATTGTTGTTGTCTGGAATGGGGTAGTGTGGGTTTTGGGAGTTTTCGTCACCTCTATCGAGGCATTTTTGCAAACAACATCAGAAGTGCTGGTGCCTGGGATCCCAATCCCACTTATACACCTATCAGAGCAAAAAAATAATAAATAAATAATGCAGTTCTCTTCATAAGAAATTATAAAGGGATAGTTCAGTAAAAAAAAAAAAAAAAAAGGAAAAGAAAAGAAAATTCTGTCATCATTTACACATGCCGATGTCATTATAAACTTGTATGACTTTTCTTCTGCATAACACAATTTCTTATAAATGTCTCCATAGTTTTCTTGACTATACAATAGAAAGTTTTACTTTATGGACAAAATATCTGAAACATTCTTCAAAATATATTCTTTTGTTCTCCAAAGGGTAAGGGGAGGTTGGGGGTTTTACAGTGTGGGAATGACATGAGGAAGAGAAACCAATGACACAATAAAAAAAAATTGACTAAACTAACACTTTGTAGTCTCAGTGCTGAATCATCAGACTTGCACAAGAGGCTGCTTATCATACATCGAAACAAGCTGAGATCATTAGCATGCTTTAGGGTCATGAATGAACTTCATTCAATCTTTTTTACTGGGGAATTTTTATGCTCCCACCACATGAGTCAGCTGTAAATTTTAAACAGGGTCTCCTTCGTATCTCTGGGCTCGGAGACACCGTTCCGGGTGGCCTCCTCTTGACAACAGCCCTTTGAATTAGCATTTGCATGAGGCTATCAAACTGTATATCCTTTGAAATTAACTTTTTTTTTTTTTTTGCTATTCATAAAAACTTACTCTCTCCATTTTTGACAAATCGAGTCTTCTTTGTCTGTGAAGAAGCCATGTGCACATTTTTTGCATATTCCTAGAAGAGATATAGTCCAGGTTTCATGAGATGCTCTTTAATTGTTTGAAGTGATTCGGTAAGGCATGATTTAATATGTGTACCTGTTTCATCTATTCCAGAACCTTTTTTACAAATGCAGATCTCTTCCTTTATATTTCGTTTCCAATCAATGGGTGTAAAGCCTTTTTTACATTTGCATATAGTGTCACTTGTAGATGTGCAAGAATTGAGCTCGATACTACCTGAGGGAAAAAATTGTTTTAAATAATTTTTGTTAAAAATAGAAATAACGTTATTGTCTCTAATTTGGCCTTCTTTTGTATACATCCAGTGGTGTAAGTTAAATGCCACATATTTAGTGGTTTACAGTATCTTACAGCATTACATACATTATACAGCAACAGTAACATTACTAAACTTTTCAAAAAATAAAATTAAAACAGGCACTTACCTTTTATACATTTGCTGCAGTTCTCACAGTAAAAATATGTTCCACCTGTAGATCTGTATTGTTTATCTGGACAGGCCTCACATTTTTTCGTCATATAACTTTCTCTCTGACCTGCAATGAACAGATATCTTTAATGAGGTGTTATGTGACCGATATCCATTAAAACCCAACAATAAAATCCCAAATTCAGGTATTTAGCAATAATCATACATACCTGCTGGACAATATGCGCTTGCATTTTGGTGAAGTAACAGTATACACAGAAGAGTGGAAAGGACTTTCATGTAGAAGAACATGACATCAGTACGCTGTTACGGAGTGTTGGAACTGGATCTACATGTAACTCTCAAATGAGAGGAAATAGCGACTGAAACTTCTACCCAGACAAAGGTCTCATATGAACCAGGCAATTTCCCCATTATAACTTATTTACGTCACCCACATTGGAAAAACTAAACGTACAGTAGGATTGCATAATATCAAAAGTCTTAAGTTGAATAAAAATACATATTATATAAAAAGCCATTAGCTTTATTTGTTGAAGACATTGCTCTGAATCTGATTGTTGTATGCCAAATGGTTTACAAAGTGAAACAAGACATATAAAAATGATTTAAATTTAAGATGTTTCAATTTAAAACAAAGATTTTAAGAACTGCCTCAAAACTGTATCACGTCCTTTTGAAATCATTGTCACTTATTTCAGTAATGAATGCTGTATTAATACATCGAAAAAAAATATTTTCTCACTCCAACATTAAGGCTCTGAATGTAAATGTTCTCACAATATGACCAGAGCAAACATGGATGTAAATTATGACTCATCAAGTTAAATTATGATCTTATTGGACATCCATTTAAGATTTCTAACATGCCAAATTCAGTTTAATAACTGAGACTTATCTGATGCTATTAATTCAGTTCTTTTGTTACGTTTTCAAGATAACTGTTTGTTGTCACGTTTATCTTTTTCACCCAAAATTTAAAATGACAAAGCATCCCAAAGTTTACATTTGGTCCTTGACAACATCAGGTCTGATATGAATTGATTTGACTGAACTTTGAAGCAATCAAATTAAATGAAACACTCAAGTGTAACATGTGAATGTGCTCTCTCTCTTTGTATTCCAATGACTCAGATGTTTTGCATAGGAAAAACCACCTCGTATGAAAGCAGGTAGGTCTGACACATTTAGGGAAGAATAGATGAGGCTCCTTGGTTTACTGTTTGCCGTTTACAGGAACAAAAATTCTATGTTTGACATGTGGAGAATAAGTGTGTTCTGTTTTACTCTTTATCATCAGTTGAGTAGCAATTAATAATATGGGATAATTTAGTACAGGAAAAAAAAACATTATATCTGCATAAAACAAAATCACTGAAATGTGATCCTGTTATTGTAATAGAAGTCTGAAAAGAGAAATATAACTGCAATGCATCTTTCTCTTTGCAGAAAAGAGTGCAGAGCTTCCATTTACCATGACATAGTTGCAGATGTTATCAAAGCTTCTTCCGGTCTTGAGACTGAGAAGTCTGTGATCCTGTTTGAGAGAGAGGATTTAAAAAGTCCTTATAAATATGTAGAGAGTTATGACAGTTTGTGTGAACTATCCCTTTGAGGGAGGTATTAATTCTTTAGCTTCAGTGCATTAATATTGAATTACTGAAAACACTCTGGACAATAATGGGTTATATGGAAACTTTTGCCAAAAAGATTCCACCTCTCAAGAGGAATAAGCAAATGGAATAAGCACTTCAAAGATAATAGAAAAAAATATTACAGTTTAGATATTTTAAGCCTCTCACTAGTCACAAACCAGGTAAACAGTACTAAAAGATTACTATGGTAAATACATTTCTTTCCATAATAGGGTGCATGAGCTGCAAATCAAGACTTTCCACTCTTCAGAATCTTCATTCTTTGTGACCAGGATGTGTAGGAAACAGCAGTTTGGACCTGATGCTTTCACTATATGAATGAATTAATGAAAGATTGTCCTGTTTAAGGGAAATTCATCTTGGACAAGCATACTTTTATCCGTAGCAAAAAATGTTACATCTGTCGCAATCTATAACACAGACCGCTGATGTGAGAAGACCAGCATAACGAACTGTCTATATAAACACCCAATTATTTATACGATGAATCCTGTTCAATTATTGTTCCATGTATTATAACTACAGAATTTATGTACTATAACTATATCCATCAAATTTAATCCAACGAATTCTCTTTAAACATAATACATATCCCGTCACACTCTCACAAACTAAAATTTTCAATTATTTTAATTTGTACACTAATTTATATCATGAATTTTCATATTATGAACATTTCTAAAATTGTAAAATAATCATAAATTACATTGTGTATGTTTCATATGTGTTTTATTCTGTGATGGGAATGACTCGGCATATATTTAATTTTTTTTCACACAAATTTTTTTTAAAATAAGTTTATCATCATATTTTAAAACATATATGTAATGTTCGCTACAAAAATGAGACACATAAACATAAATATACCTAAAGTTGAAGAAACACCGATATAGTTTCTCATTTCTATGCATAATCTTACTGTAGACTAATCTTAATATCTCACAATAATCTAATTTTAGAATAATATAGACTAATCTTAAAGGCATGGTTCACCCCAAAATTTGTGGTTCCCATTGACGTTCATAGTAGGAAAAGAAATACAATGGAAGTCAATGGGAACCATCCACTCTCTGATTAGCAGCAATCTTCAGAATATCTTATTTTGTACTTAACACAAGAAAGCAACTCATACAGGTTTGGATCGACATGACTGTGAGTAAATGACAGAATTTTCATTTTTGGGTGAACTACCCCTTTAATATATATTAACACTCACCCCAGGCCGACAGATGGCGATGATGACGTCGCGATTGTTTTCAAACCTCAGAAGAAGACAGCGGTTCAGCTTTGTTTACTTTTAAGATGACTGCTCAATTACATACATTTTCTGAAAGCACTGGCTATCTAGTTTAGAACCAGACAATAGAATGTAAGAAAAAAAAAAAAAAAGAAGAAGAAACACACACGACATGGAGGAATCGTGGGATTTTGAATTCTTGTCTCGAATGGTTGACAATCTGGTTTCCTTTCTGTCCGAGTTTGTGGACGATTGGTTGGCCAACGACATGAGAGTTACAGTGTTTAAGATACTGTTCACCTGGCTCATCATCAGTCTCGTAGCCATCCACTTTGCCTGGAAAATGTACGGGAACACTGTCAACGATATGTACTACAGACAGGGTGAGTATTTTCAGAGGCGCTCCATTATGTTGCTCCACCTTATCAATAATAATTCCAATAAAGCGGCAGTTGAATACAACTTTGTGTCTGCATATACCTGTATTTTGTCCCCTTTAAAAGGTAGTTATTAGACTAAATATGATTGTTCATATGATTCTTCAGGGACTGGAGGACAGAATGGCGGGACACCTGACACTGCGCCTCACCTGAGCGGATGGTAAGAATTAAAAGGGGTCATATGATGCGATGTAAATGTTCTTTTCTCTTTGGAGTGTTACAAGCTCTTGGTGGATGAAGAAAATCTGTAAAGTTGCAAAGACTAAAGTCTCAAATCCAAAGAGATATATTTTTTATCAAAGTTAAGACTGCCACGCCCCCCCTAAAACAGTTCATTCAAACACGCCCCCATGTCTACGTCACTATGTGGAAATATTTGCGTAATGCCGCCCAAATGTTCATACAAAGAAGGTGTGGTTTCAGTAACACAAGTTAAGCAGCCATGTCGGGGAGATGCTGTGTGTATCTAGGCGAAAGCAAAAGCACTTTTTTTTGGGCTTCAGGAAGTAGATGCATTTAAGATGCATCTTTAAGACTTCTTACAACAGAACAGCAACGCATATTATGGATGACTGTTTCGTGAACCTAGGAGAAGAGGTAATTCTGACTTTGCTATGACAATCTGGCGCTTCTGAATCAGCTACTGTAGTTATGTTCTGCTATTAGCTTAAGTATTTGCTATTGAATATTCATATCCAGAGTTTTGCGCGTTGTGTGTGTCTGTGTTAGGGCTGTGCAAAAAATCAAATGCGCATGCGCATCTCATCAGTTAAGATGCTCCTGTAATTAGAAGTATATCTCCAGCACGTGCGTTCAGATCAGGGTTGCCAGGTTTTCACAACAAATCCTGCCCAGTTGCTTCTTAAAACTAATCCAAAACTAGCCCAATCGCGTTTCCAGGAGGTTCCCCAATAAAAATAGCATTTTTTGGAAGGGTTGCCTTGGTAAAATTCGCATTTTAGAGTCTCAATATCACGTTATTGGTTTTGGGGTTGCTTCAAACCGCGGACATGAAAAACAATCGCAGACTATCCGTTATAACAAATACACAAAATAACAATCTTTAAAAAAAAGCATCATGCATCAAGCATGACCCCTTTAAGTGACCAACCTATTTTTTTTATTTTGAGTCATGCACATAACAAATAAACAAAATACGTGGAATGGTTTGTCATGAACCAGTGTCCTGAAAATACATGGTACTTATCAGTATATGATGCTAACGCTATATTTGCCTCATTTTTAACATCTGATGGCTTATCTTGTGGCTCACAACACATGCCACCCATTTTAGCTTAAATTTTGATTGTTTTACCTGCAGGTAGCATATGTTGAGCAGGTAGTACAAAATGTCAGAATACGGAATGATTGAGTGAGATCATAGCATTTGAAGTGTACAGAGGATAGACAGAAACATGCTTTAATTCTAATGTAATAAAAAACACTATTATTGCACTATTATAACACTATTATAAAACATTATTGAAAAAAAAAATGGCATGTAGTTCTAAACACACAAGTATTTTGTTTTAAAGGTAATTTATGCATAGCCCTGTTGTAAATACTGCTGTTCCATTGTCAAGTCTAATATTTTCTAATATTTTTCTAATAATTTTTCCTAGGGAAAGTGCAGCTGGTGATGCCATGAAAACCCACCGTGAGTGATTTACTGTACCTGCAACTGGATTAAGATGACAGACACACACGATGGCAATTACATTATTTCAAGAAGACTAAATAATAATAACTTCTGCCTCTGAATCAGTTTTACTTGTGAAGATGTCTGTGACGAACTGTGGTGCAAAACTCAAGGTCCAAACACATAAATATATGCTCTAAAATACTAGACAGAATGGTGCTGTGCACGGCAAAGAAAGCATTAAAGGAGCATGCTGTGATATATAGCAGCTTTAATATCTTTTTTAGAATGCTTTAATTTATTTGGATTGAAACTGGAAGCCAGTAGATAGCAAAACTTGAACCATTCTTACACAGTATCATTCGACTAAGAACTGACAGGAATACTACTCTAAATGAAGATCCCAAATGTTCACATAGTCATCTGGTCTGTATGTAGAAATCAAACATTTAATTTCAGTGTTGTAAGAAAATAGACTTGACTGTTCAGAGATAAAAAAAAATAAAAATACATCAAGTGTGCCTCTACCAGTTTTCAGTCCAAGAGGTTACTGCTGTCTTTTTTCAGTGAAAATAATAAATACTATTTGTATATGATTATGTATTCGTTTTCTGTTATTTATTTCATAAGTAAATTGTATTTCAGTCAGTGTATAACAGTTCACATTGAAAAGCAACTTACTTTGGTTCAGGACCAAGCAGGAGTCATCCAGTCATCCAGGAAACAAAAATATTAGTGGTTAAAATAAGTGGCATTATGAAAAAAAATCCTCCATAATTTTGTTGCTTCTAGACATAAAACATCCTGGAGTCAAATTATTGGAAGTCTCTTTGGGCTGACAGTGGCAGCAGCATAGCATGCACATCCATCACATTGGTTCCTGTCAGTCCAGGCATGAGTAACCGTCGTCCTTCAGAGAGCTGTGAGAAAAATGTGAACGAATCATTATCGATGAGAGAAACTTTGATGTCCAGACCTTGAGACATGGCTTCTTTCATCAATTCCCCATCAGTGATGGCTCCAGCTGCCTCAGTTGGGCCATCCTGTCCATCGGTTCCTCCACTGAGGAACACTGCAGCACTCTTTACTTCATCCCTACTGAGCTCAAGCCCCACCCGCAGAGCCAACTCCTGGTTCCTCCCTCCCCTGCCCTTTCCTGTCAGTTTCACAGTGGGTTCCCCTCCAGCCAGAAGACAGGTCACACCCCAGCCTTCCTTCCTCTCCTCTACGAGCATGTTCATGGTGCGACACAAGTCCCAGCTTTCTACCCCAACCTCTGGTCCAAGCTGAAGGATCTCTGCAGTGAGTTCTGGGGGAGTTTCCTTTTCTGGGGAGCACGCAAAACGAGAGAGCAGCCCGTATAGTCGTGCAACAGAGTGAACGTCACCACATATGCCTGGAGACAGAATGATGGGTCGAAGTCCTAATTCAACAGCCTTACGGCTGGCACATTCAAGAGCAATAGTGTTTGAGCCAATTACGACATTTAAAACATGGTCTTTTTGGACTTCTGCCTGTTTTTGCACCTGCGACCCATAATGGGCTCTACCTTTACTAAGCACCTCATTCATAGAGGAAGGAAGAGAGAAAGAGAGCTTATAACGATCCAAGATAGCCCAGACCTCCTCTGGTTTGAAGTCACTCATGACTGTTGGGCCGCTGGCTATCAAATCCAGAGGATCTCCAATAACATCTGACAGAATCAATGCCACTACCTTAAGGAGAATGTGGTGTCAGAATAAATATTATGCTCAACTAACATCATGGAGAATTGCTCAAAAAGTTTTTTTGTGTTTTCTTTTGGTGATGTACCATGTGTTACCTGGGCTGGGTTGGCACACTGGGCAAGACCTCCACCCTTCAACAATGACAGGGCTCGCCTTACTGTATTTAACTCCTGAATAGTGGCCCCTGCTGCTGCGAGTTTTCGTGTCACATCCTGTTTCTCCTGCAAGGACATGGGTGGGGCTGGAGCAGGTAAAAGAGCAGAACCACCACCTGTACATAGATGCACATAAAGAAAAAATATAAATATTTCAAGAACTTTCAGAAAATACAATGTTTTTTTTCTGAAAGAAATTTATATTTTATTCAGTAAAGATTGATTAAATTGATCAAAAGTGACTTCAAAGACACTAGAAATAAATAAATATTTTTTATTCAATTAAATAAATCTTTACATCAAAGAATCCTAAAAAAAAATGCATCACTGTTTCCACACAAATATTAAGCAATTTTTAACACTGATTTTTTTTTTTTTTTTGAGTGCCAAATTACAATGGTTAGAATGAAATACATCATAAAATCTAATCATATACAAATAAAATCATTATTATATATTGCAGTAATTTTTCATTAAATTACACTTTAACTGTATTTTTGATCAAACAAATGTGGCACTGGTGAGCTGACTTCTTTCAAAAACATTAAAACATCCCAATCTTTTAAATCATAGAGCACACTGTCAAAGGAAAATATATGAAGAAAATAAGTTTGGGTACCAGAGATGAGCACGAGCAGCAGATCTTTCTCAGTCAGACCACTGGCTAGTTCTCGAATACACTCTGCTGACTTCTGGGCATCTGTATCTGGTAAATTTTTCTTTGCTCCTTCCATCACGGTAATTCTGCTGTTCTTCTTGAGGAGCATCTTCCTGTCCGGACATACAACAAGATAATTTCTGTAACTAACATCCAGACTGTACTGTGTGCAGCTAAATACAAAATGAAAACCTAGCTGAAAACTCTGAAGCCAGTTTGACGTCAGGCCTACATGACTATATATTATATTTTGCATAAAACCTATTTGAAGGATCAGTGAATTTTTCTTGCATTGTGATATTTTCATGGCAGTTAAGCAATTCCACCCCTAATTCTTATTAATAAAATGAATGCATGAATGAACGAATAGTACAATAATAATAAAGAAAATATTCTGGATTTTATATTTTAATAAACAAAGTAGATAAACAAAATACTTAAAACTGTACAATTTAATTAATAAATCATTAATTAATAATAAACCAATTTCTTGTCACATTACAGTATAATGAGAATATGTCACATTACAGAAGTGTACCGTACTCTTACTACATTTTCTGGGCAACCACTGACCAACTAGTCAACTAGTGAAAATCCAAGTATATTTTTGTGTAAATTGCTCTTTAAACAGAAGCAATTTACAATATGAAATTTTAAAAAAGCACTTCAAATACTTACTCTTTTCCATGAATGCATAGTGTTTTCTGGATACCATGAGGCACACTGACCACCCCTTTAATTAGATGGTCTCCTACAATCCTCTCCGCTTCGGCTGCCATCCCCAGTACAGCTTTTCCAAAGCCCACCAGATAAAGGTTATTGGCAAGTGTGAAACTCTGTCCACCTACAAGCAGTTTGTCTCCATGTCGCTCCAGACTCCTGCGGACCACTATGTCCGGCTGCACACCTTCAACTGCTGCAGAAAACACAGCTCGGGCTCGAGTGTCTAATGATGACATACTTCGAAAACACAATGATGCTAATTTCACCCGCAGTGGGTGCTTCAGGTGAAGAAAACGTGACAGAGCAATAATTTGAGCCATAATCCAATCAAACTATCCACATCAGATGAAGAGAACCACTTAAGGCCTGAGGGGATAAAGAGATATAAAACAGACAGATTATTATTAGTAAATATAATCAAAAAATATAATTGACCAACAATCTTATGTTTGAATTTTAAGAAACCAGTAAAGCGTTCCTCACATCACTATAACTATAACACACTGGCAAAACAGCTTGAAAATTACAGCTTTAATGTTACCCAAATTCACTCTGGTGAGGTGTAATCTCATCTGTTTTAAACCTCAAAAAGCATTATGATCTGATGTGAACAGATGTCGAAATACAGCAGGGTCACCAAATCTGCCAAGGTAACATTAGAGGTTATCGAAATACGTTACTCCCACTTTTTTCCACTCACAATTGTGCATTGCCATAGATTTGGCGACTCTAAAATATTTTCTAAAATATTTCATATCTTCAGCGAGCCAGAAATATTTAATGTTTTCAATGTTAACTCATAACATTGGTCCATTCTGGGACTGAGGCAAACAACTTCTGATAATTTCCCAAGCTGGGATGGTGGGACAGTAATTAACTTGATGCAGATGATATCAAAATATTGACTGATATAAATGTCTGTCATTGTATTATTTAATATTACTAAAATATTGTTATACAGTTAAAACATTTTTGTATTGTGTTATAATGTGGCCTTTTCTTTATATTATTTATCTTGTTATTACAATTTAGAAATAATGTAACTTGGACTGCATATCCAATGCAGATTAAAATACATAAATAAGTAAAAAACGACCATTAAACCAAACTACCAAATGTAATCAACTATAAACAAAATGAATAAATAATACATATTTTCTATCACAACATCAGTGTCCTTGAGATCCCCTTTCAAACACCATCCTTACACAGCCTTCATTGAGTTTATGAGAACGTACCTGCAAACTGTTCCTGGCAATTCTGAAGCTCTTTTAAGAGCTGGCAAAATCATTAGAGAACTGCTCATACACTAGAGTCTGTGTACTGAGTGAGTAATGATTGACTACAGTTGATCATAGGGCAGAGAGAAGTTTTCGAGCTAGCCAGTTAAAAGATATTTGTGGATTCATCAAGAGTTTATCCCAAAACAGTAGTAGGAGGTACCACTACACCCTTGTGACACTTAAGTTAAACTCCAGTAATGGGGGTTGTCATTGTTTACACGTCTCTGAATGCACCACCCTTGAAAACCCACATTTGTTCCTTTATACTCCAACATCTGGTCACTTCAGCCATAGAAAATAACATAAAAAAGTCTAAATAACGTCTTGGCGTCATTTTTATTTGTTTATCAGTCATGTCCGTTAACGTTACACATTCATAATTCTAACGCTTGTTATTTTCCTTGCGACTCACATGACGAAAGTCGATCAACAGGGAAATAGACCACGAACATAAACTGCAAATAACAACAACAAAACATGCCAGTGCCACTCCAAATCTGTGAATGAATCTTTTAAAAAAACGAATCGTCTAAAACCCCGACTCGTTCCATCCATGAAGTTGGCGAGTTCGTTCGATAAAGTCTAACCAATGAAAGGCTCCTTCACAGCCATAACTCGAATGCTATTGGCTGGAACTATAGTCAGGCAGAAAACGAGTCAGTAGAGATCAGGAACGACTCGTTCGTTCTAAAAGAGTCATTCACGAAAAACACGACAACAAAGTGACGTTTGTTCTGCAGATGCGAAATTATCAATAGGTTCATTTACCGTGTTTTACAGGAACACATTTATTATGACATAGGAACTTTAACTGATTTTGTTTACGATTAACAGTGCACATCTTCTTTATTTAACATTAACAGTGCACCTGCGACAAGTGGCCATCTATTACATTAATAGAAAGTTAACATATAAAATCAACATATATGCTACTTCAGCAGCACTACGTTAAGTTGCTTTGTGTAAAAAGACTGTTCTAAATAAGCAATGACTTTTTTTCTTCAAAAGGTGGCAGTATTCAACAAGTCAGCTAATATAATCCGAAAACTATAAAAATAAATAAAAACAACAACATACATTTGTAACATTCAAAACGCGTGAAATGGCACACTATAGTATGTACAAATTTAGTCATACTTCACAGTTAGCCTATTTTGTTTCACCAAAACAGCGGAGGTGACAGCGTCATACTGTGTATGACATCATTCTTCCTGTTATCAGTGTCTTCCAGCTCCATCTGGGGAGAAGAGTACAGTACAACATCACAAGCCCTCATTTACAAGTACCAAACAACTTCAAAGTCATTTTCATTGTGCAGGAAATTGCTAAGTGGAAACAATGTGTAAATTTTCACGACTAAAACCTGCATTCTAGTTCTCTGTCTTTCTATCTCAAATGTTCATGGAAGATCCAGGGAGATGTTCTTTATGAGCCAGAACTTATAGCCTTAAAGGTATAGTCCACCCCAAAATGAAAATTCTGTTATCGTTTCCTTCTCATGTCATTCCTAACTTGTCCTGCATTTCTTTCTTCTGTGAGAACAATTCTTTAAAATATATATATGAAGAGTTCAGATGCAAAAGCCTATGCTTAGGTTGAGTCAGTTTATTTTAATGGCAATGTGCAGGTCCTTGTCCAGGCCATTAAAGTGAAATTACTGAACATAAGTATAGGAGCCTGATAAAAATCCTAATTTTAGATGAAAATTTCAGATGGCATTTAGAGGCTTTTGCATCTGAACTCTTCATATATATATTTTATGTGTCTTCCACAGAAGAAAGCAAGTCAAACAGGTTTAGATTGACACGAGGAGTAAATAGCCCCTTTCACACTGCACGTTGGACCCGGAAAATTGCCGGATTGCCTTCTGTGTGAATGCAAACACATCATTGTCGGGTTCAGTCCCAGAAGGAGCTCTGTGTGAACAAAAGCCAGAACAGTGTTGTAGTGATGACGCAAGTTACCGTGCAACTCTTTTACATTTTTTATTATGGCAGATCAAAGTTTGCGATTAAAAAATATGTGCAAACTATAATGAGGCAGAGATCAATGAGCTCATCACTATCCGCGCTGAAGCTGAGATAGTTTTCGACTCGTACATTATACGTGACATCCTTATGTTACGTGTAATTACAGGACCTTTTACGGGTTGTGTGTGAACGCACAACCATATTCCGGGAAATCACTGGCAGTGTGAAAGGCGCAAAATCTAGCAACCCAGGAACAATTGCCGGGACACATGACCTGTGTATGTTCCGGAATCGCAGTGTGAAAAGGGCTTAAGATGACACAAATTTCTATTTCAGGGTGGACTCTTCATTTAAGAGAAATTAACAGTCATCGCGTCAGTCAGCAAGAAATCTTACAAGTGTTTATACTGTTAAAGGTAATTGGCTATATTTATCATGCCATAATTACTGCTCACTACCTCATTCTCCATGGAACTGACATCATTACACTACCTTATCAGTCCTTATGAGTCCTTTATCACTTTAATCAGACTTAATAAGCTTTTGTTTTTGCACTAAAAAAAAAACTTTTATCTGCACTGTTGTTCGCTTCATTGATTTGAACTCTATCTGCCTTTTGCCTTGCAATGCTTTATTTAACTTTATTTTTAATTTTATTATATGTCTTTTTTTTAACATTCCCTTATTGTATAGTTGTAGCTACTTTTTATATTTTATATTTAGATTTTTAGGCTTTTTACGTGTGCACCGGGGGTCTGAGAGTAACGCAATTTCGATTCTCTGTATGTATGAACTGTACATGTGGAAGAATTGACAATAAAGCAGACTTGAACTTGAACTTGAACTTGAATTTTCATTTGATGATGTTTTATAAAATTAACTGGTATATTTGTTTTAAGTAGGCCTATGCAACAGAAAAACAGTAGGCCTTGCAGAAACTAGCTGAATGTGCTGTTCTCTTTTGTTTGTGTTGCAGTTCTGTCATGTTTGTTTGAGGTGCTATCTATTGCAGCATTCTTTTGTGTAGTCACGGATAATTGATGTACAGAAGATTTCGTAATTCTCAGGTGGGTGCAAATAGCAGATGGGAAGAGGTCACTCTGCTGGCTGATATTTCCCTTCTGCAGCACCAGTGACCCTCTGCCATTCTCTATGCGTAAACTCTCACATCCTTTTCATCTCTCCCATCTTAATGGCAAGTTGGCAACCATATGCTCTGTTATTTTATAAAGGGCTCATATTTGGCTACTGTGTAGGGTAGAATGTGTCAAGCCACTGGAAGTTTTCCATCAGTGATCACTTATTCGCCTAAGAGGAACCTAAGAGGCCTAAGAGGAACAATGAGAGGATGATGGACTGGAACAACAACTATGACATACAGATATGATAGTAAATAACTGGCAGGTGACTTTCAGAGCAAACTAAGATAGGCTGCGATTTATGAATACTCAGCAATAAGAAACATCATTTGCATGGCTAGAGGGTATCTGGCATCAGTACAGGAGACAAGCTCTCTGAGGTCTCTGAACTCCCACTTTCAGTAAGTGACTAAGATGAATCACTTTACTATGTGCAATTAGATCTGCTCACTTTTTCATTAAAGCCAATATGGGGAATAATGGTAAGTGGAGATGGAAACAGAATTAGCAGGCTTGAATACTTTATCATATTCTGTTGCACATTCATCGCCAAGGTTTTTCCCCGATTACACCATCACTCTTGTTATTCCATTAGAAAAACAAAAAAACAAAGAAGAAATCACTCTTTCTCATAACTGTATTTGGCTTATGAGTGGCCATTGCCATTGTACTTTAAATATCCTGAAGCTTCTGGCTGTGATCTACATTCATATATTATGCAGAATTAGCACAAAGCAAAGTTCTTTGATGCTTTGTATCTGGGGTTCTAAATGTGGAATATGTTCACTTGAATGACAGTCCATAAAGTCATATGCTCAAAATTATTATACATGCACTAAGGTTTATGTATAGGGACGTGTAGATATTTTACCATGATGAGATAAAATAAAACCTTCAGGTGAGAGAATCATGCACTTATTTTAATATTTCAATAAACCAAAATAAATTGCTGAACTTGACAGCCAGTGATCATCATGCATTTTTATTATACAAAAAAAGAATAGATTTAAAAATTGTATTATGATTGATTTTAAATTTTAATGTATAATTTTGAGCAACATGATAGTGCAACTCATATGCTACCAAATGTAGACATCCCTGCTCAAACAAACAAATAAATAGTTTTAGACGCTTTTTCTTTTTTTTTTTAATTCACATGACTTGACATGAAAATTGGAGTGTTCACCTTTTTTTTCTCAACGTATTATACATGAACCCACTGCCACAGAATCAAACCCACAAACCATGTTATGCTGTTGCCTGTCATTTAGCTGCATGCTTTTGCAGAGCTTCATACAACTAAAAGGGATTTCACAGACTTCCTGTCTATCTTCATTATCTTAAAAGGCTGATTATTATTGTGACTAAGCATTTGCCAATTATTAAAAATTCTCAGAAAGGCCGCCTACAGTAACTCTCCTAAAGTCCATCAGAAGGCCTCAGGTCTTCAGCCTCTGAAGCATGGGGAGTGACAGCTTAGAGTTTTCACAATAAATGGACTCAACTGAAAAATCCATGTGTCTTTTAATGAAAAAGACAGTTGGACAGAGACAAAAGAGAAATATGTGAAGAATCTGGACATGAGAGAAGCTGAGGGAAGAAGGAACAAAAACAAGCACACTGGAGATCTACAGTAACTAAACATTTATTTCAATAAAAACCTTACAATTATGGTAAAGATTAGTCTTTCTGGAGGAAATATAATGAATACAATACATTGGGCAATAGCATGCAGGTGAGCCCTCTTCACAAGACAACATTTCTTCTGAAGCAATTAGGACAAATTCAGAATTTTCAGATGTGCCCATTGTTTTTAATCATAAATATACTATTACAGACAAAAGGAATTTCAATAGACTTATTTTCCTTCAGCCTGGACTGGGTTCTGCAATTCCATATGTCCAAGTGTATTCTTTAAGAATTACATGCACTGACTCTTTTATAATTATAAATAAATAAATAATTTTGAATTAAAAAAATGTCTTATGCTCACCAAGACTGCATTTATTTGATAACGAACAAAGTAAAAACACTACTATCGTGAAAAGTATTTACAACTGAAAATAAATTAGCTTCTTTATTTTAATATATGTTAAAATTTAATTTATTCCTTTTTTTCAGCAGCCATAACTTCTGCCTTCAGTGTCACATGATCTTAATTTTTTTCACCTCTCCTTTGTTTCCATATTTACTAATTAGTTCTCTCCTGTTCTGATTCTGTTTATCATCTGTCCATTTAAGCCCTCAGTTTTAGACAGTTTCTTGTATTGTATTGTTTGCATGTCAGCTGTATTTATTTCTCCCATTGGAGTTATTACTGTAGACTGTTAGTTTGTTGATTTCTCCTGCATTGTGTGCTTGATTCTGCACAACACGTTACACCGCTACCTTTGGGTTACGAGTCTGATGGTCTCTAACCATTAGGTCAAGACTGATTTGGTGCCCCAGAAACATTTCTTATTGTTATCAATGTTAAAAAAAGTTGTGCTGCTCAAACTTTTTGTGCAAACTGTGATCCATTTTTTTCATTGATCAGAAAGTTCAAAAGAACAGCATGTTTTGAAATCTTTTGTAATATTATAAATGTCTTTACTGTCACTTTTATCAGATTTAATGCATCTTTGCTGAATAAAAGTATTAAGTTTATTGTTTAAAAATATAAGTTTATATTAATTCAGAATGGTACCTGCACTTATAATATGTTTTTAACATATAGCCATATTCTTAAACTAAGCTGAATAAGCTCTTTGCTTTTTTCATGACTTGTCAGCCAAGTTCAGGAAACCTCAAACTGATTAATGTACTTTCCTTTTAAACAATGCACAGGTATTTCAGTTGTCCGCTGTATTTTTACTGTAATTGCAGAAAATGTGGTTTTAGCATGCGTGATTTTGAATGCGAAATGACATTTCACAATCATGGCAACAGCGTATTATTTCTTCTTAGCATCGACCACATCCTGTTTCCCGTTCACTTTTGTTAAGCTGAACCCTTGTAATCTTCTAAGAATGGGCAATTCCCTTGCTCTGTACAACTGAGTGACAAAAACAGAGATAAATAGAAAATGCCATGCATGTGAGTGCAGGAATAGTATTGCCCATTTATGGCCCTTCAGAAGCACAGTGTTAAATTAGCAAGTGCTAAATGATTAAATTTGATTTATATACATAATTTGTTCAAGGGTGGCTGCTGCTTCAAAACTGTCAGCCAGTTTTGAGGTAAACAAAGAAAAGTTGATCCTAAAATAATTATTTATTATCAGAATGACTGGAGTCTACAAGTCGTTGCTGTAAATGATCCTTGAAAGGTC
This sequence comes from Carassius gibelio, assembly GCF_023724105.1. NCBI lineage: Eukaryota > Metazoa > Chordata > Actinopteri > Cypriniformes > Cyprinidae > Carassius > Carassius gibelio. Next base: position 24,506,200 of record NC_068376.1, read on the forward strand.
ACAAATCTCTCAATCTGTTTCCAGCCCTTTCAAACTATAGGGGAAAATTAAAGTGAGCTTCTCATGATTTTGATCACGGCTTAGCATGATGAAAAATCAACCTAAATACACTTCCTATTGTCTGAAACCAATCACATTCACCCCTGTATTCAGAGACTGTCTCCTTTTTGACCATTTTATTGTTTTTAATGATTAAATAAGATCTAAATCTTGTCAAGTCAAACAGAAACTGAAATAACTCAAAGTATAACTTTAAAGTATCCCCAGAGCACACATCTATATTTACAAATAATATATGTTTTGTCAATGTGTGGTATCATGTGAATGTAAATCAACCTATATCCTCCTAACACTTTAAAACAAATACATTTCCAATTTATTTAATTTGCTATTTAATATGCCACAAGTCTAATTTGCAGATGCATTATTTAACGAGACTTACCTTCGAATGTATTCTTGATTCTTGTAACTTGATTGTCGTAACTTAATTTTCTGTTCCAGACAGAAAAAAAAGAAGAAAAAAGTTTTTAAGGATGTTTCCTGCAGTCAGATGTAATAATTCAACATCATCTTCACCAGAGGGGTCCAATGCTCTGGCAGCATAATTATTGTTATCAGGGACCCCTGTCGGGTCGAGTAAGAAACAAACTCAGGGGTCCTCAATCAGCCAGAAACATAGATTCATCTGCAACTCACACACATATGTTGCTCTCTAGGGTGCATATCTTGCAAATCATTGGTTAAACTTTCAGTGCCTGCCTGCTTTTCTTCATCTTGTTCCTTATTCTGAACATCTCAAGGATCCCAGAGCTTTATCCCCCTCCATTTTTGAATAACTCTGTGGGATTAACTGTGATAGAACTACAAAGAACTTGAAACATTTCTTCTCCTCTTCGTCTTTCACAAGACTGATGGATTAATCCATTGTATGAAGCAAGTGAATTCTAAAGATTTTTCTGTCAACATAACACATTTAGGAGAGCTCCAAAATCCAAATAGCCTTGTTTTTTTTTTTTTCAGTTTCTATCTAGTTTTCATTCAGACATTTTTTTCCTTAATGGGATTAAAAATGAATAAATATATTCTAGCAGATTTATCAAAATGAGATGCTGAAAAAATGCAGCAAAATAATATTTTCCTCACCGTTGTGTATTTACTCAGCTGTGGTTCCACAATTAATGTGATGCCATCAATGAGAACAGAAGGAACACAGCTGCAAGATACCAGATGATTCAATGCCTGTCTGCCTTATTTCATCGTCTATCAAGTTACAACCAAATTGTCTAATTGGCAAACCAATATGTGTGTAATATAACAATGTACAATGTAAAAATATGTTTAATTTGCACATACACATCACCTGAACAAAGAATTTATGCATATCACACAGTATATTCCATTATTTCCTACCCATATTTATTTATGATTATTAATCTTTTTGTCTATTGATTTTAATCAATGCTATTTTAAAATTATTCATATGCTATTGTTATTTTATATTTATTATTAGTATAGTAATGTTATTGTGTGCTATGTTTATTAATTTATTTATTTTTAAATTATTATTAAGTTACTTTTTGTTTGTTTTTTATTTCCTGTTAGTACATTTTAGTGATTCATCTTATTTTTGTTTGTCATCAGGGCAACATTCCAAATTTTGGTTTAGTTCATGATTTCATGAAAGTAAATGGACATGGTTGCTGTCAAGCTCCAAAAAAGCATCATGAAAGCAGTGTGAGGTCGTGACAGATTTATGTGAGGAACATAAATTTCATGATATACAGAAAACCAATTTTTTCTTTTTTTTTTGAGTTCCAAGGAATAAATAAAACCTTTAAAAATGCATTTGGAACATTAAGTAAATGATACAAATGACTGACAGAACTTCCATGTTTGGGGTGAACCATCTCTTTAAATCAGGGTTAGGGAGGAAGGATGGAGTTGGGGCTTGTGAGGGGAGACTAGATTCAAAGTCAATGTAAGGTCGCACATACTTTAAATTCTTACAGTGATGTCAGGGAATGCTGATACTGCAAATGTTTCTTCCTTTGAAATATGTGCTACAACACAGGTATGGACAGCAGCATTCACTCTGTTTCTGTAAAAAACGCATTCACACATCCCCTTAATTAGATAATATATTCATACTCAGGCACAAAATAAAAATGTAAAAGAAGCCAGAAATGTTAAAAGAGAAGAAGCAAACCCTTAGGAGAGCACTTTCTTCTTTTAAACCGTCTTCATTTCTGCAGAAATTAGGTCAAGAGAAGTGTGATGGAGTGGGGCTGCCTTTGAAGCAGTTTTTTAACCCGTAAATACTGCATTGAGAGTGGGATTAGATATAGCTACTTGTGCTGGAGAGGGACGACTGGAAGGGAGAGGTGAAGATTGATGGCTTTTCTCTGTAACGTTGCACTTTTATTGTCCAGGGACTCCTAAAAGGGCCAAAGGTTCCCCTCCTCCAATAATCAAGTTGTTCCACAGATAGAACAGGAACATCATTGTCTGATTTGAGCAGGAAGTGAGAATCTGCCATGGTCAAATCATCTGTTCTTCTACAGACTGCATTCATTCATCAGATCTGTCTGTATGTAATGTATATGCTGAGGGAAAGTCAAGAAGCATCTGTGCCAGCTTAATCCTTAATTAATTAATTAATTAATTAATTAATTAATTAATGCTTAATCTGTTCTCACGTAATGCTTGTTATGTGAAGATCTGGAGTAAAATAAAAGAAATCTTAAATGCTTAAATATGGCTAGTGACAAGATCAAATTCAGCATGAATACATCAAATAAACATGGTTCGAAAAGTCTCAAATGTTTATTTTCTCTCATTTGAAATGTAAAAAAGGGCCTGAGCTGTATTGGGGTAAAGTACAGACAAATGCCTGATCTCAGAATACTGGCTGGCAAACTAGAAACCCACCGCGAGCCAACTGAAGCTGTTAATTAGGTCCTAAGAGGAATCTCCTCTAGTGAAAAATCACAGCATTCATACATTTAACAGATAATTAACAATGCTGGGATATTTTTTTGTTGAAGACATCTGTGAGATTTTGCTTCTCACGTTTATTTTTAACCCATATCACTTCACCCATATCATCCCTCACAGCTAGAAACATCCATAGGAATTCACAGGAATAAAATATTAGAATATAAAAAAGATAGGCTGATAAAATAGACAGATTGATAGGCTGCATTTATTTGACAGTAAAAACATCAATATTAAATATTAGAAATAATCTAAATATAAATAATATGGAAAAATATTATATATATAAAATATATATTTATTAATTCAATTTAATTTATCTCTGCTGATGGGAAAGCTTAATTTTGTGAAATCCTTCTAAAAAGCTGATTTGATGATAAAGAAACATTTACTATTATCATCAATGGTAAAACAGTTGTGCTGCTTTTTTCCTTATTTGATGAATAGACAGTTCAAAAGAACAGCATTTATCTGAATGTTTTTTACATTATATTTTTTTATATTATAGGTAATATTATTTTTCATTAATAAATGTCTGTACTGTAACGTTGATCAATTTATTGCATCTTCGTACCCCAAAATCGTACAAAAAAAAATACCCCATACTTTTGTACGTTTATCTAAATATATTGAAATTATTAATAAGCAAATAAATAATGAATAAATATAGTCTTTAGAAAATGTAAACATTACATAAATATACTTTCAAATATACATTCATTGTGTGTGTGTGTGTGTGTGTGTGTGTGTGTGTGTGTGTGTGTGTGTGTGTGTGTGTGTGTGTATGAAAAATAATTTTATAAAATTTTAAAATACAGCGCAGGCACTCACAGCTGTGCTGTACTGGTAATATACTCACAACTAAAGGGCGTTGTTCGGTACAAAGCACAGATGGACTGTCATGAGACAGAAAGACAGGTGCACTCTCTGCAGGAAGTCATAGAGGTCCACAGTATGAGTGTGAAGTCCCACTGCAGCAGAATAAACATCACTCTGTAAAGATGAAACTCTCTCAGTCAGTGTCCGCTGTTATAACCCCACCCTTTCATCCTCACCCTTTCATCATAGCAGAGGTCAGGTCTGACAAATAGGTTAGAGAAGTCCCTCGCTCCATTTCTCTATCACTGTCTCCATCTCTCTCTTCTCAGTCTCGCTTTCAAAAGATGCTTTAAACAACAAAAACAGAAAGCTCTAGGTCTCTTATACAACACTCAGATGCTCAAAGTAAAGCTCTCCTAAAAAAAGCAAAATTCATTTTAATCAAAAGAAAGATGGCTACTTTTATGCCCTAAAATTAGGTTAAAGATTATTTTTTTTTTTTTTTTTTAGATAAACAAGTTAACATTTAGTAATATTCCCAAGTGCCTAAGCAGACAGGAAAACAGGTGACACAGATTTTAATGAGCATAAAACAGTACTGCCTTATAAAATATAAAGTAGTTTCTTAAAGGTTCCCATTTTGTAGGACATCTTGCTTTATTATGCAAACTTCAAGTGCAAAAACCTTCTATATATTTTATTATGAATTATATTTTTTGTCCAGCAAAGAGACATACAAGCTCACAGCTATTTAATATGCCACAAAATGAAACCACTTACTATTTATCTTTATGGCACTTCATGCTAAATAACCCATTTAAAGTGTTTACAATGCAGGAGCTGCAGTAAACTTAAAAGTGAATTGAAAGTGCATTAATTTTCCTCACTCAGAAGCCCCCCCAAAAATAAAAAAATAAATTAACTGAGGTCTAAAAATGGCTGCTGCGACCGTGTGGGTGATTGGCTTGATAAACAAGCCTTTTCGCAAAGTAGGACAGTTTCATCATTTGGGAAAAAAGACAGATTCTATTTAAAAAGCTAATAATTTTGAGGATATTGAGATCATTTAAACAAATAAGCTATATGGCACTTTAAATATATTATCAGGCAAAACATTCTTTCAATGCCACAACATTTTTACCCAAATAACCAGTTTCCTTCAAGTAGATTCAGGGCTGCTTTCAAGAGTATTTTTATTTTCGTAAGCCAAATTAAAGATGTCAGGCAACGTACAGAGGCTTGGCTTCCCACACACTGTGAGGGGAGATTCAATTTTGATTAATTTCTCACAGCTAGAGGTGACGTCTATGGGCTATAGCTTGATGAGCAATGTGTCTTACTCTGATCCATGGCACAAGAGAGGTCACTAAAGCTTCACTCAGCTTTAGTCTGACCTGAGTCAGTCCATGGTTCTTGCATTTCTTGAGCAGTATCTAATAACTGACTTCAATGGCTGCATTATAAGAGGAAACATTTTCATTAATTTGATTTCAACTGTTGCCTAATTGAGAAATGTATCATTTTTATTCTATCTATGTTCTTAGCTGATAAACAGACTGATCTAGTGTGGTGACATTGTGGGACAAGAATAGTCTGCAACACCTTCAGAAAGTCCAGCATTTTTCCACATGTAGTCTAAAAAAAACACATGATGCATTTTTCTTTCACTTTTCAAGTTGCATTTAAATTTCACTATAAAAATGTCAGATTCTTCTTCAGATACATGCAGAAAGGATTACGGGAGATGCTATCATGGTTAATTTGCCATCAATATTCAGTAGCTTCACACAAGAGACTTTTTTTTTTTACATCTCGGAGAGGTTACAAGGTGTTTCTGCAGCTCTTCGCCTGCAGGGAGTTGACCTTGTCAGTGATATTTCTGTCTGAGGGCCTGGAGGCATTTCACAGACGCCACTGCCAGTTTTGGCAAGTAGAGAAATGGCGGGTTGCTGCAGAAACAGGACCGTCGGGACTTGGGAGGGGACATACAGCAGATTCCTGCAGACTGAATTTCAGCACGTCTGGAGAATAAGGATTGACTGTAAAAGAGCAAATGCAGCCATCACTGTAGAATACTAGTCTTTTAATGTTGATTAATTAAAAGAATCACTCACCCAAAAATGAATATTTTCTGAAAATTTACCTTCAGGCCATCCAAGATCTACAGTATATGAGTTTGTTTGTTAATTAGAAAAAATCTGGAGAAATTTAGTTCAAACCAGCTTTCGGCTATATATAAACCCTTGCTTTCTCCGTTGAGAGTACAATTTCAGTAAATTTTCTTTTGTATTCCTTTAAATGTGAAAAATACAATAAATATAAAACATATATTTTGCTTTCAAAAAGTGTTCCCGTCGCTTCATATAACCCAGATTGCATGTCTGATGGCAGATGGAGTATTCTGACAACGACTTTTCATACCTTTTAAGGACCTTGAAACTGTTATTTCCTTGGCAGTCTATGGGACAGTCTCAAGCCTCCAGGTTTTCATCCAAAATATCTTAAATTGTGTGGAAATTCGACTACTCTTTCAAATATCGACACAATTGAATATTTACAAAATAAGATTACATCCTTCCACCTCAAAACTGGGCTACATTCTGGGGGGTTGCGCGGTGGATACGACACATGCCTTTGGTGTGAGAGACTCAGGTTTGAATCCACTGTGAGACACCAATGTGTCCCTGAGCAAGACACTTAACCCCTTTCTCCACTGACATATATTGCAATTGTAAGTCGCTTCGGATAAAAGCATCAGCTAAATGAATAATGTAATGTAATTCTAATCTTAAAATCTTAAACCAGTGAACAGGTCAATGACACTTGCTGGTAGCTCCACCTTAAGCAAATAGATATCTTCATTTATGAACCAATTTACTTAAAGCTGCAGTAGGTAACTTTTGTAAAAATATATTTTTTTACATATTTGTTAAACCTGTCATTATGTCCTGACAGATTATCTGTATAATATGAGACAGATAATCTGTGGGAAAAAATCAAGCTCCTCAGGCTCCTCCCAGTGGTCCTATTGCCATTTGCAGAAATTCCTCCGCTCCCGGTAAGAAACAACCAATCAGAGCTGCGGTCTGTAACTTTGTTTGTGTTCAAAATGTAGAAAAATGTATATAATAAGCGAGTACACCATGAATCCATTTTCCAAACCGTGTTTTTAGCTTGTACTGAATCACTAGGGTGCACCTATAATAAGTGTTTATATTCTGACTATTTTAGATTGCTTCGAGGGTACCACGGCGGAGTAACCCAGTACCTTTGTGATTCTTCATAGACATAAACAGAGAGAAGTAGTTCCGGCTACGATGTTCTTCCGCAAGACGCAAGCAGTTCTGTTTATTAACCGCTAGAGCATCAAAAGTTACCTACCGCAGCTTTAAGAGATCCCTACAGACAGCAAGCTGGGTACAATAAATGGAGTTGTCCTAATGGAAAAACCTTGTTGGAGGAGCAAGAAAGGTAATTTAATTCATTCCAGCTCCATTGAACCAACTCTTATTGTCCTTAACCAACGACTGGGACTGCAGTGACCCATCTCTGTTGCTATTAGCATGATGCAAATGCAAATACTATGCATTTTATTCACACACCGCATTTATAATGCCATGCATGTGATATTATCGTCATAATTCAATATTATATAATTTTATATAAGTATACATTGATTATTCTGAACACCATCATACTGTATAACAGAGAAGATTAGTAAATTAAAGAATTTGTGTCTCTTCAAACTGGCCTTTTAAAAACAAAATTGATGCAGTTGTGTCAGATCAATAAGGAATTCCCTGGGGAGATTTCACAGCCTCAGCTGTATCAGAAACATCTTCCCTTTTGTCAACACTGAGGAGCAACAGCCTGTCAATTTGAGGTTTTTCTGTCTAGACCTGATGATAGTCATCATGATGGCAAAGCCTATGGGTTAACACTTACACTTAAAGAGTTTTACTTTAGGTTTAACTTTAAAACAATTTTCAAAGCAAGCAATGACAAGCAACAAGTTAAAATACTTAAGACTTAGGAATCCGCTTTTAGCTATTTTGCCGCCCGCAGAAAAAGCTTCCAGAAGAGATCAGGTGTGCTAAAACATTAGCCACATTTAAATACAGACTCAAAACTAATCTGTTTAGTTGTGCATTTCGTGAATGAGCACTGTGCGATGTCCGAACTAATTGCACTGTATTTTATGTACTAAACTGTAATTTATGCAATCGGAAATGATTACGCTGTATTTTATGTATAATAATTTTCTATTTTTTAACTGTATTACATTTATTTTAAATAAATGTTTAAATCATTTTCAAAGTTTTTAAAATTCCTTATTTTATTTTTTTGTGATTATTTTTAATGATTATTTTACTTTCTTTTATGTAAAGCACTTTGAATTACTACTGTGTATGAAATGTGCTATATAAATCAACCTGCCGTGCCTTAAGTAGTATGTACTTGGATTACATACTTCAACAATCTTGGTTTTATTTACATCTTCTAAAACTGTTTTACTGTGTTCTTCAAGACCTCTCACTACTGTGATTCTCCTGAATGTTTTACAAACTAAGCAGTTTTCAGAATGCAAAATGAAAAAGACCTGCCATTTTATTGCCATTTAATTACTTATGATTAATGTAAGTCTACAGTACAATACATATAAATTTGATATGACTTTGTGTCATACTTTGGCCAGTTTTGCTGGCATTGATTGATTTCTTTTTTCTTTTTTCAAAGTCTATTGAATTGCATTAGATCCTGTCAGTATGAGAGCACTTGGCATGATGTCAGGGGTAGCTGACAGAAAGCAATTAAATACCTGAACAGCCCTAGAAGGAACCTCCTCCAGTTTAATTCTTTGGCAAATCCTTAGCTCTGTGTGTTGGTGATTCTTAATTATTCCTCGGAGTCCTTTTTACCTGGCTCACCTTATTGAGTCTCTAGCAATCTTTCAGTCTTGGACGATGAAAGTCTGTATAGGTCCCTTAAGAGGCAAAAGAGCTTAATTAGAAAGATGTAATTTTCTCTCTGAGATGAAATGAAGAGGTAATTGTTGATAAAAGTTTCTTTGGTCACATTTATGAGAAACTGTAAGACATGCATTGACTCTTCTATTTGAATGATTGATATAGTATTTTCCTTAATTTCTGTTAAATGCAACCAACCATCTGAAATAATGACAAGCTGACTGTACATTATTTAGCTTATTGCATAACTGTGGATATTTAATATATATGAGTTGAAATTATTCTATAATTTCACTAAAAAAGAAAAGTCTAGTACAGTGTGTACAAACCAACTGTGCTTTCAAAAAGAAAACCACTACAATAATAGGCTTATATTAATACAGAAGTCAAATGAGGTAAATTTCACTACAGTCGTTAATTGAGACTGTAAAAGAGAGTGTGAGTCAATGGTGTGAAACAAGAGACATAGAAGTAGAGCCAATTTCAGTTGCCCGGAAGAGGGTATGCTAAAGGCAATTATCGCTGGATACCACGAGTGGCCAATCAGAATCAAGCATTTTTTTCCAGGGACCAGTGTTATAAGCTATTCTATCATACTAAGGTTTTGTATAGAGAGTTAATTTGTGCTTAAATGTGATACAATATACTGTATGCACTAAGGATCCTTGACACTAAAAGTAAGTGTCTGATTTAAGATTTTACTGGCAATTGCCTTCTCAGTCAGAGATACAGATAAAAGATGGGATTTCCCATCCCAAATATTAAATTTTTTAGTACATCAAATTAAATGTATCAGTTTCTAATCTAAAGGCCCGATTGTGATTGTTTTTTTTGTTTTTTGTTTTTGTCCTGACTTAAGAAATATTCACTTCCTAAGACATACTCAATCTTACAAATGTTCTTTTTAATTCTAGCATTTTTCAAATTTTTCAGATCAGAGATGTCAATAATATTATGTATTCCTAAAATGCTGTATATGAAATGTAGACATTTTAGCTATGTGCTTATCTGAGCAAATATGATGCAAACATGCAACATTTTACTAGTCATCTTGACATGAGATATAAGTAGCATAAGACAAACCAATATAAGTATTCTCTCAGACAAAGACAAGTATTAAAATGAATGGGTGCAGTCATAATTTTCCCATCGGTGGTCTTCTGAATGGCAAAGAGGCAATCAAGCAGTGGACCTGCAATGTTTCAGAGGCTCAATATACCCCTTTAATGTTGTTTTCAGGAATTTTGGGGATTTTTGACTCTCCTTAGGTTAATTCATATAGTTATGCCTCTGAATGTTTGATGTTAGCAAGAGACCTAGCATTTGGCTGATTTAAACCAATCTGAACATGCTGCGCTGCGTGTGCCAATGGAGACTGGTTAATTATCCACATTACCCCTAATCACAACCTTTTTTTGGTTTTGCTTCACTTACTATTTTCTTCAAAGATTTTCTGGCTCTATACTCCAACATGTGTCCAGAAACCTTGCACATAAAATACCAATAAAGTAACACACACACAATTAGCATTGGATTAAATTAGCATCCCAAAATTACAGGTCATTTAATGGGTACTTTGGGCTTGGTGTCAGTAACTGAAGGAAGAGAGACGACAGGCAAATCATAATTTGTAACTGTATTTCTTGATCCTATCATTATTGGGTATTGGTAATGGAGGTATTTTGTATTTGTATTGCTAAAACTATTAAACCATGACTAAAATAAGTCACTCATTTACGTAGAAAGAAGGGGGAGAGATTGGGGGAGACAGAATATGTAACTAGAATAATGACACTCGACTTGAAAATCATTGTATAAAAAATATCTCAACAAAACTGTAATTTATTTTTGTTTGCACTGTAATATGCAACATATTTTGCATGTGTACTAAATTACAACAAAATTAAGTGATTAACAGATTCTACCCAATTAAAAAAGAGGAATCTGAGTAATTAAAAAAGAAAAAGCATTTTTCTACTAACTAATTGTTTAACACTCACATTTCTATTGCTGGTTTACAATTCTTCAATCTGCAAAGTTAACTTCTAAATCAAAAATTACTTTTGCGAAAATCCAAAATGTTCAAATTATAGTTGATACAACATTACAGAACAATTGCTAACGTTTTTCAATAGACAGTCTATCAAGTCTAAACTCACCTTGTCAGCTTACATTGGAGTCCAAAGACAAATTTGTTAATATTTTTCAGTGCACAACAGTTAAACTGTCTTATGAAAGAGAGAAAGAAACAATGCAATCTCTATGAATACTGCCAAATACATACCAATATCGGATCAGATACAGTGCTACAGCATCAATCGACCCAAAGTCAATCCTTTACATTATCTATGCTGTGCTATCAAAATATAATGAACAAAAAGAAAAAGCACAGCTACTAACATATCTCGGAAGCTAAACAAAGCTGCCATATTGAAAGTCAGAGAAGAGGAAAAGGCAATACACTCTAATAAAAAGTCAGAGATATCAGTCTGAATAGATGCTTGCAGTAAGCAAAGCATAAAAAAGGAAATCCATGTCTTTGTTAAGCACAAATAAGCAAAGATGTGTCTTTGTGCTCTAAAGAAGAAAAAATGTCTGGCAAGCTTCACCACATGTAATAACTTCTTGTTGTGTCCACCTGCGTTGGCTTAGTGTCTGAAGAACCGTCCTTGTCCTTTTCACTGTCTGCCTCCCATAAGTTAATGAGGGGAGGATAGAGTTCATTTAGGGGGATGGAGGAGGTTTTCTGCATGTACTTCTTTAAGGAGTGGTGGTAGTTCTTCCTCTTCCATCTCTTTGCAATGTATACAGTAATTGAGCCCAGACAGATGATGGCCAGTATTGTGCCCATGACTGCCGCCAGAGCTGTATTGGTGCCTTGCTCAGAGATCTCCACCGCAAACATAGCATGCTTGGTTGTGACATTAACGCATGACTTCTGGGTCTGCTGGTGGATATTGGAGACTGAGAGACAGACCTCATACTCAGTGGCTGGCTGAAGGTGTGTGAGGTTGTACTCATGAACATCTACAGGAACTTTAGCCGTATAGGTGATGTGAGGGTTGTCAATTTTCATGGTGGCAGATGACCACTTCAGATTGGACATCATGACATTGGAGTTCACTTTCCAGGACACTAAAATTGAGTGGGACTCTGTGTGTTTCACGTAGATCTTCATAAGCTGGGTGCTATCCAGAAGAGTCCCGTTGACTCGAATGGTGGTCACCCGAGTGTCCGCTCCTTCTGTATTCTGAGCCACACAGGTGTAGTGGCCAGAGTCGTCCACCTGAATGTGGTATATGCGCAGAGTTCCTGCACTGTTAAGTTGATATTTATCGGATACTGTATCCATCATGACTTTGTTACCAGATGGGGTCACCCAGTATATTTCTGGTTCAGGCTCAGCCATAGCACGACAGTCCAGATCTACTGTCATCCCAATATCAAGGTTGAGATGATTGGGGAATGTGTCATGAGAAATCATTGGCAGACACTGGCCTTTAGATTCACCAGTAAGTACGTCTCTCACACGCTGACCTCTAACCTCAAGTGGCATTGCGCAGAACATGGAAAGAGGCTCCATAAATCGAATGTTTGTCTTGCTTGAGCTCATCCACTGAATTACACAGTCGCAGCGCAGCGGGTTGCTATGGATACTGATCTCCCTCAGGTTTGGCAGGGAATTTGTCGTTGCTTGGTAGAGGGAGTTTAGAGCGTTGTTATTGAGCATTAGACTTTCAAGTGATGGCAAGTCACGGAATGCTAAACGGCTAACGTAGGAAAGCTTGGGGTTGTTTGTGGCTTCGAGTTTAGTCAGCTCTGGGAGGTTATCCAGGGCAAAGCGATCAATGGACACAAGTTCTCCCATGTTGTTAATGCCAAGTTCTTTCAGCCTCAGCATGTTCTTAAAGTCACCCTCTTGAATTTTATGTATTGGATTCTTGTTCAAATCCAGAAATTTCAGGTTTGGAAGCTTCTGCAGAGCAGTCTGTGGCACCCAAACTAGTTTATTATCATAGAAGGAGAGACTCTCTAGGTTGTCTAGTCCAATGAATGCATTGCCTGGGATATCAGTGAGCTCCATTCCTGCCAGGACCAGACTTCTCAAGTTGGTGAGAGGTTTGAAGTTCAAATCCAGGATGCCGACCACAGGATTTTCCCCAATCATCAGGATCTCCAGGTTGGGGGTTGATTCAAACCAGTGACTGTCAATGGCCTTGAGTCTGTTGGAGTTCAGGTGGAGTCTCAGAAGGTTACGCAATCCGGCGAAGGCATTGGGTGCAATGGAGCTGATCTGATTGTGATTAATGTACAGCTCCTGTAGATTGGTGAGATCTTGCAAACTGAAGTCAGGCATCTCGACTATTTGGTTCTCTTCCAGGTGAAGCGTTGTGAGTTGTGACATGTTGGTCAAGCCAATATCCTGGATGTTGCTGAAGTTGTTCTGGGACAGGTCAAGTTCTGTGAGATTCAATAACTGCTCCAGTTCCTCACTAGTTCTGGCAATGTAGTTACTTTGCAGAAGTAACACCTGCGTGTCAGCTGAAAGGTTCCCAGGGATGTGTGTAAGGTGAAGGTCATTGCAATCAACAGTAGTTGCTTCTCTGTAAGTGGACTGGGGTGTGAACCAAGGCCGGATCTCGCACACACAAAGCGGCGGACATTCTGTACTCTGAACTGAAGAGAGGCCAAGTGAAGCCAGAAGCAGGAAGAAACAAATCTGGCCCTGCAAAACAAAAAAGAAAGTCCCTCTTGCCATTCTGACTGTAAGTGTTTATCTTCTCAGATCTGAGCTGGAATTCCAATAGCGCCAAAAAGATTGTTAGGTGAGATTCTCATTCAATAGAAGTGTTGCAGAATAACCCTTTTATCCCTCTGACAGCTTGTAAAAAAGCAGAGTCAAAAGAGCTTCCAAAAGATTTAAAAGGGCGTAGTTCCCATGGGCTCATATAGGTTTGAAACTTCTTCACAGGTTTGACACTTTCTTACAGCATGAACCTTGGACTGGGGAGTTGGCCTAGAAAAAACAAACAAACAGAGAAAAGCTTATTGCAATAATTAAAATCCCATGACATGCAAGCATATTCTAATAAAGATGTAAGAGATATAAAATGAAAGCAAAATAATTACAATGATAATAATAAAAAAACTTAAATATTCAAGTATTTTCCAGGTAAAATATCCAAAAATTATTGAAACAAGATTAATTTAATTACACTGGCAGATTTCCCCCCCTAAAAATCTTCCAGTTCATTACGATAAAACTTAAATAAATGTTTACTACATTCAAAATGAGATTTGCATTATGCATAAGAAATATGAAAGGAGTTGGCTATAGATTTGTCACATTACAAACACCTATATTAAGTTTCATAATTGTTAGATATCCTTGTTCCCAATACATTAAACCAGTATACGAATATAATGATAATGTGACGACCAGATTCACAGGCTTTTGTTTACTGCAGTCTGACATGCTTGAAGAGGTGGATCAAAGAGGAAAGAAATGGTGACCAAAGGAAGGAAAGGAAGGAAATATTATTCCTCAGGTGATCAAACAATAGCTATTGTAAACAAAGACTGAACATTTGTGAGGTGAAGAAATGTCTTTGTACATTTATTTATAATCTTTTCTTTCAAGATATAACCATACTCTGATTCAAAATGGTTTTCCATCTAACTACAGCATTAATTAAATACACTATTACCTCTCTTTGCAGCAATTATGTAAAACAAAAAACATAAAGATAAGATATTACACAAATGCAAACCATATCAAATCAATCATATCAAATCAGGTAAGCTTGACTTTATTCTGCATACTCAGTGTTGTCCTACATTACTGAGGACTATTTAACACCAGAAAGGGTTTTGAAGTTTGAAATGAAATAACCAAGGAAATTCAGCTTCTATCGGAAGCTGAAGGCACACAAAGGTGGCATGTTATTGTATCTTTGACAGAGCAGTGAACGGGGCATCTGGTATCCCATATGGTGCTAATGCTGACTCAATCATACAAACAGCAAGCGAGAGGGATTTAGTCCATGCCAAATACCACCTACATTAAGAACAGATACTCCTCCACAAAAGTTGCTCATCCTTGTTAATGTTTCTTAACAGCAAGATTCAAAACAACTCAACTGCACTCATCCTGAAAACATAAGATTTGAAAAAAGTCTACCAACATGATATGCAGATTACTTATTGCAATTTAACTTCAGCAATATATTCACTTCTGGGCTTTGGAGTCTCTTGTGAAGGTGAATCAACAAACAAATACAAGCTTGGCCAGCTTGAACAATTTTACGCCTCATACTCCCAAGAAAATGAATGGCGGAAACACGGTACAGCTGGTGTAAATAAGTCCTTTAATGTGAAAGTGGAAATCAATAAGAGGCCTGATCTCTCCTCTGTGCCCAAAGGAGTATCAGGGCAATTTAGAATGAGAGCTGACTGTAACTGTGAGTCTCTGCAATTTTCACAAAAGTGTGCAGTACACAGATGGGACCAGGTTATCAGCACCATTCTTAAAGTGTTTCGTAAAGAAATACAGAATGACATTGAAAATGCCACTAAACTAGTAAAGATGGGAGTCAAATCAATAAAATATTTTAAGGGGTGACTTTGGTAAATAACTATTTTAACATTGAAAACATCAGTCAGTGGGAGGTTTCAGTCCATTTATCTCACAGGTTTGAACAAGGAAAATGATACAATGATTAAAATATTACATTATCGAATTATCTAGGCTGTAATATATCACATGATGTGAAATATCTTAATAAGGTCATTAAGATGAAGATTAAACTTATCTGTAAAATTTAAAGAGGGGCAGATGAAAAAGAAAATTGACTAAAGTGTTCCATCATTTTCCAGGAATAGCAACTAATTAACTAAGAATTTTTACCAGAACATGATCTTTGCTGGATCCATGGCATTCAATTTGCATTATGTCTGAAAGGGATAGCTCACCCAAAATAAAAATAATGTCATCATTTTAACCAACCATGCCTGTTTGACAATTTTCTGCATTACAACAGAAGATATATTTAATAATGTTTTTCCCATATAACATATAATTCAATGGGGTCCAAAACAAGTTTGGATTCCAGTGATTTGTATTGTATTTAGAGTGGGTAGTGATGACAGAATTTTCACTTTCATGTGAACTGTTAAGCTGCTACTCTTACAGAATTTTCCATTGTTTAAAATGAGTAAATAATTATATTCTGCCATTTTCAAATGAATTATGTTTCATTTTTACTAATATTGAGGTCAATCTCAGATTCAGCTCTTAATAGCAGTATTTACCCAAGTGGAGGCCAAAACCTTTCCAGTTAGTAGGATAAAGTAATCCAGAGATCACAATTTCATTTAAGACTGTATACTGTGGCTTAAAATTAAGCCACAATTTCAGCTCTCTGTTTTTAGATTAAGGCCTAGTTGTTTGTCTGTAGTTCAGAGACATCACTTCAGTTTCATTAAGTCTGTTGTGAGCATTCTATTGATCTTTTAGCAGCAAAGTTACCAAACAAAATTAGTTGACGCACAGAGTTTTAGAGTTCAAAAAAGCCTAAGATTGGTCAGGGGATTTACCTTTTTTCTTTAAACTATGGACTCATGAATGAAGGTATTGGTTATTATTTTAATGATGTTAAAAAATGAAAACCTCATTAGAAGGTTAATACAAACTGAGAATTACTATTTTTACATTTCAATATTGGTATAGGAAAAACTGTGCACAGGCTGCAATTATGAATGGAAGAAATATGATGTAACAAACATATTTGTCACAATACCATTTGCCTAAAGACCACACAATTAGGACACCCTGATGATACTCATAAATATTCCATCTTTACTGTATAAGTGGACAAGATTAATATCCAAATCTCCGGGCAAATTAATGGCTATTTATGCCATTCCAACCTCATTAGATAAACTTCTGCAACCAGCTTGCTTCCCGCAGCCCGTCATTCTGAACTTCCCCTAGTCTTAGATAACAAATGACAGCTGTGAAATTCAATGAGAGCCTATTTGAAACACCTGCCATTTCAGATCACCGACAGATGCAGATCTGTTCTCTGCAGAGAGTGAAGACCTCTGTTTTGAAGACACATCTGATCTATGGGTCAAAATACTGCCAGTGTCTGACAGGTTATTATTTCAAGTTTAAGGAAAATATGCACTTGAAGCCTGCAAGTTTATTTGAATAGTACACTTAGAACTTAACCAAGTTTTGAGAGTGATCCTGAGTAGCTCTTTGTTTAGATGCCACACATTTTAAACTATATTATAAACATGCTAGACAGTCAATGAAATGTCCAAAATGACTGTTAAAAAAACCCAATGAAGATGCATTAAAACTATCTCCTAAATAAGCAACCTCATTACACTTTCAAAATCTTAATTTCAGCACAGTAAAGTGCAGTTTTTAAATCTCCCAGAAAATCTATATTTAACTAATAACACTAATGGGGTTATGCTTGTATAAGAAATAAGAGTATTTAGTATATTTAAGCCCGACACAAACAACACAAACATTAGAACACGTCATTTGTTGGTCATGATTTGATTCTGTCATTCATCAAGCCATATATGATCAGCAACAGAAAAATAAAAATAAAAAAAGTTGATGCTACAGATATGAACAGGGCTGATTGTTTTTCTCACAGACTATGGGTCTTAAAATATCCTGAAAATACATTTCCAGGAAATTGTATTTGCTTTTCTAACCTTATGCACACAACTTTCTGTGAAGGCAGAGGAAACACTGGAAATACATTTCCAGCATACAATACGTAAGTCCAAATAAACAAGTGGAGAAACCCAAAAGGCCTGCTAAAATGGCTTACAACGACATCTCCAAAAATGACCATCTTTTCTCTAAATCCAGTCTTTTCTCTGCTAATCTTCTCAAGGGGCTCACTTCCTAAAAACCTTCACAGAAAGGGAGTGAGAAATTAATGGTAATTAATTTTATTCTTGGATCAAAAAGGCTTTGCAAAAGGCCAAGAGAGCAGATCTTTTCACGTCCAACATTCAAGACTGTCTACACTTGCCAACTCTTAATCTGAGGAGTATTATTAATTGCATGGTGAATCATAGCATTGCCCAGGGTTGAACTGTGGGGTAATGACATGAGCGGCAGAGTGCTGTAGAGATGGGGACTATTGCAAATGGTATGAAAACATTGATTGCTGATCAAATGGAGTCCTTTGTGTCTCTGCACAAGGATGAGTGCTGAGAAGTAACTGCAAGAGAAACCCCAAAGTCCCGTTTCAATTCTATTCAGCACTGTGTGTTTCAAATCATTTGCACTTATAAACATAACCCAATGGATTCCAGAATTTGGAATATCTAAAACTCTCAATATCAAAAAATTCTCTATATACTGAAATCTCTATAAATAAAATCTTCAATATATAAAATAGCATCTAGAATCATTGTTGAATCTTCCTGTACAGATGCTGTGAGATTTACCGCAATATGTGCAATGAATAAATAAATAGGCTAAAATGTTGTATCCTTGGAACTGCAAATATATTACAAATGTTGTTTAAAATGAATAATCTAAATACGTAACTTTTTAAAAAAAATGCATTGTTCATAAAATTTAATTAGTAATTTCACAAATTTACAAAATAGATTTTTTAAAATTCATGCATATATAAGAGCAGTAAGAAAAAAAAAATTTTTCTCCTTCACCTGTCCAAACAGATACTTTGTCAGAGTGATTCTTAACCAGATTGTGGTTACAGAATTAGTCAAACAGCTGCTTGGTTCTTTTCACCATAACACTGGCCACTGTTACTTCCAATCCCAACAGACTGATAAATTCATGAAATGTACATTTACCGGAAAAACACAACAGGCCTCTTACAGCTCCAGACACCTTAAGTGTTTGTTTAATGTCTAATATCATGGTAAACCACAGTAATTCTAGTGTTTTGGACTGACAAAAAAAAAAAAAAAAAAAAAGTGAGAGAGAAAGAAAGAGACAAATTCATTAACATATGCCCGGCATTTTCTTTACCTTGTTGTTGCTCATGAGGACGCTTCTCTTCAAATGCCAGAAAACAACTTCCGCAACAGACGCAACAGCTGCAACAAGGGACAATACAAACCCCCTCCTCAAACCTCATTATACATCCTTCCCTGACTAAAAGACGTCTTCCCGTGTTTATTGTCTTTCCTAGGGAAGTTGTGGCTTCTTTTTTTCGAATGAGTAAGCAACGGAACATCTGCTGGAGTGCCTGGACATTGAGATGCAAATCACATTTCTGTATTGCCAACCAGACCTAATGCGCGTGCCTGCGGTAAGCCAGAAGTAACGGGATCTGATCAACGTTTGGACTCGATTCTGCCACAATTACAGTGTAAAATCACTCACATGAGTCTAAATATAACAAACATGACTGTGACTGTGAAGAATTTAATTCATTCAAATGGCATGATCAAATAGAATTAGAAGCAAAACTGATATTTCAAACAAATGCTTCAAGCGTTTAGTTAATGTTTTATCATTGCATGCATTCCAGTCTGATATAAAGGTTTAAAAGGTCGCCCGCTGCTATCAAATTCTGCTTACTCCTTATAGACAAACATATGTTGTAGCATTACCTTTTACCAGGCAATTGTTCTGATAAATACAACATTATATGTGAACTCATAAACAAATCATAAATAAAAAAAATCACACACGTTTTGCCCTTGAACATTTCAAGCGCAAAAGCTGATGCGTCCCTGCAATTAAGTGCAGTAAATCACGCCGTATGGCAGGCCAGTTGAACATTATTCCTTTTTTTTAATAATACTAATACTAATACTAATGTTTTTCTCTACACAACAGTACTTATTAATATGCTACTAGTCAGCTATCCAAACAGTAACAAGTAGGCTAATTAATCCATTGGTGGTACCAGTCTGCAAAATTTTGGTAACTGAATTCTATTTATGGACGATTTCCTATTAGGAAAAAAATATTGACTATTTGTGAAAGTTTCTAGCACCTAAATAAGTATCCTACTAGTATCTATTAAAACTGAAAAAGATAACCTTACTACTAGATTGCTGCTTAATTATTTTTACAACTAAAACACTGTTTATTATAGTAATATTTATAAAAGAACCGTTTATAAAAAAGTAGTACTTATAAACATATTAGAATTATTATTATGTTAGTTACATTTTATTATATAATATTTATTAATATTTTAGTTGTTAAAAGGAATACATGTTAAAACGGCTTGCCATACACCTAATCCAGAAGAGAAGTCTCAAAACCTAAGCAGTATAGATATCATCTCTTTTCATTTTAGCTGAAGGAAACACATTTTTGGATGAGTTACTTTAAAACCACAGCTCATTCTTACAGACAAAGGTTTTGCATGTGGCTACTGTTTTTTTTTTTTTTTAAATATTGCACTGCATGATGGAACCTGTTTATTTGCTCATGGTTCTGGTTTAACATGCATAGATGCTTGTGCATAAAGAGAATGGCTATGTATATGGATGCTTCAAAATCTATCTGAACATACCTCTTTGGTTTGCCAGCCTGTACGCTCCAAATGGCATTGAAGTCCTCCCTCCGCTCCGACTGCTTCATGTACTTTCAGTTTCTAGAAACGGTATCTATATTCTTGCGAATGAGCAAGGAAAGAAAATCCATAGATAATAAATACCATCAGGTCGCTCATAAGTTCCATATATTGAACTGCTTTATAGTGGCATTGTTTCTTTACATCCACTCCGCGAATATTCATGTGCAACCTTCGTCAAACGCATGGTCAGGTTTTGCATGGATCCTTGCAACGGGAATCCGCTGACTGGCTCCCATCCGCCGTGTCTCCTTGTTACTGTGGAGCCCGTGCAGCGTCGCCAAGGAAAATTAGATGACAGCACCTGGCGCTGTCCAGGCGAGTCAGCTGATTCGCGAGCAGGCGATTGGTTGCTAGCCGGTGGCTGACACTCGATTCCCAAGCAGAGCACCATCTGTTGTGGGATTGTTGTGATGCGAACAAAGGCGGGCACTGGGGGAGCACGGTGGGGATAACGCGGGGCGTGGAAGCTGAAATGCCAAGGAGGTGATATTCTTATGAGAACGTCTTCCACTGACTCCCTCCTCCTGTTTGACGTACTACTGATGGAGGATCCTGCATGGTGTCCCGCTCACCAAAGACTTACAACGAGACAATGTTCCTTTGTTCGGTGCCTCGCTAAGAGGAAAGTTCTTCCTAATCCATCCATCATTGTGCAATGTCTTGGCTAATTGCTTAAAAATCGAAAACATGTAAAAAAATGGCAGTTAAATGTGTGTGTGTGTTTGTGTGTTTATGGAGAATAGGTGTTATAAAACTTTTTGATCTACATATTGTGCTAAAATACATAAAAAAATCTCGGGAGATACGTGGTAAATGAAAATGCATTTTAGAGCTAATTTATTTGCCTGTTAATTATTCTGCTGGCATAAAGCACACACTTGATAAGAGGAAAAATATAATTATTAATTTCCAACTTTTGAAAGGCTGTAAATATATATACATTTGGAAAATGGGTGATCTCTGGACGAACACGTGCAAAAGTACACACACACACACACACACACAAAAGGTAACACTTTACAGTAAAATTAATTTTTAACACAATAACAAGAATTAACAATAAAAAATACTTCTTAAGCACCTGTGTATTTTAGTTCATTTACTAATACATTAATACAATCAAAAGTAAACAAAGAAAAAATACTTAAAAAATAACAAATGCATTGCTCATTGTTAGTTATTGTTAGTTAATGCATTAATTAATGTGACCTTATTTTATAGTGTTGCTAAAAAAATGTTACAACTTGATTAGAAGGCACGCTTGACTGAACATTTTCTGATCTCCACTGTATTTAGATACAACATTTACCCGGAGGGTCAATGAGTTTATACCGCTAGATGAATGCGTAGGTGCCTTTTCTGAGTCACCTTCACATATAAGTGGAAAACTGGAGGCAAGCAGAGAATACAGCTTCTGCATTGCCTCCCCCATGGTATGCTTTATCCCCATTGAGAGATACAGACAGATGGAGTGCTGTCAGTGTTTGTGTGTGGGTGGTTGGGTGCAGAAAACACAGGGAAACTTTTTGAGGTCACTGTTGCCTTTGAGGCCTTAGCTGGCAGGTAAAAGCTAGATGAGCATTGGCTAGATTTGCATTGTGATAAGATGGTGAAGATCAAACACATGCACCCATAACTAAACCTTAATCTTAGAACATTATAGGAACAGTTTTTTTTTCATGCATGAATATCTGCCTCTTAAAACATAAGTCTGCATTTTTATAAATTGATAAAACAAGACTCAGTAGAACGCTAAGATTTACACAGTTTTTCCTTCTGCTAAATGATTCTCATCACACATATTTGCGTTCTAATATAAAAAGTGCATATGCAAACAGGGCTGTGTGATATGGACACATGATCAATTTTGCGATTTCGATTTTGTGCATTTACAGTCATAAATGAAACATATTTCCAAAAGAAAACCAATTAGAGCTTTATCAAAAAGTTTGAACATGTCTCTAGAACAGACATAAGTCAAAATAATCACTGACAGAGGTTAACAGACGAGAGGTTCCATCTGCTCCAGTAGTTAAGGATTGTGTCAATATTACCAAATCAATTTGAGCCGGATTCAGAACCTGAGAATACTGAAGAGAATCGCGCAGAACCTTTGCATGCATGGATATTGTAAGACATATTAGAGTGGTAACGTTATTGTTGTTGTCTTAATTACGTTTTAGATACGATGTCAACAACTGCTGAAAAATAAGTGGATTTAATGTGTACAGATAAGTGCAATGTTTATTGATCTTTAATTCTAACATTATAACATGAATTGCAGTGAAACTGTTATACACTTGAATTTATACTAGTCTCATAATTTAAGTGTAAATTCTGCAGATTGCATCATTGTCGATTATTATACTGTCAGCTGTTTATGAAAAAAAAACAGCATTTTTTCGTGAAAACTTTATGCTTCTTCTTCATTTTCTATGATGCACTTACTCTGCAGCAGCACTTCTTCGTCGTCACTCAACCAAGCGTTCTAACCACAACCTCAAACCCCTCCCCACCCCTCAACCACTTGAATTTCTGTAGGCACGAATCATTTTAATTTCTAATTGGCTGCTTTGTGACATAACAGTACCCCGGAAAACAATGCTGTAGTCCAAACGAGTTGTTTTCTTGTAATTCTTGCAAAGGGATTTTTTAAAAAACAAAATATCTCTGTTTGGAGTGGACTTTGAGATTTGTAACTGTGTAGATCTTTTTTTTATGCCCAAACATACACACTACACATGGATTAAAATTTAAAAAGGTGAAAAAGCATAATACCCCTTTAATATTTCCACAGAACACAGTTGCAATTGAGAATCTGCTGCAGTGCAGGTTTGTTTAAAGTTCATTGCTGAAGGGTTTACATGCCTCTTAATGGGAGTGAGTAAAGGAAAAAAATGGGTTGAGTGTGAATCTGTTTAAATATGTAAGATCATTCACACACTCACCTGAACACACATATGCACAAGATACAGTACATGGTCTAAAGAAAGGCTCCCGCTGTCCTGTGATTCACTATTTTACAGTATGAACATCTTATCTGTTATGTCATTACACAAGCACACAAATTTATACACACTAGTACATATATGCACTCTTCTGAACCCTTCTCAATTTTCTCCATGGCATTTTCATCTCTCCAACTCACATACTGCATCACTTCTCCACACAAATCCTCTCAGTCTCTACATAAAGAGAATCATCACACTCTCTAGTCTACAAACCTATACTCCATGCCTACCATGTTTTAACCTGAATTAAGAGCACATTCAGATGAACATTTGTCAGAAAACGTGCTATTAGAGAGCAGGGAATTATGACTAATTTGAATAAAACATAGGTTTAAAAATAAAAAGAATAAATTCATTTGATTTGATCAGTAACTTTAACCGAGGGATAATGGTCATAGGGAATGTGTTTGCTCATGAACCAGTGAAAGAACAGATTAAACCCCAAATCATGAGAGCACCAGCTGTATTTCTCATGGGTGGGAGGTGAAAACATCACAGTGGTCTCTCCTCTACAAGGTTATGGTGATTGATTGTAGTAGATTCTTTTCACTCCAGAAAAAAATAAAAATAAAAAATATGATTGATTTATTGTTTAATAAACCTAAAATGTATCTATGTTAATACTTACATTTAGAAATATGATAAACAGTTGAGTTGTAAAAATCTGAAAGAAAAAGTCCCATCATTATACTTGGAACTAAGACAAAAGTGACAGAATATACCATGGTATTCTTTGAAGAAACTTGATTAAGTTTCTTCAAAGAAACTTAGCCCTTTTTACAAAGGGCTTTGTAAATACGATGGTACAAGGTAAGAGAAGAATATAGTAATCATTCACTACATGTTATATACAGCGGTAAACTATGGTATTGTGTCTGATGAATTTCTCAGAGATAGATGACAGTGCCTTTGTACATTCTCCTCCTCCAAAAAAAGAGAGAGAGACTTGATGGCAAAACTTCTTTCAGGGCTAGAAATTCTCTCACATACAGCAGAGAGAGCTCATGCCTGCACAGCAACGGTTGCCAGGCAGATTGGATGCCTTGATATTTCTTCTCTCGATGGCAAAATCTAATCACCTATAGCAAAGCATGTTCACATGTCAAATCACTCTTGCTCTCCCTCAGTCTCCCCTTTATATAAACTATGCAGCCAGACTGTAATTTCCCATTAGAAACAGAATTATTCTTTCTACTTCCTTCAAGATGGAGGTTCATAATCATGAAAGTACAAAATTAATTAGTACAACTGGTCTATCAGAGCCACAAATTGCATGCACACACTTATTGCTATTGTTCATCTACCCTGAAAAATTCAATAACAAAACACTTAAGGCCTGAAGAACACTAGCAGAAAAATTTTGCATTTGTAGATTTAGTAGAATAAACAAGGATTTGGTTGAATTGGCAGATCACAGTGTCAATAGTCGTTTTTCAAAAGCAAAATGTTTAATGTATTAACCTAAAATACTTTTAATCAAGGTTTTTTTTTTCGTTTTTTTTCTTTCTTATTTTTTGTAACAATCACATTTTGTTTTCACATGCTTTAATGGATGGAATCAATTTCGGAGAGACACTCTCATATACCCACCATTTTAACATTTAAAGCTTCACTATGCAATATTTAATTGTCCAAAAACCATCAACTGAAATCTCCTCCTCTCTCAAAGGAAGTAGTTTCTTTGCCACATCATGTCAAAGAGCTGATTCACTTGGCCAACATGAAGTTTAAATATTAAGCAGCTCTGCCTGGTAACCAAACACATAAACATAAATGTAACATCTTATTGAGTGATTTATAAAATATATAAATATTCGAATGCAAACAATTAATACAGATGTACATTACAGTATATGTAATGCTTTTTGCTTTTAATGCTTCTTGATTCTGTTTAAATATATCTTAAAGCTGTTTATTCAGTATAAGGAAACTTCTATCTCTAAGTACACTAAAGGAGAATCCTCACCATTCAGGTATAAGGGAACATTTCATAGAATGTTCTAGGAAGTATGATGTTGTGAGTAGGTCAGCTATAATCTATTATATATATATATATATATATATATATATATATATATATATATATATGTGTGTGTGTGTGTGTGTGTGTGTGTGTGTGTGTGTGTGTGTGTGTGTGTGTGTGTGTGTATGAATGTATGTACTGTATATATAGAAATCCTACCAGATATGTACACTTGCAGTATTTGCATTCGTTTAATCGTCCTTTTCTCTATAAAAATCTGAGACAGTATAGCCCTCAGGATTTCAGCACCATGGATAGTGGTAATAGAGTCATTTTGCGTAAACCTCTAAACTACTGTCTTAGTCTGAAAGAGAACAAGAAGAAAATAAATTAAAAAAAACAAGAGAAGTCAACCATTCCTACAAATCAGATTGTGTGCCACTTTGATTCCCCACTGCCTGGGAAACTGATGTGTAAACATGAGGTTAATATGTATAATCCAATGCACTGAGAGATTATATTTAAATTCTTTTGTTTCATCTTTTAACCGGGGGGCCTTTGTTCATCTCAACATCAAAAACAAGACTCTGCCATTAAACACAAAAATACATAAGAAAAATAATATCAGGAATTGTTGTGAAGGATAAACAATAATAATACTATTGACACTCTTCACATACCTGCTCAAAATACAATAAAGAATATTTTTGAAAGAAAAGGAGAAAAGGAATAAGAACCACTGAATAAAAATCAAATTAAGGGCAAATACTGCAACTAACACTTAACAGGAATATAAGGATTATAAAGACATCTGCACAAAAAGCACATTTTTATTTCATTTTGATTTATTAATTAAATAAATAATCTGTCCATGGTTTAGGAAAAGGATAACCCAGGATCAAGTCTCCTGGAAACCATCATATTCTCTTTATTGCCTTGAATATTTCACATGGCAGAAGAGAGTCAGCTTCCAGTTTATAATATTCCCTATTTTAAAATGACAAAACTGTGAATATATGTTTTACAACACACCTTAAGCCACACAAATGGTAGACAAGGCATGTTTGTAGTTCACTTATTGCTCACTTTAGGCCGCAAGGACAACGTACCTTTGCTACAAAAATAGCTACATTTTAAACTTTTCTATTGATTTACTTTCTGCCCTTGTTTAGTCAGCAACCAAGACATTTCAAAGCATATTACAAAATCAATTCAACCCTTAAGTTTTGTTTTGTAATTTCAAAATATATTGAACAAATAAATACCCATGGTAGTTGCATAAGACATTGAACTGATGCAATCCAACCACCATTATTGTGCTGCTTTTATATATTGGGTCATGCTTGGGTTTAACTTTTAAACAATTAAAGTATGAAAGCAGCTCTATAATTTGATGGTAATGAGGAAATGTTTAGGCAGTTAAGGGCTTAATATTTACTTTTTCCTACACTTTACACAATACAGAATTAAATTATCGCAAAGATTGCGATCCAGACAATCTTTTATCTTGAATCCCTGACATTACTGCTTCCTCTCACTGTGCCTAGTGTCTGTTAATACAATAGAGGGGTAAAATTGGGAACACAGTGTCTTTCAGCAGATATAGGACGCCTCGTCGCAAAGCCATAGCAGATTAGAGATTCCAATAATTTATTTATTTTATTCAGAAAAGTGCTGTCAACTAGGCCACCAATGAAGAGAGAAAGGTTGGTGAAACTATGTTTAATTACTACTTGTAAATTTCTGGTAATTCACAAAGCGAAGTCACTCCTCTTGACAGGGACATAGCAGATAAGCATAAAATCAAATAGGGATTTTGGGAATTACTACTGTATGCCATGTAACAGATGGTATTCTCTAGTCTCTGCTTTCATTACACTAAAGGTCTGCTATAATTTTAAGCAACATTTCCTTATGATTTTAATACATAAACAAGGTAGTGAACAACATTATGTACAATATTATATAAAACAGTGTTGAATTTGGCTGCTATGCTGATTTAAATGCCAAAAATATACAGACATATGGGCACTGCTTTTTTAATTTTTGTACACGCTCCCTAGTTTAAGATGATTCACTCAACTACATGTATACTGTGGATTACACCTGCTAGTTTGAGGCAGAAAGAATCAGGGAACAATAGTCCTCTTTAAACTCTCTAGACTGGCATTCAGTATGCGTGAATTCAACATGCATTCACTCCGCACAGCTGATTGGCATTTCAGACAGAAGGAGCTTAAAGTTGGACCACATGGGGATTACAAACACTGCACCAAACTACCAGTCACTGTTAAAACCCCCCACTGGAAAGAGCTTATGATACTTATAATGGTCCCCTGTACAAACAGTGCTGTTATTGGCCTCTTTTCAACTTTTAAGTTTATAATCCATTTTGCCTTCAGTGAAATCTTGATTAAGTGCCATCTGCAATCTCTGTCTGGACATGACTTGAATGCTTCTTGTTTGGCTCTTAGTCATTCAATGAATCTTCACTGATTTATATATTACATGATCATCAAACCCACTGCCATTGTGGTTTTTAAAATATCATGCAAGCTTAGTCTTCATTCAGTGCATATCAGAGTAATACATGAGACAGGACAAAACTGTAAACATATCAGATGAGTAAATTAAATTTGCAGACAGGCGCGAGCTCACCCTGAGAGCTCTAAAAGAGTACAAGCATAAATCTCAGGCACTTTGTTAGGTCTATTTGTGGGTAGGTAAAAGACTCCAATTTGGGAATCTCACTCTAGACATTCTGATTGTGCCAGATATATATTGAATATCAATTTTGTGCCTGTTCAAGAAAAATAAAAAAAAATAACAGTCTTATTCCTAAACAAATTTTCTCTTACAATCTTTTCAATATTATGACCTCACTATAAATACAAGTATGTTGTGAATACACATATTCATATGGACAAAAAGTCAGTAAATAGACTAAAAGTTAGCCTCTTAAAGCGAACATAACAGCACTAGTTCCTAGTTCACTTTGCATCATAAATGAAAAATGACTTTCGGTTCAGTGAGGAAGTCAGATGTGAACTGAACAGCTCTGAACGATTCATTTACTGAGTATGATTCAAGCCAACCACTCACAAGTGAGTTTGGGGCCATTTCATACATCTTTTTGACTGATTCATTAAAAAAAATCGGGCCAGATTCATGAAGTTTGTAACAATGTTCCTAATAAAAAAGCTGCTGAATTTAAAATCAACATCTTCCATAATTGTGTGCATTGTTTATTTTACAATAAGTAGTTTTTTCTGTTATGTTAAGGAAAAATGTTATGTTCTTAAGTTTTGTTAAAATATTTGCCATTTCCTTGACAAAAGTCATTTTGTGGGAGCATGTCGCTCCCCTCTCATTCACACGCCTGTGTTTGTTTACACACTGCAGTGGGAGCAGATGGAGCAACGTCATCCATATTCATCGACCTAAGCGCTGTAACCTTGACCCTGACGCCAGGCTCTTGTCCTGCTCTCTGTGAAGGTTCAATAGAGCCACTGCTGCACAACCCCAGAGTAGGCCCATTATAGTGGAGGCTGGGAAAGATGAAGAAGAAGCCTCTTCCTGCTTCCCCCATGCCTCAAATCTGCATTCCGAAACTCCCGTTCTCAAGGAACGATGTTGAGAATGGAACATATGCCCAGTAATGGGGCTTTCCTAATTTGATGGATGAAGGAAGGCAAAAGCAGACAATAGCTTGACACAAGGGAGAGCTCAATGGAGAGTTAGGTGGTTCATTTCAAGATCTTGATTAGCTTAATCAATGGGAAGAACTGGTATGAAGGGTTTGTGAGAGCAGAGAGGCAACAGTGGTCCCACTGCTTGCGATTTGGACCGAGGAACATTTATTTGGATGTCAATGGTCCTCACTGAAGCTTTGCCAAAACATGCACTGGTAATCCTAAAGTGTTTCTGAGAACATCAGACCCCTTTATGCATATGAATGCTGGAGTTTGATAGAGAAAAAATGCTCTTGTTGTACTGAATTACAACAGTTCAATTCAAATATGCCCTTTTATTTTGCACTGTATGGACGACAGAGAAATTTACTCCCTGAATCTGCAGTAAAATATCCTTTACAATGAGACAATTAACCTCTCTGATCACAGAAGTAAGGGGAAGATGACCCATGACGTCCCTGCCAAAATAAATGAATGCGAAGCTATAAACTAAGACAAGTCCATGCTAATTTGCATCAGGTGAACATAATGAAAGCCATACATCACTGATCACATAAAACACACCCATAAGAACAGAAATGACACCGGTGAGGAAGGTTGCGTGAACCAAAAATTATTCACTGGATATGACAGCAGGTAAAGTACCATTTCCTTCTGTAATGTCCCATCCAGTTGCTTCTAACCAGGCCAGACCTGCCTAATTATGTCCAGGACTAAACCCTGGAGATCACACACTGCTTAGCTTCAAGGAAGAGGGCTAAAGCATTTGTTAGTAAACTTGTAGGTTTCAGACTATGCAGGGTCATGAACCCCAGGTTTGTAAATCCTATGCATGCTACAGGAAACACATTAGTCACAGTGACTATGAGGTCCCCTTCTGGGAGGCGTCATCTTAATGAACTGTCATGTGAAAGGATGTCTCTCCCTCTTGCGCCATAAATAAGTCTTTCACTGTTTCTGTGCAATGGGGTGCTCGCCTGTGGGTACTCGTGAATAGGGCACGGGGAGCACGGTGTCACTGTTCCATGCAACATAAAATGAACCCGCCTGAATGCCGCAGAGGACACAAGCTTGAAAACTGGCATGTTAAGTGGAGAAATGAGAGTTTAAACAGAAGCCATAAAAGTTTCAGTCGTTTCCCCGCAGAGGAATGGTCTGGATAAAGCATTGAGCTGCAGATTTTGCTCATCTAAAACATATTTATGAAAGAGAAATGGCAACTTTATGCGCATACATATTAGAACTATAAAAAGATTACAGTGATTTAAAAAGCATTCCAGTAAAGAAAACAAGATTATATGTTTTTGTGTGAACAAGAAACATAAACAGAACATAAAGACTCCAGACAGACATAGAATATGCAACAGTGCTCTTTTCTCCGCAAAAACATAGTGCTCTCTTCTATTTTTATCTATATTGAAATATACAAACTTTGAAAATCATAACACTAAAGAATGAAATTGTTCCTCCAAAGGTGACTTCTTTCTGAAACACTACAGCATCTCATTCATGAAACTGTGGTGACATCTGTAAAGACATATTCTGACAGGATATTGTTTGCTGAAATAAGTAGTTTAAAAATTTTGCAATGTGAAATAAGGGCAACTAGTGCCTCTGCACGTGTCTTTATCATCAGCACATTTAAATAAATAAATACACAAACTGTTTCAGATTCTTTATGAATAAATTATCAGTATGAAAAACATCTCTGTTTCTGTTCTCTATCCAAAAAGACCAAAAGCCTTTTCTGAGTTCTAGTGCTGTGTGTGCTTAGATCCTCTTTTTAATCAGTGCTGAATAGCAACTGAAAATAAAATGCAAGTCTAAATGTATTATTTACAGCATACAATAATATCAGGGGTTTTTTTAATCTATTACTGACAACATATTAAATATGCTATTTAATATATTATTAAGTATTAAAGTATGTTGCGATTGAGTCTATTGTCTTTTGATGTGTTTCATGCATGACACAAAAAAAAAACATAACAAAACCTTGCCTTTTTTTGCCTCCATTCTGCTGCCTGTGTGTGTGAACCGGGCCTACCTCTACTGGGAGCTGACTGACTAATTAACTGATCAAGCTATTTGGAAATATTACAAATGAATTCTCCTCAGTATGCATCATCCACAGGAAGCATCTCAATCTTAGGTTAAGATGGTGCAACTAAATGAAAAATGTAAAACGACATATTCAATTAGATGTGCTAACATTTATTTGTTGGAATGAAAGCTAAAATCACTTTATAGGATGCTGTCTATTTGGGCATCCTGGATGTTGCAATGTTTCACAACAGGTAAATGCTAAAGCTGTGAGGTAAAAAAAATAATTAAATTTTCATTCTGTACCCAGGTAGTTTATCGTGCTAATACATGAAAGTTGTTGCACCACAGGAGGTACATTTTTATTCATGCTTCGAGAAGCATCTAAATTGTCCTACTAATTTCAGTGCTTTTTAAGTGTCATCAGAACTAATTTAGGCCCCACCCCTCCCCCAAAAAAGCATTTGTTGAGTATTCAAAGCAGATTTTATATAATCACTTTTATTGCATTAAAAATACAAAAAAATACAACATTCAACATTCTATATTCATCATTATAATGCAAAAATATAAATGTTCTCATCTTATAATGATAATAAAATAAAATTTCAAATATTATATATTTATACACACATTTAACTATAGCTGAATTACATCTGTTTGCTCTTTAATTGCATGAAGTGGCACTTTCAAGTTGTCTTGGATGGGAAATGAGTTGATTTGGCTTGTCATGTCAAATAAGATTCTCATTCAGGAGACAACATATTCAGAATGAATCATCCAGCTCTGAAGTCAGTTCCACCATGACGTTTTATAGTGAGTTCTAACAGACGACTGACAGAACGTTAGTGATGTGTTGTGACAGAGGGTCCTAACTATCTCCCTCACTGCAATTTGTCTGTCCATCCTGTCACCAAGAATTTGAAATCTATGAGAGTTTTGATGAGAAGAAATATGATCAGAAGCAGGGTATACAGTAAATATTCAGTTGAAGAAACACACTCGTGGAGGGCACATACAAACATGTTCTGTATAATATGTAAAATACTATATAATACTGTATATATACTGTGTTTTAACTTACTTAACAAAAGGATTTTGAGTCTTTACCTCACCTTAAAGGTCATGTTAAAAATACTTTCTCTTATCCATAGAGACAAAACAGCAGCAAAGTACAAAAGGGTATAAGCTAAAACAGTCAGCGTTGAAAGACTCATCTTCAATAAAACGGTAAAAACATCACCAGTTAAGATGACAGTCTGTTCTTTCCCATCAAAGCCCCTTTTCATCAAAAAGTTCTTAAATTGTGATAGTGACAGGCTTTCTAGAGGTCACCTCCAAGTTAACTGCTGCTTTCTGCAATAACAGAGAATGTCCCAGACATATTGATGTCCCAGACACATGATGCAGTTGTTGATGTTAACTTTAACCTGTAAAGCAATATGAATGTCCATACACCTCATCTCACATATCTTTAAGCTCTCTTCATTCTAAAAGGTCAGACATTTAACTTACAAAAAAAAAGTAAAAAACACAAAAATACAATTTACATAAAAGAAACGTAATCATATCAAAGGGTGTTGATGTATCAGGGTTGATGAGCTTATGCAGAACTTAATATAGGCCATTCTTCTGCTGCACTAGGCCTAGAGTGTGTCCCATGAGACACAAGCATCCCGCAGTGATTCCTGGGAAGAATCCTGCTACTTTGCCTGATCAAGGGCTTTCACCTTAGCAGTGTACTGGGAAAAATGCTGATCTAATGAGAGTCAAACACACCAGCATACTCTCATACTGCTTTCAGTACGTAAAGGTCAAGTCAAAAGCTAGATGCATAAACTGCTTAGACTGGTCATTTAGACTAATTAATATTTTAGAATGTTCCATAATGTTTTTAAGCTAGTTCCATAAAAATATTGACTGGTTTATTTTGAACTGTCACGGAAGTGTCATTCCCATTACAAACTTAGCCAAGCAATTTTTTTTTTTCTCTATATACTGTCAAACATACAAGTATTTATTGTACACTACAGATTAGAGATGCAAAATTATGTCTTATATAATAAGCTGATTTTTAATTTTATATTTTATTTCTTAATGATTTTCATGTTATGGCCAATGAACCAGCAGATATTAAAGTTAATTCTATTTAGTCTAAATAATTTAAATAAAACACATACACACACACACACACACACAAAATAAGTGATTTTGGGCATCACATTATAAAAATGGATACAAGTTTTGAGTAATGCTAAACATCATATTTAACAGTTATTAAACGTTTATCGTTTTTAAAGATGAACAGAAAATTATTAGACGAAGACCCTAAATGTAAAAACCGGGGAAATAAGCTTGCACAATTAAAAATGTAATGTCATACAATACTGATAAGTGGCAAAAACCAATATATATTTAATATACAGTACAGCTATATTGTGCATCCTTACTACAGATGCAGTTTCAAAATAATAAATAATTTCATCTGACCAAACAAGATATTGTCACAGAACGGTGTTGTAGAACATAAACGCTCACAAAGATGAAGACAAAAGGCACAGGTACATAATATACATAAAGAGAACAGCTACAACACATCCAATTCAGACAAGAGCCAACAACAATGAACAGAAACAAAGCAACTTAAGTATGAGCAAACAGGGATAGTTAATGACGCGCCTGAACTGAATGACGAAATCAAATCAACAACCATGACAACAAACGCAACATGGGAAAAGTGCAAATAGAAACATTGTCCAAACTGAGTGAAATTGTGACAGGTATGTTGTTCTTGTTTAATATGTTTGTGGTAGTGGACATTTAATACAAACACACACACACATAAACATATAGACAGGAATAGGAAGTAAAAATTTTATCGATGACATTTTTTGTTCTGCAAGATGGAGAGGTTTCCACTTGCAGCTCTTTCCATTCAAGAAGACTGGTGTTTTTTCCATGACCAGGCCAAACCTTCCCATAAAGCTATTTTTAACATTATACTGTATTCCTGATCAGCCTCATGTCTACATGATTATATTCAATGCAATTATGCATGTGATATTTAATTTATACAACAGCTCTATAAACAGAATGTTAATACTGAGTAACTTGAGCTTCAGGTAAAACCAGACAGTTTAATATATTTTCTCAGCCATGAAAATAATTCCACAAGAAGCCAGAGCATCAAGCCTGTCGCCAAGCAACAGACAGACTGAAAGCCTGGAAACATTTAATAAACACTAATATTTAAATGTGCTTTTCTTCGATTGATGTAGGCTTTGACACCCATGCTTGTGAGATGAATAATGTAAGTATGTCTGACTGAACAGAAAGGTCATTTAAATTAGCAGTAGTATCAGGCCATTAAGGAACACATGGTTTAATTCCCAGCTGACAGCATAAGATAAAAAATAGATTTTCATGAGCAATTTTAAACACTAGGATAACGGTTTCCTCATTAAATGTCTAACCTAATTGGGGAAAGATATACAGATACAAAAATAGGAAGACTGCAGTGCACTACAAAATTGCATAGGTTCAATACAAGTTAAGATGTATTGACAGCTCCTGTGACATGCTGTCCATTACAGCATAAATAGATCACACTGAAAACATAAGGTCAAGTTTTGTGCATTGCATTGTGGGATGTAGTACTCCAACTCAGTGATTAGCATACCGGCGATCTGCATTCTTTGGTTATGTATAAATAGTATGGTAGCATGGTTTTATGTATATTTTCACCATTAAAGGATGCTTTACACAACTTTACAGCTCAGTGAAAACAAATTAAAATGATTACAAACAAAGTAAAATACTAGGTGTACATTTTTGTTTGGCCCTTTAGACTTGACTTTAAATCCATTACAATAAACAGATTTTTGTTTGTTTTTATAAACTAAGGGACAAGTTGAAATTTCATGGTAACTGAGAGCATGCCACATATACTGTCAATAGATCTTAACCTGCATCACTTTAAGGAGTTAAAGGGAATATTGAGAGGTAGAGGCAGAGGAGGTGGGAGGTATTTTGGTAAGAAGCTATCGGAGGGATTGTGGTGATGATGATGACAAAGCATGAGGAGGAGAGAACTCCAGACAAGAGCTGGCAGGATTGTTAGGATTGTTTGTGATGACATACTCATCTGCAGTCAAATGGTTCCTCCTCCTCTGTTCTGTGCATGATCCCTCATCATTCGCCTACTAAATGTCACAACCACAGCATGTTCTGTTTGTGAACAAACTCTTTTTGTTTGATGAATACATAGCTTGCATGTGTTTGCCATGTGAGCATCCTGTGTATGAACTTGAGTGTGTTGTGATTTTCACATGTGTGCCAGAGCAATCGTGCAAAAATCATTGCAATGTAATTGAAGTCTTGATAGAGTCCATTGTTTGTGTCACTGAGTGAAATGGAGGTCTTAATCATGAATCACTGCTACAGTGAGACTTTACTGGGTGGGATTCTGAGGTCTAGACCCACATAGGACTGAATCAGGCCCCAAGTGATCAACATTTATATATTAATCAATAATATTAATAAAGCACTCTAGACGGTGTACCATGACATGTATTTTTTTGCGGGGAAAAAAAAAAAGATAAAAGAAATATCTAATCTGACTTACTACCAAAGACAACACTTTAACAATAATAACCATCAGCAAGTGTTTACATTATCTGCCAGCATTAATAGTAGATTAATGGGAATTATTTATAAATTATGTATATCGCACACATATGAGGACCTAAAAGTGAGAAAGATTGAAGGGCTGATGAGCAATCATAAAGCCATTTGTATAGCACCGCTGACTGAATGAGGTCTGGCATCTCTCTATAAAAACCTTATTAAATTCCTTATTATGGAAATGACTGAGAGGCTACTACATCTTGCCACGGTGATCTACATTAATAATGGCTAATTATCTTTTAACGAAGTAGGAAACCAAGCGGTGTGTTCTGAAGGGTCATAGATCACCATGTTCAATCGCCATTTTTCTCATTTCATCATATCTTTGGATTCCCTGTGATTAGAATGGATTCTGTGGCATGAATAAAACATAACATGTATATGTAAAGCGTGCATAGGTAATGAGCACATGTGTCACAAAATAGGCCTTGTTGTGAAGAATATGCCTGGGGCTAGTGTCAAAATTTATAAAGATGACCTAAAAACCGCAGAAGTGGTTTTACCCCAGTCGCCAATGTTCCATGATAAGCACGACCTTCTGCAAAGACAGGTAAGGCACATCTAAAGCATGCCAGTCTGGGATGACAGCTTCAGAAGGTTTTTGTCAGAGAGGAGGGCTCAGCCACAATTGACAAAATCTGGTGTCAATGCTTTGAAATTAAAATGCAGTTTCCCATTTCATATGTCACCAAAGATGTTTCCGTGCTTAAAACAGGAAAACAACTTCAATCTGACTGATATTACAGGGAGGAAAGAGAACGAAAAAAAAAATGTTGCCATTCATCAGAAGTATGGTAGTGATAAATATGTTTTTGTGCATTAATGACTATAGATATAGCTCAATGATAGGACCACCTACTGTGAGAGAATACAATTAGATCTTTACAACTCTTAACAACAGCAACTGCTAGAACTTATGCAGCACGAAACAAATTTATAAACAAGACTTGAAGAATAAAACAGAAAAAGGCTTTTTCAGACAAGACAGAAACTATTTTTCTATGCGTGATCATCTAGTTTAAGATCAACAAAACTAAGAAACTAAAGAACTAAGGCAAACATCTTCTCCTGACATTAAGCAAACTCTGTGTATAGCAATACACCTTAAAAATTATTTAAAAAAATAAAATAAAAAATACTGTAAAAATTTTTATAGAAAATACTACTTTAGAATTTCGAATTCAAAATTTATCTTTAAAAAATATATATATATTTTACTTGCAGTTTCTTAATTTCCGAGTGAAATTTGTTTCTACACAATAAATTTTGTTCAGTGTAGTACAATTCAGACATTTCTAAGAATTATAGAACTAGCCTACCTCTCAGTCGTGCATTAAACTGAATAATATCAGTGCATTTATGTTCATATATTTTAATTTGATAAAACATTACATTAATTTACATTAATATTGCATTTACATTACATAATATAACATTTACCTAAGAAACATGGAATGTAATAAATGTTAGGCAAGCAATATGCTGCATGAAACATTCTATTGCTGTCTCTACAAATGTCTCAAAATACAAATGTCTGCAAACGTCTAAAGTTCTCTGAAATTCTGCAACATGACTAAGACACTTCTTTGTATAATGTAGTTTGAAAAAGACATAGATTTATCATTAAAGGGCTTATTATGTGTTTGCCTTAAAGTGTAATGTGGACAAGTATGGTGACCCATCCCATACTCGGAATTTGTGCTCTGCATTTGACCAATCCAAGTGCAAACACACAGTAGTGAACACACACACACACCCGGAGCAGTGGGCAGTCATATTGCTGCGAGGTCCTGGGAGCAGCTGGGGGTTTGGTACCTTGCTCTAGGGTCTCACTTCAGTAATTGTACTGAGGGTGGAAGAGAGCGCTGGTTATTCATAAACACAAATCAAGCCAAGAAAAAAGCAGTCATTCACCCCTTTATCGTTCATTTATAATCTTATGATACCAATTGTTTAATGACAAGAAAAGCCTGAATAAAATAAGACCGATTAGCCATCATTGCCTGATTACAGTATCTGCGTGGCAGTGACCTTCTGAATGCTGTGTGAAACTCAATTTATAATCCATTTTTGACAGAGCTGAGATGAAGAGGATTTTGGGATGAAAGAAATGCACTCAGCCACAGGGCCATCATAGGCTGGCTGTGTACATGCAGGGTGCTAGATTCAGTTTTATCACACAGACAGCAGAAACACACCACCGATGTGACACACACTCATTTGTTTTAACTTATATATAAGTTATATATAAAATTTATTCAAACACCTTCAACATTACACACATCAGTTCACTATAGTTTTAAAAAAAATGGTAATAAAATATGACAAGAACTCAGAGTCAAACTGTCTGAATCATTTTTGGTCCCAAATGTTTATCATTTTTACTGGTAGTCCACAGAATGAAGAAGTTTTGGGTTTAAAATGTCACAGTTTACTTTATTTTGCTATCCTCACTTACATAAATGAACCATAGTGTCCTGCACCCAGTAGTAAAAAAAAAAAAAATCAGTCAAAAAGGTTTGGCACGACAGAAAATCTATTTTTATTCAAGAACTGTTCCTGCACAAATAGAAGAATTTTTTTCAACATAATTGCTTCCAGTCTTAGACTCATACAAATGCACATCTACACACAAGCAGAGGCAACAAACCACAAATGCATAAACATATACGGCTTTTGACAGCAGAGGATATCTGTGTGTGGATTTCAGGTTGAGGCAAGAATAAGAAATTGTAAGGAGCACCAGTTCCTGTGCACGCATAAGAAGCTTAGAGGGTTAAAACTCCAGAATGTGTTACTATGGAGCACAGAAGAATCCTTGGAAACACTATAGATTCATAGATACAAAATCTCTTGAGGGAAGGAGGATATTCAAAAAAAAGTATTTATTTACTTTCCTAACCTAACTTCAATCTTTCTTTCAAAAAAATAAACTCCTTCTGTTTGCTTCTAAAGTCCCCGCAGTGATGGACAGAGGCACAGACAGGATATGACATGCGGACAGGCAACCATGGAGCCTGAGTTGAATTCTGGGCAGATGAAACACAGGTGGTGGCATTGTGTGTGTGTAGTAAATAGAGCTGCAGGCTAAAGTGCTAAAGACCTGACAACAGACACACTGAACTGCATCAGTGCTCAATGAATCGTTACAGTGCTGCTCTGTTTTCAGCTGGTAAGAAGAAAAAAAAGCTGTCATTATGCCATTCTAATGGCTGGCCGCTGTTATCAGCATCACAAGCTGCCAAGCTCAGCAGATGAAAATCTGTCTGTAAATAGCTGAACATAAAAGGGCTATTACCAGATAATTATACAGCCTATAACTCGTGTGAGTGTGTGTGTGTGTGTGTGTGTGTGTTTATATACAAAGTACTTCATTAAGTAAGGAAGTTACCAAAAAGGCAATTAAAGCTGCCTTAAAATTGTGCATGCATGTAAGTATTTGTTATATATGAGTCACATTAAGAACATAAATAAAACATAACATAAAGGAGTTTTCAAAACTGTTCTGGAGCAGCCCAGCAATGTCTCCTTTATCAAACACTCCCAATTCAACGTTACACTTCATTAGTAGAGACGTTTTAAAATGAAAGCAATTTAATCTGCATTGGCGTTTTCAATCTCTGTTCACACCAAAAAAAAAAAAAAAAAAAAAAATGCTTGTCACATGACCATTCATGCAGGTACAACAATGAGCATGATGTTGTTGTTTATACGGTAGTCAAGGATACACAGAGCGAATGTGGACAAAACGCCATCGTTTTCAATAGTCTCCATTTTGGTCTGTTTACACTGAAATGCAACCCTGGAGTTTTCTAAAGTTAAATGTAAATTTGGCTCTTCAATAGGGCTTTAAAGTAAGTTTAAAGTAGCAGTGATTCTTTGCCCTGTCAGCAGCAGCAGCAGATCTTAGTCACTGAATAATGGTGGGATATGTCCCAAGTAATTTGACTAAACAAACTCTCAAAGATATATCATCAAGCTAGAGTTAGGCAAAGAAATATATTAATCATTCAAGAGATCAGTTCTTATATCAACTGTACTCTACCAGAAAAAAAAAAAAAAAAATCTAAAAGCACTATAATACTAAGCTCTGACGCTACTTTGCATCGAAATCTTTGCATATAATTTTGCTCTACTGACTTACATGAATAGTGTCCTGCACCCACTAGTAAAAAAATATATCAAAAATGATATCTGGTGTCTGAATTTATATATATATATATATTAGGGGTGTAACGGTTCACAAAATTCACGGTTCGGTTCGATACGATACACTGATGTCACGGTTCGGTTCGGTTCGGTTCGGTACGTTTTAGATACAGCAAAATGCAAAAACATCTCAACTTTTCAGAATGCCGCAAGCGCACCGCGGGTCATGTGACAAGAACTAACCAATCAGCTTCATCCTTTCCCGTAACAACGTTGAAAACTCAGCCAAGATGAAGGAACAGCTGATCGTAGTTGTATATGGATTGCAATTTTGAAATAAATTTAGTAGCAGAGCTACTGCAAGCGATTTTTAGAGCTGCAAATCCATTTATCCTTCGCTGAAATTTCCGCGTCTCATGGAGAGAGCACGTCATTGTTGCTTAGCAAAGACAGACGCCTCATGAGCGCTTCTGCCCGAGCGCTTTGGAAAGGAGGAGAAAGACGCGCTTAGCGTTTTCCATGCGTTTTTAGGAGCGATATGTGAACGGACCCTAAGGCGCTCGCTCACTCAGCACGCGCTGAAGGCTCATTGCAAAATGTCTAATGCATTTAACAGACCAGAAATATAAGATCCTAAAATAACCAACAGGTCTGGTGTTTGGGTGCACTTTGGATTCCCTGTAAGCTATAATACTGGTGTCTAAATGCTGCAGGCATAGTTTGTTGCGTGCATGTCAGCAGTCTTAAGCGTATTTTTAGGCTGGCCTCAGCCAGTCGGCTGAGATCGGCGGAAACAAAAAAACCTTCCCCCCTCAGCTCAGTGATGGCCCTGTATACATAAACTGTAGTATGTAATGGTTTTTGGTAATAATGCAGACTTCCCTTACACTGTCATTGAACTCATTCAAAGAATACAGCACTCATCCAGCTGTGCATCCTACTACTGAACATTGGTATACTTGCATGTCAGTCAGCCCCATCCTGTCCCACTCCTGTCTTCAAATACTGCCGCAACACTGAGCCTTCATCCTGGGACTCTAGATAGTGCAACCCCCCTACTATGAATAATTCAACAGTGAGAAAAACAATTACATAAAGTGGGTGATCAATTATTTAGCCCAGATTCTATGTATTATTGAGCATTCATGAAGCCTGAACTTTCTTATAACTTAATTATTATTTCTGCAACCCAACATAAAACTGCATAGGGGT
This sequence comes from Carassius gibelio, assembly GCF_023724105.1. Classification (NCBI taxonomy): domain Eukaryota; kingdom Metazoa; phylum Chordata; class Actinopteri; order Cypriniformes; family Cyprinidae; genus Carassius; species Carassius gibelio. Next base: position 24,547,339 of record NC_068376.1, read on the forward strand.
TTGGGGACATGGTTAACATGATTGTGTGGGGTGACCACTAAGTGATATTATGTATTTGCTCAAAGGGTAGCTGCCAAAAACACTGGACTGTGCCATGAAGTGAAATATGCCAGATTTGTAGAGATCCAAATATTGTATCACTGTGATGAAAAGTCATACAGAGACACAATCTTTCTGCATGTTCTGTGGTGATTTTGCATTCCAAATGCAAATGTTAATGAAAATAAAAATAAAAAATAATAAAAAAGATCACAAAAGGACATGGAATATGTAAAGTATAACCTTGTGAATGAAAGTGCAAAAACTTTGCCACAGAACCACAGATTAGACTTTTCCCATGCGAGGGACCTCCTTTTACTAAAACTTAAAGACAGCTTTGAAAATAAAAATATTTCAAATATGTGTAAAATATTATTTGTAAAATGTATTTATTTCCCATTACTTGCTATCTTTTTCTACCCACCAAATGGTGAAAACAAATATTAAACTATTGCTGTTAATAGAACAAAATAACAGGAAAAGTGGTAATAATATATTGGTGGTGCACAGGCAGCAGTTTAAAAATCTTTGGGATTTGAATGAAAACATGTCTGCCTAAAAAAATCTAACTATAAGGTTTCAAAAAGGTTAAAACGGGTCCAAAAATAAAGAAAGTGGAAATTCTTGATCTTTAAATGTGCCAGACATTGGCTTCAACAGAGGAGCGTGCCACCTGAGAGACTGTCGGATGTGTCTGTGATATGAAGGGGATGCCTGCCAGAAGCCTTGAGAAAATTTCAATACAAAAATGTTTTCCACTCCACCTCAGTAAAAGAGACAGCAAATCAACAGGGATATCCATCTTAGATCTCAGACACACTGATCAAACTGATAAGTATCCCATGTGCTGGCAAAAGTTTGACTCAAGTTTGACAAAACTGAAAATGGGTCTTTTTAAAGCAAGCAGAGCTCAACCATGAATGTAAATTTGGAGGTTAATAAAATAACGCTTTCACAATGAAACACAAACCCATTGTGCCTACACATGAAACTCTCATCTGGTAAACTGTGGTTTTAGTTAATTTTCTCATGGAAATTTAAATCATAAGTCTCACCAAGATCACTGAGCTGCTGAACACAGTTTCTTTCTCTGGTGTCAGCATCTGATTATAAGTCATGGGTGTGTGAGCTTCATTCATGACACTGGGCTGGAGAGATGCTGTCCCCTCATATAACAATCACAGCAACCATATATCACACTGACTGTGAGGAATAACTTAACATCCAACAATGCCAAAGCCTAGACAAGCAAAATTAACTTACTTAGGAATTTGGTTTTCATTGTTTTCATACTGAGCTAATGAAACACTCTGTATCCTAACCTCACACTAACATTTTCATTAAGACACTATTTAGCATATTTATTAAGATGTTAAATTCATGGAGATTGTGGGCTAATTCTCAAACTGCAGTTTTCAGGTTTTACTTTTCTACATAATCACACAAAAGCCTCACTCTGAATCAGTGATAGCAGTAAATCATTTAGCATGCCAGAAATCCCACAGGGTACAAGTTATAAAAAAAATAATAATAATTAAAAATGATATAACCTAATAAATTACATAAACAAAATCAACAGCACTGATAGGTAGCACCATATCAGTAGCTACATTTAAGGACAGAAAAACAACCTATAGATTTCTTTCAGTAAGAAATTCTTTAAATAAGAAATCGTGCAACACGTGTTCTGGGAGAACTGTTTCCCTCACAAGCTGTTGTAATAAACAAGGCCGCTGGGACGAGATCTCAAGAGGGACAACAGTCAGAAAAAAAACAAGCCCAGATCCCAACACGATAAGAGCCAACTAGTACTCCTGAGGCAACTCAAGCTTGTTTAAACCCAGCTCATGAAGTATGGTAGAACACTGTGCTCCACTCTCTAGATCGTTTCATTTCTAATATTGGGCTTGTTGCCAGATGATGGTCCCCACCAAGAAATATGGTCTGTCACAGCTGATTCTGTTGCCATATTCATCTTTAGGTGTGCGGTGGGGGGCCGGGGGGGGGGGGGGGGGGTGAGTTTCTGAAACTAACAAATAATAAAAGGCAATCAAAAACTAGAGCTTTGAAAGACCAACATTCAGAATGTATGCAGTGCACCAGCTCAACAGGGCATTTTATTGATCATATGACCTTTAGCATTACAATGTCAAAACTGTGGAGGCAGCAGTCAGCAGAATCCATCAGCATTTCAGTGAAAAACAACACCAAGACATCTCCAAGCTTTATACATAATTTCAAAAAAATTGTATTCAAATATGGGCTCATTTAAAAACAAATATTCACCAATACAGACGTTCCAGAGTCACAAAAAGCCTGATTCAGACTATCAGTTTATATCAGATTTTTGTGCAAATTCGATCAAAATCCAATCTTATTTGAATGGGCTGAATGGCAACTTCAAAGATAACTGTGTGCTAACTGTTTGTGTTTCCGATTCTTACACACTCACTCTTACGCTCTCTTCTAGGCTCACTCGGGCTACAGCTGCGCTGTGCTCATAAAGCTCAGTACTGCACCTGAGGCTCTGCTACAGGCCTTGTCCGGTCAACAACAAAATTCACAAACATAGGCAAAGAAATTCAATTTATCCCAACCATACATTTCCATGAATGCTGCAGATGAAACTGAATGTTGATCTTCAGATTCAGTTGGCTCTCCAATGACATGTAATAGCATTAAATAATTGAATGAGTGGGAAAATGACAGGGTAAACAGAGGCAGGATGTTAAATATGAACTGTGCTCACACAGGATGTTGAGGAGATCAGACACTCAGGGGCAGGAGTCAAACTGGACTTAAAAAGTGTTGATAATGTTGTATAGATTTTTGTTTAAACAGTCCAAGACAGAAAAGAAGCCGGTACTGATTATGCATATATTATTCGGTACATTCACAAACATAACATGCCTGCTGAATTACTGATGATAATCTCTTTCAACAAAAGATATAAATAATCCTCAAACTGCTTTCCCGTGGAAAATAGGTGGCATGTAACCATACCCAGTCAGCTCGGAGTTATTCAGAATGACACACAAACAGTAGACCGAATCCACTGTCTGTTACAATAAAGATGGTCTTAATTACAATAATTTCACATTCCACCATCTATCAACTTGCTCCTTAAAGCAAAACCCCATTTGAACAAACTACCCAATACACTACATAGGCCACACCCCTGACAGATATTACAGATTTCAGCACACTAGATTATGTCATAATAATAATTAGACAGCGCAAAGATAAACTGATATTCATGTGAAATTTCCGTCATAAATAAAATTTTATGACAATGTCATCACTTAAATGTCTCACAGTCCCAGAGCACAAGGTATCATTGTGATTTTTAATTCATTGATGTAGCAACATACAAGCAGGCAAACACCCAGACCAAAAATGTATTCAAGGAGAATGCAAATTGGTTCATTAATATTAATAACTTTTACAGTAAGCTTCCAGTCAGGAGAAAACAGTGGGAATTTGCAAGTCTAATCCTGACTTTAGGACTCAAGGAAGGGTTTGTTCCACATCACAGCAAAAAGATGTCTTACTGTAACTGGAGAGAACAAAATACCTCTGCGACATCAGATTTTATCTGTGTTTCAAGACATTAGGGAAAAAAAAAACAAAGAAGAAAGGAATAAAACATAATATAAGTGAGTCATAAGGGTAACATCCACCAGTCTAGGCACAGTTGCCATCAGTTTCATATAAATAACTATGCTGACCTACACACTGTCCTCTGATATACAACACCTCCTCTAATGTTGAAACGCTAATACCAGGCTTCCTTCATGTAATGGTGCATACCACATCAGCTCATCCCTCTGCTTCGCTGCTTTAGTTCTTTCCTCATTAAGACCCTAGTTCTGACTACTAACACCTATATTCTCCTTTGAGCTTTACTGTCTACTTATCCTTTGCCAGTCCTTTAATAATGAAGCCTCATTTGTTGACTCTGAGTGATTAGACTTAATCTGGGCTTAATGACCTTGAGTTCACAAATGCAAAAAAGGCAAAGGCTTGTTAATCTGGGAGAGTTGTTGTACAGGTGCATCTCAATAAATTATAATGTTGTGTAAAAGTTCATTTCTTTCAGTTATTAAACTCAAATTGTGGAATTTGTGTATTAAATAAATTCAGTGCACACAGACTGATGTAGTTTAAGTCTTCGGTTCTTTTAATTGTGATGATTTTGTCTCACAAAAATCCACCAATTCACTATCTCAACAAATTAGAATATTTCATAAGACCAAAAAAAAAAAAAAAAACATTTTAGTGAATTGTTGGCCTTCTGGAAAGTATGTTCATTTACTGTACATGTACTCAATACTTGGTAGGGGCTCCTTTTGCTTTAATTACTGCCTCAGTTCTGCGTGGCATGGAGGTGATCAGTTTGTAGCACTGCTGAGGTGGTATAGAAGCCTAGGTTTCTTTGACATTGGCCTTCAGCTCTTCTGCATTTTTTGGTCTCTCGTTTTCTCATTTTCCTCTTGACAATAGCCCATGGATTCTCTCTGGGGTTCAGGTCTGGTGAGTTTGCTGGCCAGTCAAGCACAACAACACCATGGTCATTTAACCAACTTCTGGTGCTTTTGGCAGTGTGGGCAGGTGCCAAATCCTGCTTGAAAATGAAATTGTCATCTTCAAAAAGCTGGTCAGCAGAAGGAAGCATGAAGTGCTCCAAGATTTCTTAGTAAATGGGTGCAGTGACTTTTGTTTTCAAAAAACACAATGGACCAACATCAGCAGATGACACTGCACCCCAAATCATCACAGACTGTGGAAACTTAACACTGGACTTCAGAAACTTGGGCTATGAGCTTCTCCACCCTTCCTCCAGACTCTAGGACCTTGGTTTCCAAATGAAATACAAAACTTGCTCTCATCTGAAAAGAGGACTTTGGATCAATGGGCAACAGTCCAGTTCTTCTTCTACTTAGCCCAGGTAAGATGCCGCTGACGTTGTCTGTGGTTCAGGAGTGGCTTAACAAGAGGAATACGACAGCTGTAGCCAAATTCCTTGACACGTCTGTATGCCTTGACCCCAGCCTGAATCCATTCCTTGTGAAGTACAAGTAAATAACAGCCCGTGCCGAAAAAGGAGACAAGCGAAGAAACAGCAACACTCCACCATCTGGAGAAAACACAAAGCATGACATTAAAAAAAGGTCAGCCTCTCGCTGTCTTTCATTCGCAGACAGGTGAACACACACCCACACAACTGAAGCAGGTATCCACACACACCCCTTACCACAACTTCCAGTTACACTGCCGAAGTCAAATCAATTCTTTCATTCTTGAATTATAAGATCCCATTTATTCCCTAGTTTTTACTTATGTGTCAGGTTAACAACTAAATAGTTCTAACAGTGCATGCATGACTTAAATACAGACAGCATGTAGTCATGCAGATTTTATATTAAGTAAGCAGTTATGAATTTTATGGCCCACAACAAAGAAGTTCTATAATGCCTAAAAATACATCTACTAACATTTCTATTCTGAATATCAGCTTCTCAGCTGGCATATACAGCCCTAGAAATATGCAATGAAATCTGTGATATTTGGGCATTGTAACCACAGAAGACTTTGAGGCCAATCATTAGAATTGTAAATATCATGTTACTACTGACATCATGACAACGATGTCTAGACAATGCCAGCACTGGAACATGAGCATCTGAAAATGAGCATCTGAACATTATATATATCTGAACACATGTTCAGATGCTCATTTTCAGATTATATATATATATATATATATATATATATATATATATATATATATATATATATATATACACACACACACACACACATTTCAGAATGCAATGAAACACCTACACCAAGCTTATGTTGCTAGAATCATTTGCATATATTAATGTGTATATGAAAATGCACACGTGCAAACACAGTCAGCACAGTCTCTCCCAGGTTTCCTCATCAGTATTCCATGGCCACAGCATGCTGCAGTGATACTGCTGTTATCTGGCCACTCTTCCACACTGCTATGTGGCTTTGGGGAGAGGCTACATATAGCTTCATGCTTATCTGTGACAAACCTCCCCATCTGAGACTGTTTGCATTTTTCTACTCACTCAGTTTATCTCTCGCTCTGTCTGTCTGACTGCCTGCCTCTCTCTTTCTCCCTGTTGTGGTCATTCAGAGTCTTTATTCTTGATTATCTGATGAAAACGATTAATAGGATATGAGAGCTTTAGAAAAAAACTCTGGCTTTGCAGCTGTATTAAGAGCTTCATATGGGGAAAGTGGGAAAAGACTTTGTCACTTGTCTATGTTCTCATTTTAATTCTCCTCAGCTTCAAAGGTAGGTAGAGAAGACATCTAGTAGAATTAAACTTCTAAAAATATCGATGAGGACACTCAGAGCGGTAGACATCTCACCATAAAAGCCAGAAGACATCAAAGATTTGTATGGAGCATATTTGGGGGCACAGCCTTTTTGATTTTAATGAAGGCACTTTTTCTGCTGTGCTACCTTCACAAGAGTCTCCCCAGCTGAGATTTATTAGCGAAAGATTAGTGGCTACTGCTAGCTTCCTGTTACAACGTAACTTTTGTACTGTGGCAACATATTTGATTGATTTAAAAAGCTGTATTACAGAGATCATTGGAGAAGATCAGTCCTCTAACTAAATAATTAACTGAATGCAAACAGAGGAATCAGTGTCTTAAGCTCAAGACTAGCTGCCAAGTTCATTTCCTTTTCCACAGAAGTGGAACAGTAGTTTGTTCACTTGCCCCCTGAATCAGTGCCCTATAAAAGGACACTCACAAAAAGAATGTTTCTCTTCATTTGGTTGACAGTCTGAGCTGCACTGCAAGCAGTGAGCAGTATAGAAATTTATAAAGACTGTCCTTCAACAAGCAATAATCTGTGGCCCTAACTATAATCAAATAATATGATTATTAAAAAAAAGTAAAAAAATTAACCTGAAACTTTTTTTAATCCACAAACTGTTCATTGAGTTTATTTACATTTTGCATTAAACCAAAATTTTACTAGGGATGCAATGACATTAAATATCCGGTAGGTGGGCAATCAGTATTGTTATTGTTAACTAAAACCAAAACTAAAACTATACAAAAAAAAAAATATTTTCAACAATTATTATTTTAAGTTTTAGAACAGGCGATTCAAACTAAATTCCTGGAAGGCTGAAGCCCTGGAGCAGAGTTTAGATTCAACTTAGTCCAACGACTTTATAATCATTAAAAAGCTGTCACTCCGCTCAGATCATCGCGAGGTATTACAGCCAATCACAAAAGCAGACATTTCTCAGCTAACCATAGACACAAATATCCCACTACATTTTTATTATTATATATGGATATGTGCGGAAGTCTGATCGCTTTCATAGGCTATTGAGATCAAATATAGAAATTCAAAACAATAAAAAATGACAAAATGAAATGTCATGGCCTAATGGTTAGAGAGTCTGACTTTTAACTAGTGGTTGACCGATATATCATGATATATCAGCTGATATTTGGCATTTTTCAAATATTGGCATCGCCGATAAGTTTTTCTGCTTGGATAGAAGCCTGTATAATAATCAGATAGAATGGGTAAACAAAGGAATTAATGTATACAAAAAGTATTATAATGACTGTTTTATATTATTATTAATAGAAAGGCACACATTATAATACTTTCTCATTTGCCATCAACATTAAGCAAATATGCATTTCAATTTAAACAAATCTTTGAATGACTAATGAACATTTATTTTCACAAACCTTGCAACCTTACTCGAATCCAGCTGTGAGATCTTGTGAAGTCTTCGCCATGATCAGGTGTTCTCTGCATGACTGTCTGTCCGTGTGAATTTAATGCTTTCAACTTTAAACTTTCAGATTATGCTTCGCTTTATGCACTTGCCCACTGCCATATTCATGTCATTTTCTCTATGTGCTGTATGTAAAATGTGTGTTACCTTGGCTTTAATGAAAAATATGATGCACACAGACTTTTCCAGAATACTCAGTGCACTGTTGGTTACAGTTATTACTTCCTTTTAAATATATTATTATTAATATTTATTTATTTGTGAAAAAATATATATTAAAAAAATGAATTAAATATGAATTAAAAAAATAAATAAATCGGCTATCGGCTCCCTGCTTTTCAAGATATCGGCATCGGCTGTCAAAAAAACAATATCAGTCGACCACTACTTGTAACCCAAAGTTTGTGGATTCATCTCTCGGCACGGGCAGGGAAGGTTGGGGAAGTGAATGCTTGAGCAAAGCACCAAACCCCCAACTGCTCCCCAGATACCACAGCAAAAAATGGCTGCCCACTGCTTTGGGTGTGTGTTCACTACTCACTGCTGTGTGTGTTTGCACTTGGATGGGTTAAATGCAGAGCAAATATTTCAAGTATGGGACACCACACTTGGTTACACGTCACTTGATTGTAATCTTTATTTTTTCTTTTTATGACCTGGAATGCCATCCCCACAGTTTCCACCCCTGGTTAAAACTAAATAAACCCATGCTTTCCTCTGCTCACCCCTCCTGTGAGAGAGCATGCAACTATGCAATATATTTATTACGTTTTTTTGCCATTCCATTGTGCTACTTTTCCATTGTTTGTCTATGTAAACCTTGATGTGCTTGATGACATGTTTTAACCATTGAGCCCACATCTTGCTCTGCTGTGTTTCTTTCGCAGAACCTGATTTTACCAAGTGAGACATGTTCCTGGGACAACATCGTTGTTGACCCTGGAACAACATTGTGATTAACCAATCAGATTTGAAGAACCAGCTTTTAGATTTTGTGAAGTTTACGCTTAAAATCAGTGTTTGGTGCTTGTACATCAGTGTCATTCATCTATCATTTCCTCTGATTTTAGGGATTACTCATGGTTAAGGTTAGGTTTAGGTGTAGGGATATGGTTAAGAATATCTTTTTGGAGTAAAACGTTGTTCCAGGGTCAACAAAATATGTTGACCTAGGAACACTTCTAACTTCGCAAAATCAGGACGTGCGTTTCTTTCGTAAAGCTGCTTCGCCAAGCACACACTTGCAGTGTTGCCAAGTCCAATGCATGCATGCATCTTTGAAGTGAATTGACACCTTAATTCAGTTGGGATTGTGTATGTGGCATTTGTGCCAGTGTCAGTTATTTGAATGAAGAAAAATCAGATGTTAATGTGGTCAAAATACTTGTGAAACAGGGGTGGCACTGGCCACCATGTAGATATGCCCCTGACTACATGGTTTGTGTTGTGGAGCAGGGTTGGATCAAAACTCGGGGCTCCGGCCCTCCGGGAATTGAGCTTGTCACCCCTGCTTTAGAATATCAAAATGTCACATAATAAAATATATATCCTTAATATCCTCCATAGCTAATGTATCAAACACATAAAACACAATTTTCTTATTTTCTTAATGTATGCAGCAAATTTTCCTGACTAACTCTTGTCTCCCATTCACGATAATGGCATGCTGTTCTGTATCTTGCTGGTAGGGTAATTATTCCTGCCTCCTTATTATCTCAGATGTTAAAGATTATAAAGACAAATGTGAGAGCCATTTTCAGAAATGCAGAGTCATGCCTGCCGTGTCATTGCACCTCATCAATGTCCTTGTAAAGCATCTGCATTGGACAGACTTTTGGCATGAAGGCACCAAACATAACAAGCCATCAGGGATAAGTCACTAACTTCTAATGTCTTCCCTCTGTTCTTGTGATCTCAATGCGGTCATAGGAACTTCACTTATCAACAATTCAGGTGAATCACACGGTTGATCTGTAGAACAAGAACTTAATTTGAGCACAAATCTTTCTGAATTAATCTCTCCACTTTACCAGTTCAGCAAACATGACTATGTCTAAATGCCCTTTGCTGATCAGTGGACTGGACCAGATGTTGTGATGTAAGGTCAATTTCTTGACCACACTGCGCTTTCTTCCGTCTGCTAAAGGTGGAAAGTCTTCTCTGGAGCATTAGGTCACAGATAAAAGGCGACTCACCTTCAATCCTGCACTTCGTTACAAATGTATCCATCCTCACAGTAAGCAGGGTTGAGTCCTTAAAATGGCTCTTTAATGCCCTCTAGAGCTCAATGCTGCTTCTTCGTTTTCTGTGAATAACATAAATATTGTAGTACTGCACACAACACACATATACACACAGAACTACATTTGTGGGGACAACGAGCCTATAGATTAGACTTATTGGCTATTTATTTTTATACTGACATAATCATTTTTTCTTTTCTTTTTTTGCATTTTTACATTTTCAATAAACGTCATTTTGCCTATTATTTTAAATACATATGTACCCCGTGAGCACCGCTGGCCCGCCCCCAGAACATTAAAAATGCCAGTTTTACTATCCTTGTGAGGGCATTTGGTCCCCACAATGGAGTACAAACACGTATGTCTGTGTGTGTGTGTGTGTGTGTGTGTGTGTGTGAGTGAGCAGGCTACAGCAATATGAAAAAGAACCACAAGATGTCATACTCGTTACCTGCTACCTGCTACCTGTATGTAATAGATGGTCATCAACGGCAATACATTTTTTTTTTTTTTTTTACAAAATAATCACAATTTACTCACCATGACATCGTTCTACCCCCGTATGACTTTCTTTTTAAAAGGGTAATGTGTCAGCCATTGCTTTCCAGGTCTTCCTATTCTATCAGTGGCATGTTTAATCCCTGTTCACATAATATCGGCTTTCAAGTGTCATTTAAAATTGCAATTAATCATGGAAATCTTGCCTGGTAGAGTTGTCTGTGTTCTGGACACTGATAAACACTGATACAACAAAAAAGTACAGCTACAAAAGATACAAAATCCTCAGGAAGTGTTGCCCTGGACCACCGTTTTGCAGCTAATGAAGTAAAAACATGGCATCTCACATTGTCCAGTTTTTTTACTGGAGAAACCCATTAAGAAAGTGTGAAAATATTGACTGTCTCTGATGTCCTTTTTCTTGTTGTTATGGAAACTCTGCTGACAAAATTATTAGCCATTGCTTTCCAGGTCCTCCTAGTATATCAGTGGCATGTTTAATCCCTGTTCACATATTATTAGCTTTCAAGTGTCATTTAAAATTGTAATGAATCATCATGGTCATGTTGGTGCAGATAACACCGAAGTGCTACTTGAATGTCAAGTAACCGACATTATCATAGATTTACTTTCAATTGCCCAATTCACAAATTACTTGAAATTAAAGAGGAGTGATGCTTGCTTATGCAGTACATGAGATCACATTGCATGAACAGCAGTGACCAACATGGCCGGCAAGCCATTTGGTCCTAAGTCCTACTAAGTAATCAAATCAAATTCACTCCGATTTGTCTCCAGCCACAAAGCGTGCTGGAAACCAACAGTGCCAAAACTTTTTCTTTCTCCATTTTGGCAAACTACATTCATACGTATTGACCATTATGTTTTGTTTGGTGGTCTGAAGCCATATTATTTTATGTTCTGTTCCCATTTAGTGTAGACAAATGTCGTCAAATTTATTTTAAATGATTGAATTGAAAATGCTCCATGGACTTTATTAGTCAAATTAAGTGAATAAAGGTTTAACAGGTTAACAGTCTATTTGAGCTGTATTCTGCACAGGTGAAGAGTGTGTAAATGATGCTAAACTACTGGACTAATCTGAGAATCTGCCATCGCAAGAGAATCTTCAACCAAGTGAGATGCTGCAGTTACCTATTATTACTATAATGTGCTTGAAGCAGACTTTTACGCACCTGCTGAATCTCAACCTTTTCTGGTAGAGTTGTCCTTGACTGTGATCTGGACAGTGATAAACTTCTGTATAACAAAAAAGTAAAAAATACCATTTTGCAGATGATGAAGTAAAAACATGGAATCCCCTATTGTTCAGGTTGTCACTGGAGAAACCCATTAATAATGTGTACTTTTCCTTGATTTGTTTATATGAGCCATCACTCCTTTCATCTATCAGATCTTAAAACCCTGTCATAAAAAAATAGAAAATGAAAAGAAACAAACCCTTATTTTGTGTTTAGCTCTCAGATCCAACAAGGAACAAATAGTATGATTATAAAAAAGGCTCACGTGGAAGATACTAGGCAGCCTCAAAGTGTGAGATGACTCAAACCTTTCAGAGGTTCTGTCTAATGGGAGAAATATGACCAGCACGTGAATGCATGGTCAGTGCATTCAGTTGTCTATTTAGTCCTGTGAAAGATATGTTCAACCTGCAGTCTTTGATGATTTGGATTTGAATATATGCATGGGCGGTTAGATGGATGGAATATAACATGCCTACGAATTTAGAGTGCAATGTTCTTCATCCCCACTGTGTTCTGAGAGGTGCTTTTGTGCCCTACTTTCAGCCAGATGCTCAAGCAGTGCACAGTGTGGCATTAAATGGAAAAGGTTACTCTGGTTGCATTTGTTTTATGTCCATTGGGTTGAGTGGAGAATATGGAGTGGAGACATCAGTATCTATGTTGAGTGCTCGTGCTCTAGACACGTGTTCAAGAGGGAGCAGATGATGAGCTTATTCTCCCGAGAGCATCAGGAATTAAGATCAAAATGCCTTGATCAGCTTCTTCTCACGTACATGTTACAGGTACATGCAATATAAGGCACAAGAGGGGGAAAACATGGGGGTGAAGTGGGAATGTGGACACAGACATCTGCTTTTGTGGCAACTAAGTTAAATTTAAAAGAAGAAGAAGAACTGAAATAATAGAAATGATATATACTGTATGGGTCGTTGACAAATAAGCAGAATTCTTTGTAAATTAATTTTTTTTTTTTTTTAAGATGAAACATATATTTATGTAGTGTGAAGTTTGATGTTTGATAAAATAAAAGGGGTCACTAACTTTGTCAATTCTTTCACTTTTTTTTTTTTTTTTGCCATTTCTAATTATTAGGGTGAGGTGAAATAGTTCAAGATTTTGTTTGATTAATTCGGACAGTTCACTCACGCACTGAATTGTTTGCAGCAGTTTGTTTAAGTATGTTAATTAAAAATCATTTTCAAAATCAAAACTGTCATTTTTCTGTAATTTTTCACCATCATAGGGTAACCATAAAACAAGAAAAAAAATATGACAGAGGTGTAATTGACAGACATATTGAATGCTACATTTGTTGTCTCCTTGTGCCCACATGAATATCCATTTTCAGTCAGTTCATGCGTCCTTATGCTGTCTGTCTAACGTTCAAAGCTTGTATGGAAATGTCAAAGTCCTTATTGAGACACTTTCATTGATCCCAGTATATTCTTTGAAAGCCTCTGGTATGCCAGTCAAAAGGCATCAGAGGTTTATTATGAACAGATCAGATCTTTTTTTTTTTTTTTTTTTTTACCTCAAAGCTCACTTCCTCTCTTTTATATTATTTTTGAATTCCACTGTGCCCCACAAAAAATTGGTTAATAAATGCTTATCTTGTTTTGACATGATATTATTGCATGATATTATTGCTATAATTGTATATAATTATATACAGTATATATATATATATATATATATATATATATATATATATACATACATATACACACACACACATATACGTGTGTGTGTGTGTGTGTGTGTGTGTGTGTGTGTGTGTGTGTACCAGGCCCATGTTTGTGCAATTAAATGAACAAAGATGAAATCAAAATTGGATGAAAAGCCATGAACTGTCTGTTGCTTTAATGAACTAGCCAAACATAAAACCCTTAAAGGCGAAAGCTCCCAGTCACAGACAACTAAATCATTCAAGGGGAAACATAACAAGCACTGTATGTGAACTCTGTCACATCCTTAAGTGTATGCAGTCACAAAATGTAGTTTCATCTGATAATTTGTGCATTGATTAAATTGTGTGGTTTTTATTTTTCCTGTTTCCCTCCACCTTGTGCATCATCACAATTATTATTAGTAGCTGTCATTTTATCACCAAGTAGAGAAGTATATTGAAGAGAATTGTCTCTATTACAGGAGCAAATCTCTTATGTTTGAGTGCATATAATCTCATTCAAGTTAAGGATAGCAATTAGTAGAGACATAAAGTGATTGATCCTCAAAATCTTGACTAGATTGATTGGATCCAGTGTCTAGCAGTGGAACCTTTATACAGAACACGTGTAGCTCATTGGTGTCATGGGGTTTTTCTGAGAATCCCAATGCTTATACTTAATATAATAGCCTTAGATGTAGTTGATATATAGCATGTGGATACTCAGAGGACATGTGTACCAAATCTTCATAAAAATGGTGCCACACATGTGCACGAATGCTCTCAAATTGATCTCACACTGATTGAACAGCAGTTGACTGTCCATGTAAGACAAGTCAGAAAAGAAGCCAGCTTCTGCTCCTACTATCTGTCAGAATAGAGAGTGATTGTAATGACTTTACTTTGAACGAAAGCCATTTTGAGGTCCATCTTCCCTACCACACTTACTTTAACTCAAAGTGTAGAGGAGTTTTTTTTTTTAGGATTTTGGAAAAAAACGTTATAGATCAGTGTTTACATTATACATTTTGTATTATTTTATTTTATAAATTATTTAAATAAAAAATGAAAATTTTTATCAGTAACCAGCACCTGTTTGTGGCCCCGAAATGCACTGGGGTGTTTCTATTCTTTTTTGGTTAGCTATCCCTTTAAATACAACACGCATCTGGATAAATTATGGCACCTGGATCTAAATTAATTCTAAATTCTGTTTTTTTAATTATTTATTTATTTATTTATTGCTTTTTGTTTCTAATATCTAACAATGCATGGTTTACATCGAATCAATCTGACCACGTTAGCTAAATTAGTGAAAGTAAAAAAAAAAAAAGCGTACTTTTTACAGTAGGCTACTGTTAGATTATATGTATCAGAATATGTTCTTACAACGAACTGACATAGATTTTTTTCCTTCTACATATGCCAGACCCTTTGTTTTTGTAAAATACACAAGTGAATGTGATTTGGAAACGCCTGTTTAAACAGCATGTGTACATGTAACATGATATAGGATCAGAGCAGACAGCTTCAATAATTGAGTCTTTGGTCAGTAAATGTAGTTATTGCAGAGTTAAAAGCATCAACAACTGCATTCTGACTAGAACACTGTCAACAATAAAACACTGTCAACAACATTTCAGTGCAACAGTCTGTGTTAGACAGTATACATTTTAAACACATTCATAGAACTGCAAAACTCACTGGCAAATTCATATTTCAAACACATTCAGTAACAAGATTCAAGTTTAATATCAAAAATACGGCTTTTCTCTAATTTTATCTAAAATAGATTTAAATTAAATTTGATGTAGGAGTGTTATGTTGAAGTGGCATTGATAAAAGAAGAGTTCAAAGTCTGTCTGAATAAAGCCTTCCACAATTAATCAGTAGTAATCTTTTGTTTTGTAAAAAATATGAAAATACTGTTAGATAAACCGATATAATGAAAAATAATAGCTAATAAGATAATATTTTTTTTTTTTAAAGAAGTGTATTTTTCTTACAAATTTTTTATTTAAGCATAAATCTTACACCTAGATTTAACACACAAAAAAAAAGCATGGCAAATTTGATTTACAGGTATATTTATTTGTAACTCATGATCTTGCTACAGACACACAATGTAACATGCAAATATTGGCCACTAGTAACCATCAATATGGGAGAAAATATTTTAGAAACACATCTAGAGGTTTATTGAACAAGCCACTGGAAACAGTCTCACATTTTCATCGTACAGCAGGTTCCAGCAGACATGAGTCACACAGAGATCTGAAGACGCTAAACGAGAGCAGTTGTGCAACACAAACACATCCAGCCTCATGCTGTTTTCACACAAATAATAAATCAATTCTCTGTTTGTAGCCTGTAAGTGCTTTTCTCTTGGGTCTGTTCAACACAAGCTGTTTTTAGAGTGTGAAGTAAAAAAAAAATCTAATAAAGCACCATACAAAACCAATTAATTATATGTAAAATAATACCTGTGAAGACAACATGTTGTTCCGAAAATTGTATGTATATATTATTTGTTTGTTTGTCACTGTACTACGGTGGGCGAGAGAGCTCAATGCACTGCAAATAGAAAAAAAAAACCCCTGCAAATTAAGAAAACAACGTCATCAATTTGACAACACACACACTGTAAATGCTCACAACACAACCAGATAAAGAAACACACTGCAAATAAAATAGCCAAAACCAATTATTCAAATATTAAAGAAACACTGTTTTAATTCAATGGAAATGTATTTGTATAGTTTATATGAATAAAGATGAATTTGTTCCAAAGCAATGTAGTGCCTGAAAATAATGTAATTCAACCAACAGTATAAACAAATTATGAACATATGTACTTTGCAGGGAAAGAGAAATGACCTGGAAACTGAACTTCTGTATTCTTCTTATTATTTTATCTTGGTCTTCCAACAGTCTTGAAGGGTTCCCCGAGAGATGCTTAGCACTTGTTGGCCCTTTTGCCTTCTGTCTGCGGTCCAGCTCCCCCTTAAACCATCACGATTGGGTTCAGGTCCGGTGACTGTGGAGGCCAGGTCATCTGGCGCAGCACCCCATCACTCTCCTTCTTGGTCAAATAACCCTTGATGCCTTCAGTGTGAATCTACAATTTTCATAGTCATGAAAATAAAGAAAACTCTTTGAATGAGAAGGTGTGTCCAAACTTTGTGTCTGTACTGTGTATATATATATATATAGACTGCTCAAGACTCAACTCAAGACTGCTGACTTGAGTCTTGTTGTCCATTGACACCTTGCACAAGAAGGGCAAGACACAAAAGGTCATTGCAAAAGAGGCTGGGTGTTCACAGAGCTCTGTGTCCAAGCACATTAATAGAGAGGTGAAGGAAAGGAAAATATGTGGTAGGAAAAACTGTACAAGCAATAGGGATAACCGCACCCTGGAGAGGATTGTGAAACAAACCCATTCAAAAATGTGGGGGAGATTCACAAAGAGTGGACTGCAGCTGGAGTCAGTGCTTCAAGAACCACTACGCACAGACTTATGCAAGACATGGGTTTTAGCTGTCGCATTCCTTGAGTCAAGTCATTCTTGAACAACAGACAGTGTCAGAAGGGTTTCGCTTTAAAAAGGACTGGACTGCTGCTGAGTGGTCCACAGTTATGTTCTCTGATAAAAGTAAATTTTGCATTCCTTTTGTATATCAGGGTCCCAGAGTCTGGAGGAAGAGAGGAGAAGCACACAATCCACGTTTCTTGAGGTCCAGTGTAAAGTTTCCACAGTCAGTGATAGTTTGCGGTGCAATGTCGTCTGCTGGTTTGGTCCACTGTGTTTTCTGGGGTCCAAGGTCAACACGGTCATATACCCGGAAGTTTTAGAGCATTTCATGCTTCCTGCTGCTGACCAACTTTATGGAGATGAAGATTTCATTTTCCAACAGGACTTGGCACCTGCACACAGTGCCAAAGCTTCCAGTACCTGGTTTAAGGACCATGGTATCCCTGTTCTTAATTGGCCAGCAAACTCGCCTGACCTTAACCCCATAGAAAATCTATGAGTTATTGGGAAGAGGAAGATGCGATATGCCAGATCCAACAATGCAGAAGAGCTGAAGGCCACTATCAGAGCAACCTGAGCTCTCATAACACCTGAGCAGTGCCACAGACAGGTCGACTGATCCATGCCACGTCGCATTGCTGCAGTAATTCAGGCAAAAGGAGCCGCAACTAAGTATTGAGTGCTGTACATGCTCATACTTTTCATGTTCATACTTTTTAATTGGCCAAGATTTCTAAAAATCCTTAGAAATATTGTGGACAGTCCTATTGGTCTCAATTAATATTATAATTTTCTGAGATACTGAATTCGGAATTTTCCTTAGTTGTCAGTTATAATCATCAAAATTAAAAATAAATAAATAAACATTTGAAATATATCAGTCTGTGTGTAATGAATGAATATAATATACAAGTTTCACTTTTTTAAATGGAATTAGTGAAATAAATCATCTTTTTGATGATATTCTAATTATATATATATATAACAAAAAAAAAAATCTCAAGTTAACTGAAGTGAAATAAAAATAAATAATTAAAACTAACCCATAAACTTATTTTATTTCAGCTAGTTGGCAAGGCAATATTTCTTGTTGTAATTTAACTTCACTAAAATAAAAAATGAATAAAACTATAGACATTTAAATAATTAATAAAATGTCAACACATTTTTTTA
Organism: Carassius gibelio; assembly: GCF_023724105.1. Lineage (NCBI taxonomy): Eukaryota > Metazoa > Chordata > Actinopteri > Cypriniformes > Cyprinidae > Carassius > Carassius gibelio. Next base: position 24,565,572 of record NC_068376.1, read on the forward strand.
CTAAAATTAAAAATAAAAAAATCTTAAAATAAAACTATATAACTATTAATAATAATAAAAAAGCTAAAAAGATCTCAATGAAACTAACACTGCAGATTTATTTAGTTATTTTTAAAAGCCTGTCCTGAAAAAGATAAAGTGTTTATCATCACACACTGACTGAAGCTCAAAAACCATGTTGTTTGTGCACTGATCTTTTGGATAAGATAGACTCACATCAAAGCACAATTTTGGATAGTCTCTCTTTATCTCTCATATCACAGTGTTACAGCAGTGATACATGTGACCATCTCTACCCTCTGTGCTAGTAATTTCATGCCATGTGTTTTCTTCCATTCAACACTCAAAGATCACAAACCCGTTTCCATGGAAATCCAAAAGACTCACTAGAACTGAGTTTCCATCACCACCTTGGAACTATAAGGTTCTCTCTGCACTCTGAGCAGTTCTGAGATATTGAGCTTCAAAGATTTTGCAATTCACATAATTTATAGATAGGTCTTAATTTATAACATTTCAGAAAACTTGTAATAAAAATAAATAAATATTTCACACAAAAATGAAAATTTGCTGAAAATACTCACTCTTGGGCTATCCAAGATGAGTTTGTTTCTTAATCAGAACAGATTTGGAGAAATTGAGTATTACATCCTTTGCTCATCAGTGGATCCTCTGCAATAAAAAATGCAGCTTTTCGCTTCACATGGCATTGATTTTGTGGACTGGAGTAGTGTAAATTACTTGTGGATTATTGTGGCGTTTTTATCAGCTGTTTAGACTCTTATTCTGACAGCACCCATTCACATTGTTGAGCAACTGATGTAATGATAATTTTTTCCATATATATTCTGAATAAATAGATGAATCACTGTGTTCCACCATATCTATTAGAGTTTTCGTCTAAGCCATCAAATAGTAACATTGGCAGGAATGGTTACAACCAAACTGTATACCTCTATTTTTCTAATCCCCATAAATGTAGCATTACAAGGACAAAAAAGCAGTCATGATTGCTGAAGTGTGAAGTGGTTTACATACACCAATGTCAAGAACTTAAATACCCGATGCCAAAAATATTATTTACTTCATACCATTGTACCACTTCAATAGATTAACCATCAGTGAGTCATGCACGCACTGTTTGTCATATACTGTTGACATTCAACCACTCAGTATGTTCTCAAAATCATTCAGAACTCAACAAATATAATCAAAGTCAAAGCGGATTCAAATCAGTCCAGTATTAAGTTCTAAAGTACATGAAAGTGGCTGTGTGAGGAAAAGGGAAATTAGCATGCAGCATGTCACCACACTGTGCTCTAAGCTACTCAACTGTGTCCCGACTGCAGAGAACATTTCAACTGACTGGCATGACAGATGAACATCCAAGATCCGGAATCACGTCAAAATGCATGGAGATGTCAGCTTCTGCTTGTTGATATCTGGTAACATGCCACAGCTAGAGCTTAAGATTCTCCTTGATTCAGGTGTTAAGCGGTCACACAAAATTCACTAGAATTTTTTCTTTAGATTTAAATTTTTTTTCCCATCACTTTCCTATTCATTGTTCTTCTATTTGGTGCTAGATGTCCATACCTGTTCCCGGAGGACCACTGTCCTGCAGAAATAAGCTCCAACCCTAATTAAAGGGTTAATCTTGAGTACCTATAGAGTAGTACTGCATCCTTCATAACTCCAAAAAGTCTTTAGTTTTATTATATTTAGAAAGCTAGTCTGCACCAATTTTTCCCGGAAAAACACGAGCGCCTAGAGGCGTGACGTGTGGGTGGAGCTAAAGAATCACAAGCGCCAGTAGGCTTTTGCATTGAGAGCGTTTGGAAGCTGTGACACAGATCCAGAGGCTGAAATTTAACAAGAGCAGCATCAGCAACAATGTCTCTATGTGGTATGTACTGAAACTGTATATATTTGAAAATGACTAAGTTCCACTTTGTCGTCCTTTTTTTTTTTTTTTTAAGCTGTACATGTGGAAAGTGCAGTTTGATGACAACATCGCATGTTGTTTACTTGATGTGCTTACGCGCTGATAGCTAAGTTAACAACACAGAGATATTTGAAGCAGTTTTACTCACCGCCTGCGGTTCCAACACACGATCGTGACCCTTTTTCGTTGCGACTGCATTATTCTTAAGAAATAAACGATGTGCAAATCCGGCGTCAAACTGGGCCTTGTTTGTAAAACAAGCATCTTCGAAATGCAGGGGAACAAACACAAACACTTGCACAACTCCATTGATGCTCTGTAAAAATAAACTCCATCCACTGGTCCCTTAATGCTGTTTCTCTTTTGGTAATCTGTGCTGGGTTGTCTAGCCCTGGCAACCAAAAACACACTCCTTTTGTGACATTTCGCGACGCTCTCGCTCTGATCAGTGAACGTCTGTTGTGCTCTCAGTGCTGTGCTATACGGGAGCGCGCGCTCTTCCGGCAGAAGTGCCCTTATAAGGAAATTCCGCTCCATCTAACGTCACACAGAGCCATACTCGAAAAAAACTTTCCGAAACTTGTGACAAACCGGAAGGAGTATTTTTGGAACAGAAATACTCCTTCAAACATACAACTTAATTTTTGAAACTTTGTCCATGTTTAGCATGGGAATCCAACTCTTTAACAGTGTAAAAAACTCAGTATGCATGAAATAGCATTTCACCCCCCCTTTAAACAAACCTGAACCAAAGTTTTGTAGTGTTGGAGCTGGTCGAAGCTGGTCCAAATAACATTTGAAATTATATTCAAATACAAAACAGCTTTTTTAAATTGTAACATCTCACCTTTTCAAGCTAATTATAAACACACCTTTTAGACATTTAGATTGCAATGCCAAATGTTTCAGAAAAGTAAAGCACTTTATTGATACACATAACAGTGAACATTTACAGGCATTTTCATTACAATATCCACCACACCAGCAGCGAGATGTTTTTCACAGTATTTAAAGACACTGTATTTTGTACACCACTGTGTACACACTGTGAGCAATTCCCTGCTTGTTATGTACAGTTAAATAACAGAAATAATAAAAATCACTAAGTGACTGACCAGTTTTTAAAAATAAATTTCAGTGGTGGAGGGTAGGCAAGAGGTAAATTAGCATAATATTAATTTAATGTAAAACTTTTTCTGAATTTGATATGCTTCAATATATAGAGACAACTCCACAATCAGATGCCTAGTGATTTAATTTACACAAAAGTACTGTGCTGATGTGGTACTGTGATATATACAGTGTTGAACCATATGCATGTTCTATTTACATTATACATTATAAAGTAGTTTGAAGAATACTAATATGGTATATGTTCATAGCATTTGGATATACGTATTGTGTTGTTTCATTATCATCGTATGTCAGATTGGCTTTTAAAGCTCAGATACAGAGAGCTGACCATCGTAGCCTCCTCAGGCATTGACTCCTTCGTGTCTGTGCGTTTCATGCACAGGAGAGTTCGCAACAGTCTGGGGGACTTCATGGTGAAAAGCAGGTAGATACACGGATTGGCAACACTGTTCAGGCTCGCCAGCAGCATGAGGATGGTGAAGGTTACAGCTAAAATATAAAAATATATATATCGGTTAGATAGCAGTCATTACATTTGAATACATTTTAAATAAATATCCCTAAACATTTTATACTGAATGAGCATAGCTTTGTGTAACAAAGAGAGTGAGGAAACTGCAACATCTTCAATCAGAAATGAGTTACAGGGATGGCATCAGTTTCAGGTGGCATAAGTACAAGTACCCATGTTTAATAAAAAAAAAAAAAAAAAAAAAAATTATATATATATATTATATATATATATATATATATATATATATATATATATATATATATATATATATATATATATATATATATATATATATATATATAATTAATAACTATCACAGTGATTAAAAATAATGTTGGTCTACAAATATTTAAATAATGATAATAAAACACTCTCCTCCTTTTCATCACTTTATTTTATATTTTGTTAAGCTTGTCAATAGGAGAAGATAAACAGGAATAAGCACCCCTAATTAGCACCCCCCATCGAACAACTTGTGTCACCTTGCATCAGCCCTGTTATTTTTATAAAGGCATAAGCTAAAGTATCTTAAGCATTTTACATGTAGGTTAGATCAAGACGGCACAATGTTATATTAACACTTAAAGATCCAACACAACAGTGTTTGTTAGGAGACTTTCTCTTACTCTCAGTCGGAGCGTCCGCGTCCCACACAGACCACAGCTGAACGGTGAAGAACGGAGCCCAGCACACGGTGTAGGAGAGCACGATCACCACCGTCATCTTCACGGTCTTAATCCGAGACTTAGACACCGATGCCACGTTGCTGGTTCTGGAGGAAAGAGGGTGCGTGTGTCCGCCATAAACTCCTTGCTGCTGCTGCTGCTGCTGCTGGGTCTTCAGGTACAGATTGATCTGGAGCGCGCGGCAGATGCGCACCTGGCACACCGTCACAGTTACGATGGGCAACAGAAATATCACCAACGTCGTCCACGTCACGTACGCTTTAGGTCCCCACGGCTGAATGAACTCTGCCCAGCAGTCGTAGACACCCGGGGCGACCTGAACCCTGGAGAATATAAACAGTTGCGGGAGGCTGAAGACGAACGACAGGAGCCACGCGACGCATACGGGCAGGTTCCAGCGCGCGCGCCGTCTTTGGAAAGTAACCATGGGGTTGCAGATCGCCTGATAACGATCAAGAGTCATCACAACTATCATATAAGTGGAGGCGAACATGCCGACGACCTGCAGATACTTGACCAAACGGCATACGAGGTCAGGACCAATGAAACGGTCTGTTATGTCCCACATCAACTGTGGACACACCTGGAAAAAGGTTACCACCAGGTCCGCCAAACAGAGATGGGTCACAAACACGCGCATCCTGGACATCTGCTGTCTCTTCTTCCACAAAACCAGCAGCAGACCAAAGTTCAGAGCTGATGCGCAGAGAAAGATGACGCTCAGCAGCGCGATCTCGATTTGAGCTAAATGCTCGTTCCTGGGTTCGTCTCTGGTGGCGTCTATCTCCAAAGTTGCATTGCTTAAGTTTAATGTAAGGAGAGACATTGTCTTAATATCTTAAGTGTCTTAAGTTCAAGTTCAGTGGGTGCAGTTTAACTGTCCCAGTGCGCACAAGACCGTCAGTATGCATGCGTCTGCGCATCTATAGTGTGTGTGTGTGTGTGTGAGCGGAGACTAGAGGTTTTATATTTTGCTCTGATGGATGGGGGAGGGTCCTTCATTCAAATAGGAGCATAAGATGGCATTCTGAAATCCACAAGCTGAAATGATGGACTATATATCCTTTTACAAAGACATTCGTTCTGGCAGTTTTGCTTAATAAATATTATAAATAATAAAAAATAATAAATAATATACTCTAGACCTTCTAGATAGAGTTGTGTTTATAATGTAGCCAACATAGGTTATCTCCATTTTATTACTTAAGTGGCTATAACCGATCAATTTCAACAATTATGATTTGGGAATAATATTAAAGTTCACCCAAATTTGCTTATAATTTACTCGCCTTCAGGCCTTCCAAGATTTTTATTATCAGGATAGTTCAACAATTTTTTTTTTAAATCAATACAAATTAAACAACAAATCCACACACACAGATTTTTAATTTTATTTTTAATATTTTGTTTCTGTGGAACGAAAAAGATAATTAAGTCATACAGGTTTAAAATGCATGAGGGTGAGTAAACCATGACAGATTTTTCATTTTTGGGTGATCGTTTCCCTTTAAATTTGACAACTTTACATTGACAGGCTCTTAAGAAGCTGTGGGACTGTATAACGAAGAATCAATGCATAAATGATTTGACAACTTACCACTAATGTCAATTTGAAATCATTATCATATTAAGTAATTCACAAACATATCAAAAATAATACCTAAGTAATTGCCGGACATCCATGGACTTTAAAGCAAGACAGCACGACACTGGAAGATGTGATGTGGGCTACTTTATTTCAAAGTAAACACCTAGAGAGCTGGTTGCATAACCTTCTAATAACTATGAACTGTTGACAAAAGGAACATCATTTTTCCTCATAATGAAACCATGGCTACAGCTTCATATGAGATGTCTTCTCAGCAGGAGAGCTAAATTACTCCCTTCACTATAATAATTACACCACTCTGCTGAAAGGGCAAAATCCCACATCAAGTAAACAAAAAACTAAATTAACTTTGCATCATTGCGTCATTCAATTTAGATGCATCCTTGTCCAAACCAATTACGTTAATGAATTAATATGATATAATGTCAACTAGGAAACTTCATGAATAATTAATCACGAAAACATTTTAGAAAGTGTTTATGATGCTCATGGTTCACCGGCGGGGTAAATACTCCATATGTTAAAGCATTCAAAATGTGAAAATGTGCACTTTGATGCTCCAAGACATTTTCTGCACACTGACAACCATCCAAAAAGCCAATAGCCAATACAAACTCCCAAGATAGCAACAATAGATATTCCTAAACATTTGGTTGCATTTTATCTGCAAAGGCAT